>NW_019394218.1:0-422477 GCF_000648675.2 Cimex lectularius
TTGTTTGTACGTCTGGGGCAAGACATTTTATTATTTGTCGATCGGATGGGAAAGATAATGGCGGCCTTCACTCACTATCGTCAGTAAGAATATGTAAATAAATAGAGAAGTAGGGAAAGTAGTAAATGTCAAAAAAGGTCGTGACAGATTAATTTATATTGAAGCATTCAATGAGGAACAAGGGAATAAAATAATGAAATTAAAAATTTAGAAAATATACCGGTAAAGGTTAAAAGAATGTTAAATTGAACACCTCAAAAATTGTAATTTCTTGCTGGGACTTGAAAGAGTGTCCCGATGAAGAACTCCTTGAAGAATTAAAAAGTTCTAATGTTATAAACCTTCATCGGTTAAAAAGAAAAGATGGTAGGATCTTAGGTTGTCACTTTCAATACCCCGTGTCCTCCAAAAGAATTGCATGTTGCCTACATGAAGGTAGCCCGTAAGGCCATTTCTTCCTGCTCCCCTTCGATGTTTTAAAATAACTTTATATATATATATATTCACTAATTTCGAGGTCCGCTTGACCAATTAATACTTTACAATTAATTAAGGTTTATAGTTGAGATGAAAAAAATTTAATGGCACGAGAGGGATTCGAACCCACGACCTTCGGCTAGATACGCCGCTGCTCTACCACCTGAGCTATCGTGACCTCGATCCACTCGGACATCAACTCCCTGAGTTTTCCCTCCTTTTGCCATTTTTCAAATGTCGTGTAATCGGTTTGGATTCTCGACGACAATTGAAATGGCGACGGAGAACTTTAGTGAAGTGTACTTCATTTTAATTCATTAAATTCACTAATTTCGTGGTCCGCTTGACCAATTAATACTTTACAATTAATTAAGGTTTATAGTTGAGATGAAAAAAAGTTGAAAAATGGCAAAAGGAGGGAAAACTCATAAGGTGGGGTTGAGATGTTGAGATGGGGAGTTGATGTCCGAGTGGATCGAGGTCACGATAGCTCAGGTGGTAGAGCAGCGGCGTATCTAGCCGAAGGTCGTGGGTTCGAATCCCTCTCGTGCCATTAACTTTTTTTCATCTCAACTATAAACCTTAATTAATTGTTTATATATATATATAGACTTTTTTTAAATAATCTTTATTGCTAAATAACACAAAAATGGTTACAGAGAATAACTTTCCTATTCACGGTACAGGTTATTCTATAACAATTAAATATTCGGATCTTTACTGTCCGTTAACTGTCCTAACTAACTACGAGTAACAAGCTTATCTAAAGAGAAAAATTGAAAGAAGGGGCAATTGTTCAGTCCACACATTCCTAAGTACTGAGATAAGTATTATCTAAATGAAGTCTCGTTATTAAAACGGAGACGTTATATATATATATATATATATAACTAGTAATTATGTATACTAACTGAGTGGTGTTCGTTAAAATGTATAATTTGTTGCAAACTAAAATTTATGTGGTGATTAGTGACCGTTAATCGATAATTATTCAGAATATTTATGATTTTTGCGACCTTTGCAGTAAATTGATTGAATTATTTGTTTTCGGGAAAAGTTTGGGAAGAAAGAACAGGCATTGGTTTTCATTAATACCTTCTAATTCGTCACAAAATAATTGTTGATTAAATTAAACATTTATAGAGATAGTGAAGTATATATATAAGGAAATGTTTCATTTCATTCACTTGAGATGCTGTGGTGGCATTTGGCGCAGTATATTTGGCATTTGCACTTTTTTGAGCCTCATTTTGTAGTAAATTTGCACCGTAAAAACCCAAGAGCTGTAGCCATCAATCAAACAGATGACGTTGTAGGGATTTCACTGATATTCAGGAATCGTTCGTTGCAAACATTGAAATGAGATTTGGCGTGAAACTGTTGTTTGCCATTTTTAGTCCTAAGTTTGAAGAATTTATCGTTCCTGATTACCATTACACAAGCCAAAATTTTACAGGCTTTCAGCTTTTCCACGGTCTACATTTGGGACTTGTTACCTGACTGTGCCTCCTACTTAGAGTTTCTGGAACTTTCAATCTGACATGGACTTCATTGTTTTAGCTTGTTTTGAGTTCGTGTTGTACATTTCCCCAGTTACTGGTGTCCATAGTTATTATATATATTGTTGAAGTCGTGAGAAGGGGATGAAAAATGAGATAGTTGAGAAAAACACCTTTTTCATTTTTTATCGACGTTTCGACCTTTATTCGAGTCATCTTCAGCGCGTGACCCGAATAAAGGTCGAAACGTCGGCAAAAAAGAAAAAGTTGTTCTGAATTTCCTCATTCTTGACCGCTCCTCACGACTTCAACCAATTATGAAACAATATGTCACTATGAAACGTTATTATATATGATAATTATAGTGTGATATGTGAGAAAATTATAAATACTAACCGGTCTGGGGACCGCCGTAGCCGAGTGGTTAGCATGAGAGACTCTCACGCCGCGGTCGTGGGTTCGATTCCCACCGTCGCCTCTGGCCCTTTTTTCCCGATAACCCGATTTGAACAACATATATATAAGAATTCGTCATGGCTGATATGCAAAGATCATAAGGCAAAAAAAAATCTAGTCTGTAGTTATAATATATAATAACTAGCTATTACATATAATTTTCACACCTTAACCGTAACAGATTATATCCGCTTCATATATAAAAACCTGCGAGTATAGGAAAACATCCATCGAAATATTTTTTAAATGGCCCGTTTAAAACGATCCAATAGATAACGCGTTAAAAACAAATTGAAGAAGGTTTTTTCAAAAGGTCAAAGTTAAAATCCCATTTCGAATCGTTTTGAAAACAAAAAACTTATTCAGCTCTTACCACTATTTCGACATGGTCTTAGCAGAATTTATGTAAAGACAACTCTCCAAAAATGAAAGAAGGGTGAGATTAGAAGGGCCGTTTCTTCACGAATTTCCTCTTTTAAAGAGATGGTTTGTATGTCAAAGGCAAACTTCATTAAGGGTTACGGTAGAATTTTGTACAAATATTAGCCTTCTTCTCTTGCAAGGTTGGCTGCTTCAGTTCAAATCGCTAAACCCTTCATTCAATTAATTGGTATTTCCGTTTTCTTCAGTAATGTTCAACCATCTTCTTCTCTATTATCTGAGTTGATATATGTACATAATGACCGTGCTAGAAAGAAAAGATTTGATTCAACGTTATTAAATAAGAATTAAACCCGGCATTGAATTAGTAAAATGCAAAAAGAGGCTTTATTTTTAACCTCCAGTTGTCATAAATCACGGCAAAACATTATACAACTGGAGCAAAACTTGTCCAGGAAAAAACTAGAGATAGGTTTGCTCGACTGTACCGAGTGTAAAGTGCATCATTGCGATTAGACAAACTGGAACTGAACAGCTATTTAATTAGCATATGCTTTAAATCCCAACTTAGCACGCTGCTCTTAAAAAATTTCAAATCGCACTCAAATTGAATAGACCTCTTTAAATGTTTAAACGGGGTCATTTTGATTTGGTTCATAAATAATTGTCTTTAGAGTACAACAATCGAAATTATAGAACCGTTAATCCAGAACCGGCTAAGGGAATTAATTTAATTAAATCTCTCTAGATAAAATCCGAATCGTCGGCCGTCGGGTACGGACGTTATCTTCAATGGAACGTGATACCCCATTCCGACGTCAGCTTTATACCAGTAAAGGGTTAAACAAAGCAAACAGCCTGAGATAACAAATTTGGCTAATTGAATTATGAGGTAGTAAAAGGGCGGGACTGGGAACAGGCCAACAAGCCTCGGCCTTGTTCGCAGGGAATTTTCCCAGGACGAATTCACATTAGGTCGGATGCGGTGTTTTCCGTACAGATGCTCATCACGTAGCTCGTCAGTGCGGGTGAGATGCCGTCGAAGGCGAAAGAGGACGACGGGCGCTAATGAACCGTCCTCATTCGATTATTCAAAGAAGAGGTTGTCCGTCTCTACTTTGGTTTCAGACAATATCCAACGGGAAAATACTTAAAAGCTGTTTCCTGACAAAAATATCTTCGATTTCAAAGGTTTACATGTTTCTTGCAGTAGGTGCATTGTGGGATCCATGGCTCCAGTCCAGCTCTCCGTGGCAATTTCATTTGTCGCCGAGAATCAAATATATTACACGACATTTGAACGGCAAAAAGGAGGGAAAATTCAAAAGGTGGGGTTAAAAAGGGAAGTTGGTGTCCGAGTGGATCGAAGTCACGATAGCTCAAGTGGTAGAGTAGTGGCGTATCTAGCCGAAGGTCGTGGGTTCGAATCCCGCTCGTGACACTGCCTTTTTTATCTCAACAAAAAACCTTAATTCATTGTACAATGTTTTTAGTAATTACATACAGTCAATACTCCAGGGCATTTGAAAGTCAGGAGAGTTGCTATTTTTAACATAATAATAATAATAAAACGCTTTCGAGGCGGTGCAGACCGGGGAGGGCTCAGCCTTCCTCGTATGTACCGACTCTCTGAGCGCTGTCTGGGCTATGCGCGACAGGTTCTCTGTGGACCCTCTCGTCGTGCTCTTGTTAGAGAAATACGCGGAGCTGGAGCCTCTCGGAAAAACGGTGGTTGTTGTCTGGATTCCCGGACACGTCGGCCTGGAGGGTAACGAACGCGCGGACGAAGCGGCGAAAGCCAGTACGTCCCACCCTCCAGATCGGACCATCGCGATCAGGCTCGTTGACGCTAAACACGCAGTTAAAAATATGATAAAAGAAAGATGGCAGCGTCAGTGGGCGGGGTCGTCGGAGAGGCTCTTGCGAGTCAAGAGCACAACCGGTAGATGGCCCTCATAGAATCTGAGCAGGAGACGAGGGATCGTCCTCACCCGGCTGAGAAATTGGCCATACTCGGTTGACACATGGGCACCTGCTTTTGGGCCAAAGCCCGCGCAGGTGCCCCTTATGCAGAGAAAAGTTGCTCGATGTGTCCCACATAATAGAGGCGTGACATGCCTTGGCTCTATACAGAGGCGTGTAGGCATGCCGCCGGATTTAAGAAGAGTCCTCGAGCACGGTAGCGAGTTTCAGAGTCCCCTGTTCCGCTTTTTAGGGGAAATTGGTTTTTTTTTTATTGTATATAGTCTTATGTGTTATGTGTCTATATGTTTTGTCTGAGTGCATGTATTTATTAGCGTGAATGGTGAGGGGTGAGGGTGAAATATAACGTCATCATCGCCCCTCGAACGATAAAAGCGAGTGAGTGTGAGTTCGGGGTCGATGGCGGAATATTTATAAAAGTACCCCATCGACCCCAATCTAGTTTAGTTTAAGTGTAGGTCGGTGGAGTACTTTCTATTCCTCTACCGACCAAACGGAATGAGTGTACTGTATGGATGTATTTAAGTGTATAAACGTATTTATTTGTATGAACGTGTATAGAATATAGACTTAGTGGGGGCTGAAATGACCTAGATGTCGGAAGCCCCAGCAAAAAAAAAAAAAAAAATAAAATAAAATGGTATAATGCATTACATCATTTATCACTTATAGAGCTAGTATATTACTTTCATTCAACACATCTTTAATTAAACTAAATCATTTTATTACCTAATTTTTGCATGTCACAAAACAACACAAGCCAAATATACGTCCAATACCTAACAATTTATTCAAAGTAAATTCAAGTACAAGCTCGTAGTTTGTACCTATACAACCAAGCACTTTTACAGTAATCACTTAGCATGTTCCAATTTTTTTCCATTTAAGAGGTCAATAATTTTTTCTGGGGAAGTGTTCTCTCGCCAAATATCAATCTTCTAATTCCCCCTAGAATTGGACATCTCCCAATAAAACGGATAACACTTTCTTCTTTTTTATTTTGCAACCGGCCCAAACAGGCCAGCCGATGTTATAGCGTAATTACATAAGAGGCTGTTCAATATAAAATATACTCAATATAAAAATATACTCAATTAACAAATAAAATATCTGTAACAAATGTATTTTCAAGCATGTATCGAGATATAAGTTTAAATAAATTAGATAGATTATTAAGTTACAAGCAAACAAAATTAATAAAAGGAAAGGTTAAACTATTTAAAAAAGGAATCATAAAGTAATAATCTATGATATTTATCGAGGGGCCGCGGTAGCCGAGTGGTTAAGGCGTCAGACTCTCGGCTATTNATCTATAGAAGGTTTGTATATTATCTCAAAAATTATGAACATGTAGTAGCTTATTAAAAACAATAATAATAAATAAATGTGACAACAATCTTACTGTGAGAACATAGTTTATTTGCTACCATGGACAATTTAGCGTAAAAGTTATTCAACTTTTCTATAAATTATTTTTCTGTTTCGGACCAGTCGGATGTGAAAACGTTGGAGGATTTATGGATCTAGATTTATGATTTCATGCTTCACTAGTTTACGAACGTATCCAACGCTACACACGAACCTTTTGCCAAATAAAACGTCTTATTAAACATGTGTGTGTTAAGAGAAAAGTCACGTGTAAACTGCCAATGGCCATAACTCGTCGTAGAGTACTGCCGCGCGTGTCCCCGTTGACATTGTAAGGCCTGCCAGTAACTAGACAATAGATTCCCTATTTTACGACCGACAAAGCTGACATGGCTCCCCCAAACCCATTTTCCTGTTCGCGACCCCGGGCTCGACACCTGTAAAGAACTACCATCTAATCTTACAACAGCCTTGAAGCCTGTGTAGACTGAATTGACGCGACGGCCGAAAACTAAATTTTCCGTTTAAATTATTCTTATGAGAACACACACGAGAGCGGTGTTGGTTTGACAATAGAACAACAAATAATTACCTAAACGGTTTGTGAATTCATTCTTATCGTGTACTTTTTAATCAATGAATAATAAATATTGTTGGGTCAGTTATCTATTTTGTTTAAACGCCTGTGTACCAAAGCTGTAATTTGAAAGATAAATAGAAAGAGTGAGTTAAAAGAAGGAATATTATTTTATTTAGCAAATCTCGCAAATTTACAATCTTACAATTAACAAGAAAAGAGAGAGTGAGAGCGAGTGAGTGAAACGAATATGAAAAAAAAACATTCCTCATCCAGATTAAATCACATGGTAAGACAACTTTTAATAGGAGATAAGCACAACTCAATTATAGCGGTTTTCTCAGGAGGGGGTTTATGCAAAAAAAACAATAACATTTTACATGGCTTACAGCTAAAGTTTCCGAATCCAGTTCCGCAATGTAAATTGTATTCATAAAACCTCTTCTAACTTTTTAATGGGCGCCATAAAATATACTTTCAATTGTATATTTTCTATGCAGCATAAATTATAAAAATTAGAATGAATCAGGTATTTTTTATATTAATAAATAACTAATTTTCTTGATTAACAGGACTCGGCGTTTATTATTGTTATTTTGGTCAAACTTAAATTGCTATTACCATATCCTCCGTTACCCTTTGAAGTATGTTCAATCGTTTGAACGAATTTTTCTGCCAGTGATTTAATCTTCTCAAGCACCAGAATGGGTCATAAGAGGCCAAATATTGACACAACCGTCATTGGTTTAACTCAAAGTGAATCATGAACAGATTGAGTAATATGAAACCCGTATAAATCATGGATTTTTCTTAGTGTAATAGAAATGACAACCTTATCCTAAAATGTAATTTTAACTTCTTTAACTGATCAACGTTCTGTTCCTGATAATCCTAGATAAAAATTTTGACCTTCAGTCCAAAGAATGCGTTCTCTGCCGGTTTCCAACCTTGCCATAGCATTGGAGTGGTTTGGTGAACTTAAAAATCAGCAGATACTCTATTTCCCCTAACAAACTAAACCCAACATGAACATTTTGAAATTAAAAAAGGTAAATTTTGAATTTAGTACCCCTTGAATGGGAATTGCTAATCAACATCGCCAGTAATAGAAAACTTGTAAATTTACAAACAAATGGCACTAAAAGACGAATGACTTGTACTCACTAAACCCTCGCGTTCACACAGTAATTAAAAACATAAACACCTAGAATATAACAAAATATACTCAAAAGCTCCCGTCAACATTCATTCACCACCCTCCAACACCCGGACTACGCTGCAAACACAGTAGAATAAAAGGACCTACACGGACGATAAAATACAACAAAAACAGTTCCTCATTGAAGATGACGTAAACTAAAACGCTTTTGTGAAACATCTAACCCCTCGAGAGTGTAACTCTTGTAGTGTAATTTATGTATAAATATATGTATATTTTTTACTCTTCTTTTTCGGTTGTAGATTTTTATGTTTCTTGGAGTTTTTCAGGCACTAGACGACCATCAAAGAAAATGAGTTTTTGGTTGTCTAGTTCCTAAAACGAAAACCAAGAAATATAAATATACCTATTTATTTATTTGGCTACAGTTTTCAAACTTATCTGGCTCTATTTAAAGTGCATTTTTTAGCACTCCAAGCTATGCTTATTTTAATAATTAGATATTTTCTTGGAAAAACAAATAAAAGCGTTTAGTAGCCTTGTATGCAAACTTTATCAACTGAGTAGGTTAAAATTTCCATTAATATGTAATTAATATTAGGCACTATTACTATCGATACTGTACTAGTTGTACTATTCTATTTTGATGGCAATTGCGTCATGTTGATCTAAAGTTTTAATATTTGTTTACAGACATGCTACGAAATGGAGAGATACTTAAAAGACGAGCCGAAGCTCCAGAGTTACAAAAAACTGCCGACGGAGTTAGACACACCCTGGCACGTATTCACTGCGCCTCCCCCCTGGAAGGTCGAAGTAGTCGACCCTCTGGACGAACCAACCTTGGACTCCCTCAGTTTGAGTTCGTCGGGATCCGCTTGTTCGAGGGTCTCCTGCGGCTCTTTGTCCTGTGAAGTAAGTGAAATCTTAAATTTGTCAACGAAAAATTAAACATCGTAAAGTTTTTTATCTACAGTCTTGAAACTTTCGTGTATTATATAATATTTCTTTTTAGGTCGTCGTCAAAAAGGAACCTCTGATCGACGACGACGAAGAGGAAGAAGAGCTGTTGTTAGAAGAGAGCCAAACCCAGCCTCTTCCCACGCTCACACCGCCTTCGTCCCCCGAAAGCCAAGGCTCGTTGCAAAAAATCACCGGGACAACGAGGCATCCTAGAGAGACGGTTACGATACAAAACAGTCAGCCCGTGACTACAGGGACGGTCATTCCCACCAGCCAACAACACAACCATCCCAGGACGCAGAGGTCTACGGACAAGACATCCGAATCGAAGAAAAAAGTCCATAAGTGTCAGTATACCGGCTGTAAAAAAGTCTATTCGAAGAGCTCACACTTGAAGGCCCACCAAAGAACGCACACAGGTCAGTTGTGTTTTATTAAATTTTTGTACAATTTTCCCCCTGTGGTTGGTCATTTTATTTATTTCTTTATAACTGTTTGTTTAAAAGATCATTAGTACAACCACATTTTTGATTCTTTAGAAAGTTGAGAATATTATGATTAAGATATTATCTATTATTTCAATTACAAACTTAATAATAAGTACATAGGTTTTTCTTTCTACAATTCTATTTGGTTTCTTCATATTTAATACCAATTAATGATTTTCTCTAATATTAATAAATTTACTTGAAATCCCCTGAGAATTAGTTGAGGTCAGACTAACCACGTATACCAGCGCAACGACCTTTTCATGTCAAATTCTACCGCATAAAGTGTATAATATATATTATTTTGTAAATAAAATTGTTCGAAAAAAAAATTTCAAGTACTTTTGTGACCTAATTAACGGCCGCTGATATTCGGACCAGACGCCTTTCAAAATGATGTCAACATAATAACTTTAATCTGGCCACTGGACAGGTATTAAATGTGTAAAATTGTGTGAGAAAAGCTCTAACGTTCGGGTAAACTGGCATTCTCGTAACTAACATCGTAAAGAAGATGTGTTTGTATCTGGTCAACTTTCTCTTACTCTGTCATATATTCACGATTGAAACTCCGTTGTGCTTTCGGTTCTAGACGTCGTGGTACAGGCTAGGGATCAAACCAAAGGGCAAAAAATTGTGATTCAACACAAATTCTATGACAAATACCTTCAGGTAGTTTTGTCGTTCAATTACATAAACGCATTTTTCGTTACGTCCTGGTCGTTGCTTTTCCATTTTTAACTATGGTTGTTTAGTAGTTAATGGACGAAATTAAAATGTATAAAAATACGAAAAAAAGGTACGTGTATCAATGAGGTTTTAGTCGTTGACCCATCCAATCGGTCACATAACCTAAAATAATAAATAAAATAAAAAAACCGAAGTGCAAATTTCTCATATAACAAGGCGCTTGAATAGATTAAAACATGCATGATGGATCGGTCGTGCGGGTTTAACATCGCAGAGCGCCGTTTTTCTATGTATCTTTAATCTTACTTAAAAGCAGAAGACCAAGTTGGTGGTCGCGGATTTGGTCCAAACTTTTTTTGGTGATTCTACATTCCAAAATATCGGACACGTATCCGCCACTTCTTGGAAATAGAACCGGGTTTCGCCCAAAAAAATTTGTAAGGTGAATTTTTTGGTTTTGAATATTTTTTATTTCGACGTTCTGCTTGCTCAATTATGTGAATATATCATTTTACAGTGCTTTTTATATCGATGGCAATAAAATATAGTAAAAGCTATCAAAGATTATAAATAACCGAACAATTTCTAAAAACCAAATATATTTCAAGTAAACTAGATCAGAAAAAATGTTCGTGAAATTAGAAATTTCGTTTTAGCATCTCTACAGACCCTTAAATATAAATTTTTGTTTGAATTTAAATTTAATTGATTTTTTGACCCCTACAATTTATCTGATTTTTAAGAAGTCGTTATCCGAATATCTGATTAGTACGGCTATAATTCAAAAACGGCGAAAAGGATTTTAATGTCAAACATATCATTTGAAAGAAGAGTAACATATCTTTTTACTGAAGTACGTACCATTAGAACATATAAAATATTTCTCTAAGAAAATACATAAAATAAAAGAATATTTTTATCTGAAATTAACCTCGTTTTTTAAATGGAATTAATTGTCCGATTTTAATGTTTGATAATGTTATAAAATTGATTTTATAATTTCTTTAAAACGAATTATCAACTGTGAAAATAAGTCCACTACCTTTTGAGAAAACTGGTGTTAGAGCTTGCACTAGGTATGTCAGGCAAAAAAGTCGAAATTATCGGACAAAAAATTAAGTTACTACTGGATTTTTAGGAATTCACTTTCCAAAATATTCACGATGTAATGTTTATCCATGAAGCTGAGCAAATATGTGAGTACGACGCGCGAATTTGGTCAAATAACCTAAAACAGTAAATAAAATTTAAAAAAAAAACGAAGTACATTTCTCCTTTAACAAGGCGCTTGAATAGATTAAAACTTGCATGATAGATCGGTCGTGCGGGTTTAACATCGCATAGCGCCGTATTTCTTTGTATCTTTAATCTTACTTAAAAGAAGACGACCAAGTTGGCGGTCGCGGATTTGGTCCAAACTTTTTTTGGTGATTCTATACTTCAAAATATCGGACATGTATCCGCCACTTCTTGGAAATAGAACCGGTTTTCGCCCAAAAAATTTTTTAAGGTGAATTTTTTTGGTTTTTAATATTTTTTTCGCCATTCTACTTGCTCAAATCAACTATGTGAATACACCATTTTACAGTATTTTTAATGTAGGTGCAATAAAAATATAATAAAAACTAAAGTTTATCAATAACCGAAAAATTTCTAAAAACCAAATATTTTTGAAGTAAACTAGATCACAAAATTATTTTGTCTAACCAATGTGAAATTTCGTTTTAGCACCTCTATGTACGATTTCAATGTTTGGTACTTGATTTTTTCTTTAAAACGAACAGCCATGAAAATCGGTAGAGTTAGAGCTTGAACTAGGATTCTCAGTCTCGCAGAAGATCGTCGAAATTACCAGTCAGAAAATTAATTTACACTGATTTCCGCGAAAGTCGGTACCTAAGGGTTTTATAACGCTGGAATCACAACAATGATATCAAATCCAAGTTTTGACCATTTTCTCAATTCCGCATGTTTATTTTTACTGTTGGATTTACGTAATGTTACTGAACTGCACTAGTCAACGTCAAAATCACTTGTGGCCTTTTCTTGCTAACAAACCGAATGCGTTTTTGTTGACAAGTGAGAATAAGTAATTCCTCAAATACACCTACTTTCTTAATAACAACGTATTCGACTCCATCCAGTCCTGTAACTATCACCTATATGCCGATGACTCCCAAATATATATATCCTTCCACCCTTCCGATCTTCACTCGGCCACTCTCAAGATCCAAAAAGACCTAAACTGCATCAACGAATGGGCCCATAAAAAATCCCTAGTCCTCAATCCGTCCAAATCCACCGCCATAATTATCGGGTCCAGGCAACTCCTCAATTCCCTCCCCAGCATCCCACCTGTCATGCTAAATAACCATCCCATCCCCTTCTGCTCTTCGGTTAAAAACTTAGGAGTAGTCTTTGACCAAACCCTTTCCTGGCATTCTCACATTTCCCAAATTTCCCGCCATTCCATTGCCTCCAATTTCCAGTCCATCCACACTCGTCGTCCTCCTTACATCATCCAATCCCTCCAATTCAACTCCTCACATCTCACTCGTAAGACCCGCTCATCCCCATCGATCTTATCCTTCCGCAACATACAACCCATACCTTCGAAAGATCCTTTCTGATCCGAGCCCCTAAACTCTGGAACTCCCTTCCCCTTTCTATTCGTCACGCTGCCTCCTTTTCCTCCTTTAAATCCCACCTATATAATCACCTCCTCTCCCTCGAAGCAGAGACCTCACGTTAACATTTATTATTTTTGTTTAATATTCTCGTAATTTTTTCTTCTGTCCTGCCTTACTGGCATACTGGCTATACATTGTGCCAAAATTTCTATCTTTTTTTTTTTTTTACTTTTAACTTCATAGAAGGGACTTCCTTTATTTAGTTCATGTAAATTATTCTTAGGGTTACACCAGTCCCAGAATAAAATTATTTTTCTTCTTCTTCTTCTTCGTTATAAATGATTAGTGCAGTTCAGTAATATTACATATACAAAAAAATTTATGACCTACTTTACTTGAAAAATATTTGACTTCAGAAATTTTTTGTTTATTGATAAATGTTGATAGCTTTTACCGTATTTTTATTGCAATCTATATAAAAAATGCTGTAAAATGATATATTCATATAGTTGACTTGAGGAAGTACAAAAAACCCAAATAATAATATTAAAAACGGAAAATTTTATTCAAAAAACGTTTTTGGCGAAACCCTACTCTGGTTTGGTCCACAAGAAGTGGCGGATACATGTTCGATGTTTGGAGAATCAACAAAAAAGGTTTGGTCCAAATCCGTGACCCACCAGCCCGGTCGTCTACTTGTAAGCTGTAGACTTGGTTTGTCCGTTGTTGTCACCTTGGCAGTGGAAAAAGTTTATTATGCGGAATCTCCCTGAGAAGTAATAATGTAGACTAGAAGGGGCGATTATTTTGCGCCCCGTGTCAGACTGCCGGATTTTATTGCCATGAATTGGCCCATTGGGGATGTAATGGGACGAGAAGTGAATCACTTAACCAAGGAAGACCTCCAGGAAGAAAAGGACTTCTTTCAAAATATCCCCGAATAAAATTTCGAAACCGCCCTAGTAATTCCTTTCCGATTGTCTCCCCCGATGTACTTTTTTCCTTTCATGTCAGAACGGGCGGTCGAATCCGGAAGGGAGCGCAGAACGGAGCGTAATTGCTTTTAATGGCTCGACGCCCCAAATACCCGGGCTGTCCTCGGGTGGTCGGGGAATCCTGCCGCCTCCTGGAGAGATAGCCGAAAAGGGAGGCCGACCGCCCCTAATGGAAACTTAATGATCTCTCTCTACGGGCGAAAGAAAAGGATGGAAAGCACGCAAAATGCCTGCGACCGGTGATTGATGGATGACGATTCATCGGTAAGACACCGTGTTCAATATTTACACGAAGACCTTAAATCATCCCGACTATTTTTTT
Organism: Cimex lectularius; assembly: GCF_000648675.2. Lineage (NCBI taxonomy): Eukaryota > Metazoa > Arthropoda > Insecta > Hemiptera > Cimicidae > Cimex > Cimex lectularius. Next base: position 13,989 of record NW_019394218.1, read on the forward strand.
TCTCTCCCTCTTTCTCGTGTGTATTACTACACCTTTATTCAGTGCGATCCTTCATGTATAACACCGTAAAAAAGTGTTCTTACTGATTGATGGCAGGGGAAAACTTACAAACTGGAAATTTCATTGCCTTACTCGGTCGTTATTTTTCTGCAAATGTATTTAAAAGTTTGTTTTGTACATAAATCGCAGGTAGGTTGTAAAACACTGAGAAATTAAAGTGAGAGATTACTTTAGAAAAACAAGCAAAATCACTTTTATCTCTTCAATCAAATCACTACGTTTATAAATGTGTTTTCCGATAATTCGTACTTCTAAATAAAATATTACACAATTAATTATATTTTTTATCTAAGGTCTTGGTTGAAATGAAAAGGCTAGTGGCCTGAGAGGGATTCGAACCTACGACCTCAGTCGCTGCTCTAACCACTTGAGGTAAATAAACTATATAACCGCTAGAGCAGCGGCGTATTGAGTCGAAGGTCGTGGGTTCGAATCCCGTTCGTTAACACGAAACACTAGGTTTTTTATCTCAAAACCTTAAATAAAAAGTATAATAAATAAAATAATTAATACCGTAATTTATTACTGCTAAATACATACGATTAATATTACACAATATTGAAATGGGACCGCGCAACTTGATTAAAATAAGCCCGCGCGTTCTCGCTAGAAGAAATCTATCAAAATTAGGGATTGCTAGCCTTTTTACTACTATTATTTTTATTTATATACAAACTGTCTTCCAGTTTGCAACTGTGGCATAAATCTAATTTAAATATCTTGCATTCTACAATTGTGCTTGGTACACTAGAAAAGCACAACAAATCTCTTCTTTTATTTTACTTCCATCATTTATCTCATAATAAAGAAAGTAATCCTCACCATGGGCGATCTCAATATAACTGCCTGGATGTAATTAGTTTTTAGATCCGACTACTTAATCGTATATTTCTTATGCCATTTCGGCCCAATTTGTTTAATTTGTAAAAGATTATCAATTAGTGTAATTTTAACAGAATCAAATTGATTACATGACATTTGAAAAATGGCAAAAAGGAGGGAAAATTCAAAAGGTGTGGTTGAGATGGGAAGTTAGTGTTCGAGTGGATCGAGGTCACGGTAGCTCAAGTGGTAGAGCATCGGCGTATCAAGCCGAAGATCGTGGGTTCGAATCCCGCTCGTGCCATTGATTTTTTTTATCTCAACTGAAAACCTTAATTAATTGTAAGATATTAATTGGTCAAGNCGAGGTCACGATAGCTCAAGTGGTAGAGCAGCGGCGTATCAAGCCGAAGATCGTGGGTTCGAATCCCGCTCGTGCCATTGACTTTTTTATCTCAACTGAAAACCTTAATTAATCAGTACAACTATTGTCTTTAATTATCCGCACGGTCGTCAGTCTCTGAACCCTGTTCAACTTGTTCAATTTTTCACAAACAGATGGCCAGATCATCCACCGTTTATAAACTGCGCAAAAAAAATGAACTTTCTTATGTAATTAGCAATGTATAATTAACGCTACAAATAAAACATAACTATATAAGTGTAGTTACCATGGAATAAACTCTTGATTTTGTTTGGCAAATCAAATTTAATTTTCTTATGAATTCTTGAATTGTTGTACAATTTTTCCCTGTCTTTTTTCTGTTAAAATTCTTCAAAACACGTTTGTTGACAATAATGAAGCAAAACTAGACCAACCACTTGTTTGATCTGTTTTTGTAAACAATGAATTGTCATTTAATTCAATAATGCTTTCTTATATTGCTTAATCTTGTAAAAATAAGAATTAGAAAGTTATTCCAGGCTTCCTTGTTTTCCATCTCGTCGATCTTTGACAAAGGGGGTGGAAGCGTCTCCCAAATTTGGGGGTGAGAGGGCGAGCATTGTCTTTGACTACCTGCCGGAAGTGAGATAGTGGACAAGTATGTCACCGTTCCAACCGGCTGGTTTATAGAACAAGAAGTTCACCCTTTTCGCCAAATCGGTGAATCCTAAAATTGACGGAACAAAAGGTGAACTCGCGAAACTCCTTTGTTTCATTGCTGATTTCCTTGAATAAAATCGTTCTGTTTTGCCCTATTTTTTTTCTGAGTTAAGTACTATTACTAGTAGTGAAGTACTAATACTAATTATAATTATTCAGAAATCGTGAGATGCGGTCTGGTGTGATGTAGGTTTCATAAAAACATTTTCTTTATCGTGCCAACGTTTCTATCTTTATTGAGATCATCTTCATGGCCTGGGATTTACAAACATTGTTTACATTTAACAAATACATGTAGAATGTGGAAAAAATGTTTGTAAATCCCAGGCCCTGAAGATGATCTCAATACAGATCGAAACGTTGGCACGATAAAGAAAATGTTTTTTCTGAAACCTACTTCACACCAGACCGCATCTCACGATTTCTGAATAATTATCGACTAACGGTCACTAATCACGACACATTTCTACACTAATTATAATCAAATAGGGGAATTTACTCAGCACAAAAATTCTATAAAGTAGACAAAAAAAGAAGATTTTTTGCTTTAAAATAAAAAGAAGATAAAACATTATGCCGCATTGCAAAACCTATTTTAATAGCAATGTTTAAAATTAATTTTAAAATTAATTTTAAAATTAAATTACCTCGTGAAGAATTATTTATTTTTTCTTCCTTCTTTTTTTACTTATTCTTGGAGTATGAAACTACAATATCTCTTTTTTTAGATTCTCTCTCTCTTAGATAATTAAAATAGATAAGGAAAGTTTAAAAAAGAATGGGTACCCGAGAAAAACTCGGAAAACCTAGAAGATGAAAATGATTTTGAGATTTCCTATGTCGATTTCCCTTACATCCAAGGGTTATCGGAACAGTTGAGAAGTTGTCTGAAAAGGAAGTTCCCTCGAGTTAAGTTGGCCTTCCGAAACAGTAATGCAGTTTAAAAGTACTACTCACCGCTAAAAGATAAAATTGAGAAAGGACTACAATCAGGCCTGGTATACAAAATAGAATGCAAAGACTGCAAGAAAGTATATTACAGTGAAACCAAACAATATGTAAAGAATAGAATTTATCAACATAAATATAAAGTGCAAAATAGTAAAAACAATGAAACTGCCTTGGCACAACCAGCAGTTGTTGAAGGTCATACATTTTTATTTAATGATGTTAGTATTGTTACAAAGGAACGAAATAGTAAAAAAACGAAAGTTCCTGGAGGCCCTTTACATAAAAAAAGATAAACTGACTGTTAATTACCATCAAGACTGTGATATGATTGCTATTTATAAAATACAATATATATTTTTTTAAAAAATCTTATAAAATTGTCGTGGTGGGATCAGGACAGTTGTTTCAGGCCTTTTGAAATGAAATAAAAATAACCACAGCAATTAAATCCAAATGAACACTTTTTTTTCTATTTTTTGAAAAAATAAAAATGAACAACACAGAATAAATTCCCTTTTTTTAATTAAAATAAAATAATACAAAATAAGTATCTTTTCTATATTTAAAAATGAACAATGCTGATTAAGGCCTTTTATAAAAAATTAAGAAAACAAAAAACATTGTGCCGGCAATAATAAAGAAAATCAATTGACAAAAGTGAACAAATGAAAATACAATGTTCTCTGGACAAGTGATTACCCTGCAGCTCGTTGAAATTCCAAGGAAAATAGTTGTCGAAGTTTGAAGCCGGTTGTGCAGTCCGACGTCCAGAAAGATCTCTTCCCTCCGTAAAAAAGCCGCTGAATCCAGAAAACGTCCACTTGTCGTCCCCGGGGGAAAAAAACGAGAGCGCAAACCACAAAAAAAGACAAGCCACCTCTCTCGTCGCCACGCGTTCCTCGTCTGCCGGAGCCGCCGCGCACCAAGCGAACTCTCGTGCACTCGCGCTCCAATTTGAAAGTGGTTATATATTTTAATGTGGTAAACAATATATAGAAATAATCTAGTCAATTTTAAACTTTGGAGGAAACTTAAAATCTGTGATAATTTTGGTAATAATTGTTAAAATGTTGTTAATAAAATAAATAAAAATTGTTGTTTAAAAGTGGATTTTTAAGAAAAAATGTAATTTTAACTGTTGAGTTTTTAATGAGTGTTTGTGTTGAGTGTTTTTAATGTTAATTCATTGGTCTGTGATAAAATGTTGATAAGAGGTTGAAACGTCACATGATAGATTGTAGAGTCTAGTCAGGTTCAAAATATTGAAACGTTTGTTCGGAATCTGAAAGACTTAAATATGTACCACACTGGCTCTCTTTTTTTAAATAAACTGTTACAAAATATTAATGACTGACGACCACTGTTTTAACCACTATAAGTAGTGAAGAAACAATGATTACCATGTTGGTCTAAAAAAGTTAGAAATATTTGTTCTGTGCATAGGCGTTAACTCACCTGAGGAAGGATTAAAATAAATCCGAAACAATTAATTTAGGTTTTTAGTTGATGAAAAAAAGTTAATGGCACGAGCGGGACTCGAACCCACGATCTTCGGCTAGATACGCCGCTGCTCTACCACTTCAGCTATCGTGACCTCGATCCACTCGCACATCACCTTCCTATCTCAACCCCACCTTATGAGTTTTCCCTCCTTTTTGCCATTTTTCAAGGTTGTTGTTTTTTTGAGATGACCTATTATCCCACCTTCGAGAAAGAAAAATCATAGTTAAACTGTTGAGATCGAAATATAAGAAAATATCATTAAACAAAATAGATTTAAATCTCTAGCTTAAACCGCTTTCGGGGCTTAAATTAATCATCAGTTATATAGAGACGTTTTGCTAGAGAAACACGGGGTTGGTGAGGTAACTGTTTTTAATCAAAAATATGTCTGCAACTAATGGAGCGTCCAAACAGGATTGTTCCGTAGAGGCAAAACGAGACAAAAATTACAGCAAGTTAAGTGAAAAATTTGAAATATTTGTTGTTACTTTAGATTAAGATTTAAGCTCTGAATTCTCAGTTTTTTACATAATAACTTTTCCGAATCGAACCCCCATACATTTATTTACCTCTAGCAACGAAATGTATGAGATCATAAAATAAAAGTAATTAACTATTATACCAAACCTCTTGTCCTGTTATTCTTCAATGACTATTTTTATTTTCACAATATAATAAAATATTCTATTTTTATATTAGAAGAATCGGACTGGAGGAATATTGAGTACTCTGGAGTGTGGCTTCCGGAGAGTAAAAGTAACTTATTAGCGAGAATGAAGTAGGTTCAACCCCGCCCCGAGGAATATCAAGTACTCTGGAGGAATGACTGTGACCATACTTCTATGTTCGTATCGTTCTGTTTATGTTAATTTATTGGAATGAATGTTATTTAATCTGGGGAAGTTAATGTGGCAAGATTTCTGTTTGTCGTGATGTATGTCTTGTATATTTTAATCTGTAATTGACAACCAAACAAATGTGAAGAATTTAAGGATATGGACATCGTATGGATAGTCAGTAATATAGTTAGGCGCTCGAATGGCTGCAGGCTGAAAATACCCGTGAAAGACCAGAAAAAGAAATAAAAACACGCAGAAGGCTGACCTGATGACCTGCTGTTTCGGCTCCTAATATTCCTACATTGTTTAAAAAATTCCTCAGTTACTTATACACTGGAAGGGAAGTCGGCAGTTTCTACTTTTGAACTACTTAGGTTGTGGGACCGCGGTAGCCGAGCGGTTAGCATGAGAGACTCTCACGCCGCGGTCGTGGGTTCCTTACTTTTTTTTTTGTCACGGACGATTGTTATCTTTACAGAGTAAAAAATATGAAAAGTAATAGTAATTTTGCTCGATATCCAGGGTCTCGGGTCCCCCAAAACTTATTTGTTCTTTTAACAGTATCAGTGTTAGTTATTACTTTTGTTCTCTTCTTATCAACAATTTTCAATCATATTCGATGGTAACACAATATGAAACTTTGAATGCTGATATATTCTCAAACTTCTGTGTAAATCTGATCAAAACAAACCATCATAACCAAAGTACTTAAGCACAACAGTGATTATAACAGGAAGGTCGGGGACCGCGGTAGCCGAGTGGTTAGCATGAGAGACTCTCACGCCGCGGTCGTGGGTTCGATTCCCACCGTCGCCTCTGGCCCTTTTTTCCGATAACCCCCAATTTGAACACACAAGAATTCGTACCATGGCTAATATGCAAGATCATAAGGCCAAAAAAAAAAAACTACTTAGGTCTAAATTTTGATAATATAGTGACTAAAACATGAAATATTCTCCTTTTCGTCCGTTAAAATGTGAAATCAGGGATGTTCCGTCATTTTTAAAAGATTTATAGTTTAAATTTACATAATAATTTTGTTTCAAAATCGATCTACCGTTTTGTATAGTTTCTGAGTTCGGGCAAAATAAATCCTTCAGATTTTTTATGTACACCCTATGGAAGATGTTTGTCCATCTAGTTTAAGTTTGGAAGATTTTTAGTTGGTATAATTTTTGCAAAATAGTTTAAGTTAAGTCTAGATAAGTTTGGAAGTTCTTCATTAGTATATAGAACGCTTTGAGTTCGTACTTACAGTGTCAATTCAGAGTGTACGTTTATGCATAATGGCTTTATTTGGTTCTAGGCATGTTATCGGGTGTACTGAGGCAAGTTAAACAATTATATGCCTACATTGCTCATGGAAAGTGCTAAATTTTAACTGTTGACCAGAGAATTGATACCGGCTTTTATCTTTTTTTTAATGAAGTGGGGAAAAAACATCGTGGGGGTAATAATCACGCCTGAGTATTTATACCGCTTGAAAATTTATATTTCCTCTTGTTAAAAAAATCTCCTTCTTTGCTCGTTTGCCTCCTGTTTTAAAGAAAATAATTTTCATTCGAATAAGTGTTAGTAAATGAAAAGCTTCCATTTATTAACATGCACAGCAAGATACTCATAAATTGAAAAGCTGTTGGTTTGTGCGCAAGCAAAACCAGGTTAAAGGCAGTAGTGTATTTTCGAAGGGCGACGAATAAATAGAATTTTTCAATGCTTAGTTGATCACCAAGTCCAACAAAATTTAACGGAATGTGGGAAATAGACAAGGCTTAATTTTCTGATGTTGGATTGGATGGATTTATGCGTCAACATTAAACGACCAGGTCGTGTAAGGTCGAGGGTTACGATCAAGCGACAAACCTTCGGTACGATGAAAAAAGGCCGGTATTATTGTGCTCTCTTTTGAAATGTGTGCGGGGCTTGTATTTGACATGAGTTCTGGGGCGGGATGCGAGGTAATTTTTCTAGGGGGCTCGAAATAAAACACCCCGTGTCTCCCCGCCTGCAGGGTGGGGCACCGCGGTCCCTTTACTAAACAGCCCGTGCTTGTGGTCGCTTGATTGATGCCCGCCTGGGGGAGATTGGACATACCCCATTCGGCTCGAGGAAAACTTAGTATCCTCGACAAAAACTAATATCCTCTCACAATCAAGCCATTCGATTTTTCTACACGGGTGCTGTTTGCTTAAAAAGCAGCTTTTTCATACAGTCCGAAATACCGGACAGAATAAACTTAAATACTAGCCGTACTGTGCTTGAACTTCATTTCTTACACCCAGTTACGATCAATTGGTTGAACAAAGGTGATGAGCCAGTAGTTTGATCTTGCCGAATGATTTACTCCATCTCTTCTAGCGTGTTTAGTTTCCCGTACGGAATTCGTCATTTCCTCAGAACTGTATAAATTTCCCTAAAGTTACAGGTACTGTGATTACAGGGACGCGAACCCACTATCTTCGCTCCATGATTCGGGAGACATGATTCGACCCTGAGATCAACTATTTCCATCTCAAACTTCAACTAACTTTTCATTTATTTGCAATTATATTACTATATTAATGCGAAATAAAATTTGGAATCCAATTAGCTAATTCCATTCGAAATTGTTTCCACCCTAGGAGATTCCACGGCCCCTTGGGGGGGTTGTTTATTATCGAAAGGGAATCAAATTGACCACCACCACAAGTCAATTGTCTATAAAAAAATTAGATTTCATCACCTTTAAATGAGGCGCAGATCCATTGATTTTAGTTTATCCCAACGCCTTCCCAGATAACAAAATTATGTCTACACAATTGTGTTTTGTTACGGCTACGTCCGAAGCAAAGATTTCTCGCTGAACTGTATTCTCTGGTATGATAAATTATCAGCTTTTATGTTACAGTATCTACCACAGACTAAGTAAACAAGCATATTTCTACAAAAGAACTTTTGTAAAAGAATTTAATTTTTTCAATTTTAAACATAAATTACAATGAATTAAGGTTTTTAATTGAGATAAAAAAAGTCAATGGCACGAGCGGGATTCGAACCCACGATCTTCGGCTAGATACGCCGCAGCTCTACCACTTGAGCTATCGTGACCTCGATCCACTCGGACACCAACTCCCCATCTCAACCCCACCTTATGAGTTTTCCCTCCTTTTTGCCATTTTTCAATAATATATGTAATGTATTAATCAATGTAATATATTAATTGGTCAAGCGGACCAGGAAATTAGTGAATTTAATGATTTAAACATAAAGTAACATAATAAAAAATTTTTAAACTCAATTCTACATTTCAAATTACACATAGTTTATTGATCGTCCTATTTCTGACTTCTGTATTTAATACAATATTAAGAACTATACACTTTCCCACACAATAGAAACTCTCTTATATAAAAAAACCAAAACCGATTAAAAATGTAAATTTCCATTCATTTTACCGACCTGTTCGTTTGTTACCCGTTCCTTCTAAATTATTCACAAAAATATTCACTAAAAAATTATCTATACTGCTACTTACAACAACATTTTACCAGATGTGTGGTGATTAGTGACCGTTAATCGTTAATTATTCAGAAATCGTGAGATGCGGTCTGGTGTGAAGTAGGTTTCAGAAAAACATTTTCTTTATTGTGCCAACGTTTCGATCTTTATTGAAATCATCTTCAGGGCCTGGGATTTACAAACATTTTTCCACATTCTACATGTATGTATTAAATGTAAACAATTTTTGTAAATCCCAGGCCCTGAAGATGACCTCAATAAAGAACGAAACGTTGGCACGATAAAGAAAATGTTTTTCTGAAACCTACAACACACCAGACCGCATCTCACGATTTCTGAATAATTTTACCAGATTTCTCGTTCGAACTCATCATGCCATTACTCTTCAACTTCACAGTTACAGATTGATTCATGTCTAGAGCAGAAAATGTACGCGAGGAGTGTTTTTAGCTATTTCTCAGGCTTTCAACATAGTATGGCATAAAACACTACTTACAAATTAAAATTATTTTTACCCCAGGTCTATTACCTTATATTTACAATCATATCGTAGAATTTTCAAAGTAAACCAGGCATCGGAGATTTCTGAGATGAATGCAGGTGTGCCACAAGGGTCAATTCTCGCTCCGCTGTTGTACACATTTTACATTTATTTCATGCCCACAAATGAGAATGCACTTTCCGCCCCATACACGGATGACACCGCCATATTAAAACTTCACCCTTTTTCTTCACAAGCTTTCCCTATTTTACAAAACCACATTTCGGCAATTGAAAAATGGAGCAATCTTTGGAAAATAAAGTTCTTGTTTTTTCCCCCCGAGGGTTCGCAACAGCAGAGGTCATATAAACCCTCAATGTGCCGGTGTTTTTTAAAAAAAGCCCATTTGTAAGTATGTCGGGTTTGAATGCAGGGCCGCTGGATTCGAACCCGGGACCTTTACCTTACAGTGATGAGCGCCGTGTCAAAGACTAAACCTTGCGGCCACCGACGCCCCCAAAAATAAAGTGTAACCCCTCAAAGTCACAACATATTACCTTTACACACCGCCATGACTTGTCCTAGTATCTATGCAATGAAGCCGTTCCTTAATCCGACAAATTTAACTATTCAGGACTTACATTTGATATAAGATTTACTTAGAATCTACACATACGATTAAAAAAAAACAGACACTCAACAAGCGATTTAAAATGCTTTATTGCCTACTCAACCGACAATCAAAATTACCATTAAAATCAAAACTTTCGACTTATACATACTTACTCAAACCTATATGGATGTACGTGTGCTAATTTTACGGATTGGCAAATTTTCCAATATTCAAAGATTTCAAGGCTTTCAATCAAATATTTTACGACTATGTAAACAATAACAGGCTTCAACTGTCAACTGTGTTTTCATCCATCAAAACATACTACAAATGTTTTCACAGTAAATTACAAGATTACACTAAGACACCATTTCATGTCTCATAATTACCCCGTCGACGGCTTAAAAGAATATGGATGAGAGACCTCTTAAATCCAGAGGTGCTGCCAGTGGGTAGCTTTCTCTATAATACCAATCACATGTCAAAATTAAATAAAATCTGCTATTTTTATAATACATATACTGTTGTAGATATACATACATGAAGTAAAAAAATAAAAAAGTTTATTGATCTAAAAAAATGGAAATATCGACCATTTCCTGTCAATTGGTAAACTCGATCACATTTAAAGAACAATGGTCTAACCGTCTAATATTTAACAGAATTATAATATTTCATAAATGTTAATAATAATTCACTAATTTCGTGGACCGCTTGACCAATTAATACATTATAATTAATTAAGGTTTTTAGTTGAGATGAAAAAAATCTAATGGCACGAGCGGGATTCGAACCCACGATCTTCGGCTAGATACGCCGCTGCTCTACCACATGAGCTATCGTGACCTCGATCCTCTCGGACACCAACTTCCTATCTCAAGTGGATCGAGGTCACGATAGCTCAAGTGGTAGAGCAGCGGCGTATCTAGCCGAAGATCGTGGGTTCGAATCCCGCTTGTCCCGTTAGCTTTTTTTCATCTCAACTAAAAACCGTAATTAATTGTAATGTATTAAATGGTCAAGCGGACCACGAAATTAGTGAATTTAATGATTAAAATGAAGTACACTACACTAAAGCTCTCAGTGGCCATTTCATTTGTCGTCGAGAATCCAATCCGATTACATGACATTTGAAAAATGGCACAAAGGAGGGATTCTTGTATTAACCTCTCTATATACTTCCATGCCATTCTACAAAACTTGACTAGTTTTAGAAGTTTTTAGTATTAGTAGTCTTTTTCTCCTCGCAAGTATACAAGCAACTCTTCTTTAGTTAGAAAGCACTTTCCAAATATCAGCATTCTAAATTGAGAGAGAATTGAGCAGTGGTCAATGAAATGTGTAATGCTTTCCTCTTCGTTTTTATTGCGTAAAGAACATAGCTTATTGATCTGGCCAAATTTGTAGATATTTAGATTTAAGAATTCACATCTTATTTTCTTAAACCAGCTTATTTCAAGGTTGTTGTTTTTGCGCAGGTAAGCATTACAAACTACTTTCGTGGTTTGCTTGATCAATTAATACATGACCACTAATTAAGGTTTTTAGTTGAGATGAAAAAAAGTTAATGGCACGAGAGATCGTCGAGAATCCAAACCGATTACACGACATTTGAAAAAAGGTGCGGTTGAGATGGGAAGGTGGTGTCCGAGTGGATCGAGGTCACGATAGCTCAAGTGGAAGAGCAGCGGCGTATCTAGCCGAAGATCGTGGGTTCGAATCCCGCTCGTGCCATTAGCTGTTTTCATCTCAACTAAAAACCTTAATTAATTGTAATGTAGTTAATAATAATTCGTAAATAATAAATGAAGTAACGTAATTCAGGTGGTAAACCTTTGAACATTTTTCCTCATTATTCTTTATGAAAAATTTAAAAAATATTCATTATTTTATTGTTTTATTTTGTTTTACTCTTACCATTTCAATAGTTTTTTCAATTTCGTATTGAAAATTCTGAAATAAGGCGAATCAAAAAACAGACAAATGTAAGCGAAATGTTGGTGTTTTCATTATTGTACATTTAATTATGAATGATCTGATGTTTAAGCTCAAAGCAGTAATTTTTCTTAATTGTTCCTAAAGCATTTTAATAGTTAATATTAGAAATTTTCAATTCGAATCACCCCATGTTTACATTCTGACGTGAAGAGGTGATAAAAGAACGGTAACTTACAAGAAAACTCAGTGATAAAAAAAACGATTGTCTCGGAATCGGATATAATATCCGATAAATATCAAACTAAGTACGTTATTTAATAGACCGTATGTACAAACTTATCTCTAATGACTATTAGTAAAAAAAAACATAGTGTAAATAACAGTTTTTCCACGAAACATTGATGCAATACAATGTCAGTAATAATGATAAATTTCCATACACCAATTGTATTTGTATTATATGTGCCTAACAGATTAGATTCTAACAATTTTAAAATATTTATTATTTATCATCAGATTGCGCTTCGTTTTCAGCGTAAAAATTATTTAAAACTGTTGGTAAAGAAATATACGTTCTCATTTAAAATTGCAAAGTTGTTCTGGCTCTGAAGTATCTTGAAAAAAATATTTTTATAAAGCAATAAAAATTTAAAACTATACTAAAAAAATATTAAATCTGTATTTTTTGGTTTTTTGATATGATCAAGAGAAATTCACAATCTAAAAAGGACACGTTTTATAGATGTTACAAAACAATTTTAAAAAAATACAAATTGTCATATTTAAGTTCTTAAAAGATAATTTTAATTTTTTCCCACGTCCAACCTAGCCAAGGACTGTAACACTGTTGCAACCTGTAACGTCTAACGTCTTACACAGTTAGAATTGGACGTCATTTCATAGAATTGCTTGCAAAAGTTGTTATTTGTTAAACGACCAAATCTCCATCTTTACTAAAAATATCCTCGTTCTGGCCTGAATCGGAAAATGCTAGGGACAACGGGTGTTAAAGGTTCTGTGTGAAAAACATCAGCAAAAATAGCAAAGCCGGATCTGACCGCTTTGTATCGTGCCAACTCAAAGGATCATTGTGTTTTACTTTCTTCGTCCTAAATTGCGTATGAATGTTAAACGCGGTAGTGGCCCAATCGAATGTCTAATAATTAAAAACAGGAAATTCCTTTCCAAGTAATCTTTTTGGTGGGCGGAAACGTCAAAGGCTAAAAAATACTCTTTTTTTCGAAACGGAGAGGAAATCCAATGACATAAAAAGCAGCAGTGGCAGGGGAGGCGAAAGAGATGTTTTTACATCCCTGAGGCGCCTCTGGTTAAAAACGCAATTAGTTTTTTCCTGATCTTCCCTCCTCTGTATCCCTAGGAAAAGACTTTTGTGTAATCTTATCTCTTCTAATTAAAATTGATACTCCACTCTTTCTTGGAGCATCCTCCCCATCGTTAACCAAACGCTCCCATCCAGATTCGTCTATAAGCTTCTCCGTTCCATCTTTCAAGAATGTACTTGGGGCAGATCAGTCAGCTGGCCCGAAATCTTGTGAGAAATACCTTTTTTGTACAAGCCCAAAACATGAACAGTCAAACTCTTTTCGGAAGTGCACCTCGATATTTCAAGCTTAAATACATTCCATCAATGCTTGTTGCCAAAGTGCTATTAAAGCGTTAGCATGTAAAACAAAAACATCCAAATTAGTCAGTGCAGGCAATCACAATCTCCAAAACCTGGGAAAACAACAGCCTGATGGCATCTTGTGAGGCAACGCACAAGGGAATTTTGTGTAATGAAAAAGCAAACACCCTGGCAAGAGATCTTCAAGCATATCCAATGAATCCTCCACAGGATGGATAAAAAAAAATCAAATGAAGAAGTGAAAAAATCAGCGCTCAGCGGAAAACGTGATTCGGATTTAAAAGCGAATCGGTCAGATCTAATTCATAACGGATTGACCGAAAATTGATATCTTTGGAAAATAATCCTTCCGTTTCACTGACCCTTTGAAAAATTCCGCACCAAGGCTGGCAAACTCACTGCAGTGAGAGAGGACTAAACTCAGAGAAGTGATAGAACTATTAACCAGTCACTGAAAACACATCTATACAACATAGGCATATTCAATGATGATCCCATATGTTACAATAAGGAAGAAGAAAGAACATAATCTTCAAATGCTAAGCAACCGCTCAATGGAAACATAGATGTAGACTGCACCCTTTAAGAGTGTATCCCCCATTCTGTACTTATAGCTCACCGGTGAGTCCTTGTTCATTAACTAGCTTGATTAGCAGGCACGATTTTAATGGTTGGATTTTTTTCTAAGATAAGTTGTACATCCCAAAATACTTCCTCCTTCGAGCAAGTGTGGCACGACAGTTTTTTAGTACGTATGTTGGTGTTTCCTCTGCTTCCTTGCAGAATCTTCACGTGCCGTGTTGTGTTGTACTAAACCTTCCTCAGATGTCCTTCTACAATTAAGAATCATGTTAGGATTCGAAGTTTTTTCGTGATTCCTTTTATGCATTTTGTTGTTTGCTCCTTTCAAAGTTGCTAGGAAGTTTTTGGATTGTTTATGTCCAATTCCACTCCTCATGTTGCTTTTTTGATTAAGGCTGTCATTGACAGTGTGATCCCTATGCCCCAGAAGGGCTCAAGACCTATCATTACTCGGCTAACTATATAGGAGCTCCATTCCCCTGCAAGGGTGTCCGCTTTCTCGTTGCCCTCTGCTCCTACAAGTCCTGTGAACCTATAATCTATATACTTTAATATTACAATTCAGCACCATTTTGAATCAATCATTTTGAACTTGAACTGCTTGTTTTGATGGCTGCCTTACATGATCGCTTTATTCTTGTTTTTGTACCTTTTGTTCAAACTGAACTGAATACATCTCTCGAATGCTTGCTGAAGTCCTGAGACATAACCCGAAATAAAAAGAATACGCTGGGAATGGAATTGCAGCAACGAGAGTCAAATGACTAATATTTTTTAGAAGGATCGAGTCGATCGCAATGGATTAAAGAACTAGTAAATTAAAATAAGCCAGAAGGCTACATTGCTCGGGAAGAAAAATCCCCACTTCCTGGTATCCCTATCATCATCATCACACCGATTATTTATGTATACAATATAAAACCCCGTTTCTTCCAAGCAAATACTCGCTGCCTGTGCCCAAGCATAATTTTCAAATCGGGTGGCATTCCTGCTCGCTCTCTGTATGGAGCTAAGGAATTGCACCCTTCAATTAGGTGGGATACACTGAACAACCATTATCTGCATACTGGACAGTATGAGGGCTTTGGCACAAAGGTAAATGCCCGAGTGACATCATCGCATGGCGTATTCTTAATCGGGTGAGGATGACCCTTCTACTACGAGTCATATCCTCCGAGGGCCACCCCATCGACAGGGCTGTTGATATATGAGAGCTTCTCTTCCGATCCGACCCACCGACGATGTTTTTAATCCATTTTTAAGTCCGGAGGTTGGGACGTCCCGGCCTTAGCCTCCTTGCTTTTCTCATTACCTATTGCCAGTGGACAAAAACTACCGATCTGCTCAAAGTTCCAGGTATCTCTCAACAAAAGCACTACGAGAGGGTCAACAGCGAACCCGCCTGCGAGATATAATGATTTTATTATCCAAGATATTTTGCTGAACGTTGACGCCTCTTACTTTGTCGACATTCTTGCAATAATAAGTTATTTATTCATTCCTTTATCGGAGCTTCAGAAGGGGTAATCACAACATTAACATTATAGAGGGTGACTCAGGGGGTAAAATTTATGAGTGTGAAAGGACAAACAGTGATTAATTTTATCGCCGGCAGGTGAAACATCCAACACCGTTAATACCAGCATTATAAGGTGCCTGCAAAATTTGAATCCTTGCCTAACTAACCGCCATACATTTTCCGAAACATAATTAAGCGCTTTTATAAAAATATATGATAAAAATTGACTTGGCTTAATTTCCAATGTGGCTGAATTTATAAAAACTGGAAAATGTTGGTTTGTTTGTCTGTTACGCAATAATGCTGTTGTTACCGCGTGAAAAGCATTGAATAAAATAACTACTGTTTTGTCCTTTTTTTAAAGACAGAATGGTGAGAAGCTATGTTTGATCATAACTTTGAATGCAATACAGAATATTTTCGAATCTGGCTCGTCGATATACTTATGTTTGGTGACATGCGCATATCTTTCGCCAGTTACCTACGTTCACCTTATACATAATATTGATCCCTGCTGAGAAAATATTTTAATCAAACGTGTATACATGTGTTTTATGAACGGAAATTTATTATCGTCGCTATTATTGTTATTAGATTTGTATTATTTATTTAACTCGTTTGTAGTTCGTTTAAATTTTTATAGCAGTATTAACGGTTGTAATATATNATATATATATTTACTGTTTTGTATTCAAAGAAACTCCTGTTCTTACCTCCAATATCTTTAATGACTACAAATTTGGATTCCGACAATCCAACAGAAACTTCGTGTAGATAAGGCAATTTCCCCAAGCACTCGAGAAAAGGTGATATTATTCTGCAATTTTTAACGACATTCGTCCTTTGTCAGGGTCCTCGAACCATTACCTAGTATTAAAATCCTTTCATCCGGGTTTTTTTAAAAGAGTGAAGCAGGGAATATTCAGAGCTTGTAATGCGGGTGTCGCCCATGGTTGAGTTCTTGGTCCCATGCTATACACATTCCCACCGCCAGTATTCCTATTGAGGACCTATTCGGAAGACACTGTTATCCTCAACAGCCATCCAAACAACGTACGTCACATGCCCTACAATCCCTTCTGTGAGATATCGAAGTCTGATGTAAGACATGGCGCATAAAAATTAATAATTATTCAGAAATCGTGAGGTGCGGTCTGATGTGATGTAGGTTTTAGAAAAACATTTTCTTTATCGTGCCGACGTTTCGATCTTTATTGAGATCATCTTCAGGGCTCAAAGTGTTTCTCTTCTGTGTAATTGTGCCATTCTTCCGTGTTGTGTTGAGAGTGCCACGACACGAAGAATGGCACAACTACAAGACAAACACTTTGAGCCCTGAAGATGATCTCAATAAAGATCGAAACGTTGGCACGTTAAAGAAAATGTTTTTCTGAAACCTACATCACACCAGACCGCAACTCACGATTTTTGAATAATTATCGATTAACGGTCACTAACCACCACACATAAAAATTAATAAAAATAAATGCAATCAAGTGATTTTACATTATAAAAATCCACCTTTTTACCTGTTACCCTCAACGATAGAATAGAATAGAATCATTTATTATCATATTACACATTGTATGAAGGCACGTCAAGTTACATATAAATTAATATTGTTAGACTTGGAAAAAATTAATAAAATTTCTACAAATAAGGTTTCATGGTCTTGAAGAGCTTAAAAATTCATTTAGATTGTAATATGACTTTCTCTGTAAATATATCACAAATCATGGGCGTAAATTCTAGAATACTATCAAGCAATCCTTTTTTAAAAAGATAGTTCCTACTCACAGTAAGTTTTTTTGCAACGATCCGGATTTCGAGCCTTTTAGCTCATCATCAGGTTGAACGACTTCTACAACCTGATGATGAGCTAAAAGGCTCGAAATCCGTATCGTTGCAAAAAACTTACTGTGAGTAGGAACTATCTTTTTAAAAAGGATTGAACACCACACTCACTCCATCATTTATCATTTCTACTATCAAGCAATCTAAGAACAAAAATTTCAGTTCGAAGTCTTTCACGTCAGCCAGTTTTCTTCGCCTCCAATCAAACCCTTCATGAAGACCTTGATGTTCCTTTTGTAAAAGTATTCTACCAAAAGTTCATCTCTCCAGTCCCTTGTTAGTAATGTTGTACATCTATGTAAATATAGAAAAGTGAACAAATTTCTTTATATATTGCTTTTTTATCAATTTATTATTCTTGGAGTGCCATGTTTGTTTAGTGTATTCAACATGACACTGCAAGAATGAAACTATATTTATTACAATTAATTAAGGTTTTTTTAGTTGAGATAAAAAAAGTCAATGGCACGAGCTGGATTCGAACCCACGATCTTCGGCTATCTGCTGCTCTACCACTTGAGCTACCACCTCGATCCACTCGGACACCAACTTCCCATCTCAACCCCGCCTTTTGAGTTTTCCCTCCTTTTTGCTATTTTTCAATTCGAATCCCGCTCGTGCCATTGACTTTTTTATCTCAACTAAAAACCTTAATTAATTGTAATATATTAATTGGTCAAGCGGACCACGAAATTAGTGAATTTAACTATACTTTATGTGAATATGAATGACTGCGATCAAACTTTATATTAAAATAATCATTTGACAATCCATATGTTTAATAGTCATAATTTACCTATTGATTATTTGCATACTTTTTTTGCCTAAGGTCTTAGTTCAGATGAAAAAGTTAGTGCCAAGAGCGGGATTCGAACCCACCACCTTAGGTTAGAATCCTGCTCGTGGCACTAACTTTTTCATCTCAATCAAGGCCTTAGATAAAAAAGTATAAATAAAAAAATAATTATATACGTCAATAATTATACTTTTTATGTAAAGCATTGGTTGAGATGAAAAGGTTAGTGTCACTAGCGTTTTCACCTCAACTAAGACCGTAGTTAAAAAGTATGATTAATTAAAATCATTAAGATGGTCAAATATGATTATTAAATACATATGTGGATAATTATTACAATTTTTATTGTCTAATTTAAAAGCAATCCAATTCTTGAAGATGACCCGAATAAAGGCCGAAACGTCGGAAATAAAATGAAAACGGTGTTTTTCTGAAATACATCTAACCTGACCGCTCCTCACTACTTCAACCGTTTATTGAACCACCGGTCGCTAAACAACGCACAGTAAAATTAAGTTTTCTGTTACTTCTATACACGTTAGTCCAAAACAACTCATGTAGTACTTGAAAATAATTGAAACTTTATTGGATGTTTTAAACTGAAAAACTCACTTTTATTAACGACTCTCTATGGTATCATCTTTTCTAAAAGAGAAATAACGTTGTTAAATCTTTAAAACAAGAAAGGAGCGATTTAATAATATTAAGAAATCAAGCATATGATTCAAAAATTTATGTTTTCCCGATTAAAATTACTAAATGCACGGTTATGTATATATACTGCTTCAGGATTATGATCTGTTCTATAAAGAAAGGAATTTTTTTAAACGGCAGAATAAAAGTGTGTTATTATTAGCTAAACATTGGAATAAGGAGGGGTCAAGAATGAGGTGGATTAGAAAAACACCTTTTTTATTTTTGTGCTCATGTTTCTACCTTTATTCTGGTCATCTTCAGGGCGTTAACTGTGGTGCTATTCTTGTGATCTCCTAGTACTTTTGTGTGAAAGTGTTGTGCCTCTCGTGTGTGAATAAAGGTCGAAACGTCGCCAAAAAAATAGAAAATTGACCGCTCCTCACGACTTCAACAAATTACAAAACAACAGGCCACTAAGAAACACACACTGGAATAAGGTTTATAGATCGATATTTGTAAACTTAATGAGAGGTTTCTTATCTGTTTATTGACAGGAATATCCTTATTACTATGCCACGTGTTGTTTTTTATTAATTGATAAATTTCTTATTCCATGGCTTGTGAAGAATACTAATTTTGAACTTTAAAATTTTCCTCCTTGATCTTAAGGTGATGGTCTTCATCAATTCGTCTATTTCTTAGGCTAAAGATGGTCAGAAATATTGTTTTAATATCATTTGTATATGTTCTGAAAGGAAGATAATAAGTATTAAATCTTTTGTTTCTCCAAAGTGAATAAGGCGAATAAGTGTAAAAAGAATTTCATTGTTTGAGGCCGAAGAACGGAAAAGAAAGCGTTTATATTATTCCGGGAAGGAAAACAGTAGATTGGCGGGAATCCAAAAGAAGACAAGTCATCCGAAAGAGGATCATTTGGTTAATTTTGAGTCGGAGACGGCAAATGACCTCCGACATCAATCACTCTGGAAAATGTCGCCGGTCCAAAGCGTCTTCTCGTTGATTAAACCGAGCTAATGACTTGTGACTACTTGTGTGAAAGGAAGCTTCTTTCCATTCTGTAAACGCAATTGCTCTTCTTTTTCAGCGAGCGGCGGAAAATTTACGAAAAAAGACAATAAAAAATCAACCTCGGTCAAACCATCTGTTCAATTGGAAACATTATGTTGAACACACATTTCGTTTGGCTACACTCGTGGGTTTCAATGTCACAAACACGTATTCTGGTTTTAACCACCTTAAGTGAGGAAAGTACGTTTCAACACAACTGTTGAAAAGCTAACCTTTATTCACTTAAGATTGCAATTAAATCGTTCTGAAACATACCGTTCTTCCATCTTTGTTGAAACCAAAAACCGACTTTGTTGAAAAATTTTTACTATATTGGAAAATAAATAGGTTTTGATGAAAAAACGAAAAAACGTCATACTTAGCTTACTCGTTCCATTCATTTGCGCAGTGGAAATGAGGCAATCAGTTAATTTAATTGTTAATGAATTTTTGTGATGTGACATGTTGCTCTGGAGAATCAACCTTCCTAAATGGCAAATTGGAAAAAATCTTCAAAAATGGCAAACGCAACAGTAAATTCTTCCTAAATTTTCCAATTAAAAAATTCTTCAGGTCAAGACGAATCGTACAAACATTAATAATAGTACAATTAATTAAGGTTTTCAGTTGAGATGAAAAAAGTTAATGGCCCGAGAGGGATTCGAACCCACGACCTTCGGCTAGATACGCCGCTGCTCTACCACCTGAGCTATCGTGACCTCGATCCACTCGGACACCAACTTCCTATCTCAACCCCACCTTATGAGTTTTCCCTCCTTCCTCCGAGTGGAAAAAGAAGCAAAAAGGAGGGAAAATTCGAAAGGTTGTAGGTGGAGAAGGGGTTAGAGCAGCGGCGTATTTAGCCGAAGGTCTTGGGTTCGAATCCCGCTCGTGCCATTGATTTTTTTATCTCAACTGAAAACCGTAATTAATTGTAATATAATTAATTGGCCAAGCGGACCACGAAATTAGTGAATTTAATGATTTAAAATGAAGTATACTTCACTAAAGCTCTCCGTGGTCATTTCATTTGTCGCCGAGAATCCACGATTAAACGACTTTTGAAAAATGGCAACAAGGAGGGAAAATTCAAAAGGTGGGGTTGAGATCATAAGTTGGTGTCCGAGTGGATCGAGGTCACGATAGCTCAAGTGGTAGAGCAGCGGCGTCTCTATCCGAAGATCGTGGGTTCGAATCCCGCTCGTGCCATTAGCTTTTTTTCATCTCAACTAAAAACCTTAATTAATTGTAATGCATTAATTGGTCAAGCGGACCACGAAATTAGTGCATTATTAATAACAGGTGGTAGCCGAGCTATCGTGACCTCGATCCACTCGGACATCAACTCCCCATCTCAACCCCACCTTATGAGTTTTCCCTCCTTTTGCCATTTTTCAAATGTCGTGTAATCGGTTTGGATTCTCGACGACCTCTCGTGCCATTACCTTTCTTTCATCTCAACTACCTTAATTAGTGGTCATGTATTAATTGGTCAAGCGGACCACGAAAGTAGTTTGTAATGCTTACCTGCGCACAAACAACAACCTTGAAATAAGCTGGTTTATGAAAATAAGATGTGAATTATTAAATCTAAATATCTACAAATTTGGCCAGATCAATAAGCTATGTTCTTTATGCAATAAAAACGAAGAGGAAAGCATTACACATTTCATTGCCCACTGCTCAATTCTCTCTCAATTTAGAATGCTGATATTTGGAAAGTGCTTTCTATCTAAAGAAGAGTTGCTTGTATACTTACGAGGAGAAAAAGACTGGACCAAACTAGTCAAATATTGTAGAATGGCATGGAAGTATAGAGAGGTTAATACAAAAATTTAATTATGATTAAATCTTTTTTTTTTTTTTTTGCTTTGTTTTGGAACATTCAGCAAGAGTACGGACCTATGAAATATCAAATTCCATTTTTTAGCATGACTAGAAATTCATAGAGCAATAAATAAATAACAAGTAACGAGAGCAATAAAGATTGATCGACACAATAAGTACTAAGAATAAAAAATTTCGGTGCGAAAACAACAACAGCACAGGATAACAACAACATGAATAAATAAAGGTGCAGACCTACCAAATAACAAATTACATTTTGACAAAACTAACAATTTGAAGACACAAACGAATAATAAATAACAAATAACAGATGCAACAATTAACTATCAACTAACTACAATAAATACTACAGAATAAATACAGATCAAACGCTCGGGAAGCTACTAGCCGTCCTTCGGGGGGGGGATCTCCGCCGGCCGCAGAAAGCCATCCCCGGGGAGGCTCTCGTCCACAGTTTTACTCAATTTAAAAGACTACTGTTCTTCATAAAACGGGTGTTTCAGGAGGATGTGGATAAAAACCATTTACAAAATATGACGCATTGTTCTATGGAAAAGTCCACATCCCGGGGACTAAATGCCCAGCGCGTTTAGAGAGCCCGACAGCTCCGCATCCGGGCTGAACCCCAAGGGGATTGAACCGACCTCTACCTTAACGATTTCACGTTTACACGTTGATGCCACTATTTTGTAAGAAAGAATATATGACCTGGTATACGTCCACTCTGTTAAGAGCAAGTAGGCTCTCCCAGCTGACCGGTTGATTTCTTTTATGTTGTACAGATTTTCAAGGAAGTCTATTCTGGTAGACTCGTATTCTGGACACTCTAAAATCAAATGCTTGATAGTTTCTGGTTGATCGCAGGTGGCACAGTTTGGGGACGCTCTACGATTTATTTTGTGCAAATAAGGCCCGCAAATGTAGTGGTTGGTGCGTATCCGAAACATTGAAGAATAAAATCTTTTGCATCCGAATTTGGATGTTGCAAACCACGGGATGGAGCGCAATTCTGGGTGTAGTGATTTGTAAAAGTTTCCCGCTGTTCCCCTGTTGTACTAGTTGCGCCACTCCACTAACCAGTGTTTGTTTAAGGTACGTTTCGCATCTGTCTTTGGCAGTTTGATGTCCTGGTATTGTCCGGCTGTTGTCGCTCGTTTGGCTAACTGATCTACAATGCCATTACCCTTCATGCCACAGAGTCCGCGACACCAACAGAAAGCTGTTTGTATGTGGCGATGCCGTAAGGTACAAACGATATTGACCATGCGTGTCACTAAATAGTCGCACTTTGAGTTGGGGTGGAAACGTTCTAATTGCTTGATGGAGCTGTCTGATACAGTAGCGCAGCGTGTGCCCTTAAGTGTCGCAATGTACTCCAGAGCGCAGACAAGACCGTACATTTCGGCAGTGCAAATGGATGCCTGACTGGGAAAGGAAAACAGTTTTTCCACCTTGGCTGAGGGGTCGTATATAGCGCAGCCTACTCGTCCTTCTAGTAATGATCCATCAGTGAATATTAATTGGGAGCCTGGTACCGCCATAGTAATGTCTGCCATGAAAAGTTCGTTCACTATTTGTGGGGGATACTCGGAGTAGTCCCTTAAATAAATAGTTGTTAGTGAGGTGGTGGCCCTGGGGTAGTTATTAAATCTTCATCACACCCGTTTAGCTTAATATTAAAGAACAATTTATTAGAGCAATTTTAATAGCATGTAAAATGACATATATTTATTATTTATGTATTTATTATATTATGCATAACTGTTATATGTTACTATTGTTTAAATTTATTTATTTTATTTTCATTCATTTTATTTTATTTATATATACATGTGCGTCCTCCCCTGACGGTCTTGTGACCATGGGAAAAGCCTGCTTAAGCATATATATCCAGATTAAACTACATATTGTCAAATAATATAAATAAAGGCAATTTATTATTATTATTATTATAAACAACATAACAGCGAACTGATGACAAGAGTGACAAGACACCCGACTCTCATTTAAGGGCATAAACGTTAAAGGTATTTTATGCAGACGTTACCACGACAGTTTCCGACTACGGTTTCCATTTGATTTAGGCCTAGAAACTTTACATTGGGCAAATAAGAAAGCGAAATGGTCCAAACCACTACTTTTCGCCCGTTTACTGCGATGACATAAAAACGCGCTTCGTTCTTACTGCCTCACCCAGAGCAACTATAAATCCTGCGGGTTTTTATCTTTATAAAATTATTCGTTAGAAATCCGCTTGACGTTATAAAATGTTTCAGTCAAAATTATTTTATCCTATATCTTGCTACGTTATATATTTGTGATTTTCTTTTCCTCTTTGTCATACAATCATATAATCCGGGAAATATATAAATAATAATTTACATAAAAGTTATTTTTTATATATATTTTGTGACAATTTAAGTTTAGGCTAATGTGTGGGAAAGCTCGAAACCCGAATTGACTATTGGCAAATATAAAATTGAGGTACATTGATAGTTTTTAGCCAGAGAAGAAGAAGCTTGTGAAACCAAGGATTTTGTTACAACTGTTTACAAAATATAGAAAAATAAGAAAAAGGTAAAAACTATTGGGTTGTCCGGAAAATAATGCAGGATTTTGGTATTAAACAAAAAAAAAGAAACTAGTTACTTTAAAGCAATGTTCTTTAATCAAAATAATTTCCCATACTCTCAATACATTTCTCCCAACGTGTTGGTAACTTATTAATTCCGTCTGAGTAGAATTCAGAATTTTTAGAATTGATAAAGTCAATAAATGNATTAATTGGTCAAGCGGACCACGAAATTAGTGAATTTAATGATTGAAAATGAAATATACTTCACTAAAGCTCTCCGTGGCCATTTTATTTGTCGTCGAGAATCCAATCCGATTACACGACATTTGAAAAATGGCAAAAAGGAGGGAAAATTCAAAAGGTGCGGTTGAGATGGGAAGTTGGTATCCGAGTGGATCGAGGTCACGATAGCTCAAGTGATAGAGCAGCGGCGTATCTAGCCGAAGATCGTAAGTTCGAATCCCGCTCCTGCCACTGACTTTTTTATCTCAACTAAAAACCTTAATTAATAAAAAACAACACTCTATCATTGAAAGCGCTGATTGCTGCAGGAAGCAGTAACATGCCCCTTTTTAAATCAACATTTTTTAAAAATAAAGTAGAACAGATAAAGTCTTGATTTAGAGAATTAAGAATTTTTATTGCATTGCATTATCACCTTGAGGATTCTAGTTTTTATTGACTATGAGGGTTGCTTAACCACGCCGCGAGGAATAGCGCGTACTCTGGGGTGAGTGTGTGAGACGTCTGGAAGTAAAAGTAAGTTATCAACGAGATTGGTGTGTTGTCTTTATGTTAATTTATTGGAATGAATGTAATTTATTAGCGTGAAAGGAAGGGGTTGTTTAACTCCATGCCGAGAAATATCGAGTACTCTAGAAGAGTGTATGTGTCAGACTTCGACGTTTGTATCGGGTGTTCTGTCTATGTTAATTAATTGGAATAAATATAATTTATTAGCGTGAAAGGAAGAGGTTGCTTAACCCCGCCCCAAGGAATATCGTGCACTCTTGGGGAAGTAGTGTGGCCAGACTTGTGGTATATATGAATTGTATGTTTTATTCTGTATTTGACAACCCGAAGTACAGATGATGGGCTGGCATTTTCGGACATCGACTCAAAAACAGAGAGTCAGTAATAGATCGAGACAAATGGTGCAGGCTGAAAAATCCGACCAGAAAGAGAAGTAAAACCACCCAGAGGACCGGCGATGACCTCAGCTGTTTATCAGTTATAATTATAAATAAATATATAATATTGTTTTCTTTTTATAATATTATAATTAAATCCATTAGATCGAAAGGTGGATTGAGATGGGAAGTTAGTGCCCGAGGGAGATCGAATCAAGATAGCTCAAGTGGTAGAGCAGCAGCGTATCATGCCGAAGGTCGTGGGTTCGAATCCCGTTCGTGACAGTGACTTTTTTATCTCAACCAATACCTAATAAAGATTCATTAAAATATTATTATTATTGATTGTAACTTGTTTCTGATTGAAATATGCACATTTTTTTATTTTTGAGGATCAGTTATTGATTTGGTTGACATAAAGATTGACTTTAGCATAGATCAGATCAAGAGTGAGAGCTGTGAAAATTCAAAAGGTGGGGGTTGAGATGGGAAGTTGGTGTCCGAGTGGATCGAGGTCACGATAGCTCAAGTGGTAGAGCAGCGGCATATCAAGCCGAAGGTCATGGGTTCGAATCCTGCTCCTGACACTGACTTTTTTATCTCAACTAAAAACCTTAATTAATTGAAAGATATTTATTGGTCAAGCGAACCATGAAAACTAGTGAATCTATTCTAAACGTTGCTTTCACACATCAATATGAAATATCTTTTAGCGTTTAAAAATACTTTTTTTTAAGATTTATAATTTTTTCGTTAACTAGGCTTATCATCGTAGGCCCGGCGGTTTCGTTAAAGAAATATATTTAAAAAATTCAAGACGGGATGTCGAAGTTTTCCAAGACCATTACTGAAAAAGGAGCCTGTATTAATTAAAGCAAGGAGTTTTAATTGGGGTTCGAGTTGAACAGAAAAAACGCCTATAGAAGGGAGAAGATTAAATCAGAAGTATAGAAGATCGAGGAATAGTCCATTGGCCCAATCATTTTTAAAAACGACAAACCGAAACGTGACTGGGGGTGCTTAAACTTTACTTCTTCCATCACTCACACCGGGCACCTTAATTTGGAACGGAATTTATATTTATGTTAAGAAATTTGCCTTTCTTCTTGATTAAGCCAGGCTTTTTGAATGTTCAGCGCACAACAACAAGCCTTATTCAGATTCCAATCATGTTCGATTTTTGTAAGTTTTTTTTATTTACAGTTCTAATGGTTCGCTAGTTTGTAACATGTTAATTGCTGTATTTTCAGGTTTGAATGTTGACCATTAAGCTAAGCTTTTAATTTAATTAAAATCAAGCATTGGGTTATTTTGTATTTTAATCCCATTCGGTACATTTTACATTAGTGGCTAATGTTTTTTAATTGTTGAGTGGAAAAGTTAATCTCTAAAAGTAATAATTAAAAATTACGCGTTTTCAACTTCAATTTATGCGACGTAGAAAGGAGTGAAATATGAGCGTGGGCGAGAGATAAATAAAAAAAGGGGGATTTTTTTCTCTCTATCTTATTATTCCGAATTAACGTGTTTGCGGAGTTTTAACAAATTCAGAGAATGGAGGAAAAATCCTGTGTTTAGGAAATTGACCTAACCTGACACTGTTTCTACACCGTAATTTTCATCATTAACCTTTAATCATTAAAAAAAAGTGATAACAGACGACAGGGAAAACGAGTCAAAAAGGAAAACAGAACGGTAGGGAAGATGAATAATTAATTTCCTTGTTTCTTTTTAATTCGTAATTTACACGAAACCCGAATGGAATTATACCACTACAGTTTTTAAACTCCCTTCATTCAGGAAGACCTAAGGAACTAATTACCACTCCTTGTTCACTATACAAACATACGTAAGTAAGTTAGTACTTATTAGGTCTTTTCATATTAGAAAAATTTGTTAATTCCAATAAAACATATCTGAAAGTCTGATAGGGTAACATTGTTTTTGGGTTTTTGGAGTTAACCAGATTAAAACAACGGACAGACTAGGTTCACCGGTATTTGTGCATAGGTTAGAACTGCAAAAATTGAGAATGAAAATCTCAGACACTGCACAAAAGCACCAAGTATGAGGCAAGCTAAGCGATTTATAAATCTCTCAAAAACGAAGGTGAAGAAATTCCTTTCCCTGCAGAGCAGACAGAAACATGACGACTTTGTCAGGAAGAACCAGAGACTTCGGCTCGACATCATGGCCTTTGTGAATTTGAAGCAGGGGGTTACACAACAGGCCTATTTTGGTCGCAGGTAGGAAAAGGATTTTTATAATTGTTAGTCAACCATAACTTTTTTATTTTTAATGATTTTGACAACGGTAAAAATGCTGCAACAACACAAAATTGACATGAAAAACATATGAGGAGAAATCATTGTATCAATTTTTCATTTTTCTTCGCCACTACGTAGGGCATCACGTGGCCATCAACGTCTCAGTCGACGGTGAAGATTATCTGGGATGGTAGTGAGACTGAGCTGATTGGGATGTGTGGAAAAGAATTGATGTAATTTTTTGTAATAGCGTTTTGCTACTTCCAAAACAAAAGGAATATAAATTCTCTGTGAAGGGTTGGGTATGATACATAATGAGAAGGGTTAACTATTCTGCTTAGGACTTTTGAATGAAATCTTTGGATGCGTTGGTAGTTGGAATGCTTGGTTGACCCCAGATATCGATGCCGTAAGTCAACATAGGTTTGGGTGAAGTCCCAAGTAACGTACGGGTTCGATGGGTTTAACGAAACAGATGGTGTTACACGTCTGAGTGAGATCATACATTTATTTTTGAGTTCATTTTAATTCTCCAATTTTGAACCAAACGAGGCGCTGCAAATGCCGTGGCTGGATCCTGTATAGGGAAAGGATTGCTGTAAAAGTGGAGAGAAGGATAGGAATGTCAGCAGAATATATCGTGTAAAGGATAGTTCCAAGAAAGATCCAATATGGGATGCCAGCTTATATATGATAGATAGAGTATATCGCTACTTCCTGGCTAAAACGAAACTAATAAATAAAATTTAGTTATACAGTTGTTCCCATTGCGTGCTCCCCACGTCGGCGGTGGGGTGGGGTTTGCGGTTGGGGTAAGTCACTCGGGGTCCTCGGTTGCGGGTCGGTCCGGGGCTAGGTTCGGGGTAAGCTCGGTATTCTGGGATCCAGATATCCACGGTGAGCTTGAGGAGGTTTCGATGGTGACTGGATACCGACCCCCTCATCGAATAAGGAGTGCGCGACAAGGTCCAAATTTTAAAAATCGCGAGAGATCCTGTTGGCTCGTAGACCTTGGGCCGGTCTGGTGCTCCGATCCGGTGGTGTGTCTCGGCCGCCGGCGCACTGTCCAAAAAGAAGTATATCGCTATGTCTAATTAAGAAGTAGCGGTCAAAATTTAACCCCCTCCAACTTAAAAAAAAATCTCATACGATTAGACGCTAAACCAATTTTTTTAACTGCGTTATTTTAGTTCTTTATCAACTGGTGATTGTTTTGCCGAAGATTTGATATTTTAATTCGGAAAACCCTGACTGTATATTGAAAAGACCAATCATCTCTGCAAGCCCTTTCTCCATTGTTCTACCCATATTGAAGTGCTGTACGGCACAGCGCCCTTTTCATAAATCACTTCAATGCATAAACATTTAGTATGAGCCCTATTCAATTTTGTAAGGAGCAAGTGCGCTTAAATTTTTTTTCTATTATTATAAATTTCATTTTGTTCAAAAAAGATAAAAAGTTCATTTGTAAGTTTCATATCTGAACTTTATAAATCGATGAAAAATACGGTTTATCAATCAGGACATTGGATTAGCTTAGAAATTAAGCTATCGCTCCGCTGATAGTCGGTATTTTGTCGTTCATCACACCATCGGTTTGTGAAATATAACACTAACATCTTATATTTAAAAAAAAAAAAAAATTAAAAAGCACCGATCCACGTAATAGTTGGTAATAGAATTATGTTCAGTTGAAATAATTGTGCTAACTTTTAATTTCTTGCCTATTTACTTATCTAGATGATAGTGGGTTACATCGAGTATGAAAGCGGTTTTGATACAATATGTTGGTGATGATGATGATTATGGATGCTAGGAATGGGGGCTTTTTTTCCCCAGGGCCCTACAGCCTTATAATACCTTCCAAGTTTCTTAATTCAGTGCAATCGACGCGATCCTTCTTATAAGAAGTACTAGGTCTGAATGAGAGTATTCGAAAATGATATAGGTGGCTGTTTCTTTCTCCTCATTGCATTCTCTACAAGTAATATTATCACTGTTGTGCAGTTGTGTTCTCAGATGGCAGTGTCCGGTAAATTGTCCTATCACTCCTCTGAGTTTGGTCCTTTTCGGCTGAAGCAGTGAGTTTGCCAGTCTTGGTGAGGGTTGTTTTAGCTTAAGATAATAAGTTATCATTGAATATGAAAGACTTTTGACTAAAATTTTCATCAAGAATATAATATTTGTATACCTTATTAATTTATCAGTAATGTACAAAAGTAATTATTATTAAGAGATTAAGACAAAAGTACTTCGTGGTAGCATTAGTACTACTATCGTAATAGTGTGGTGATGGAGATCAAAGCGTGTTTTTCTTAATGCTTGGTGTTTTTAATTTTCCAGAGGGCAAAAGTCCGTGAAACGGAAGGATTATTTTCCAAAGATTTTTGGCCAGTCCGTTATGAACCAATGATCTGACCGATTCGCTTTTAAATCCGAATCATTTTTCAGCGGGGCGCTGTCGAAACAAATTGTATTCACATCAAACGTTTTGTCCGTCGACAAATTGTTCGTGGGCCGTTGAGTCCAACGCGATTAAATTTCCGTTCAACCAGCCGTGAACACCGACGACAAACACCACGGCCGCTGTACCGGAGGCCCTCGAGCGTCGAGTTAATTAGCGTTGCCCACTCACCTCTTCCTTCTCTGATCTATACCCAAAAGGGTTGTTTAATTTGCCATAAACGATAACCATTCGTGCATATTACGAAATGAAGATCCGTATTAGGTAGCGATTGATTTCCTGATATTAGAGGGCCGGCTGAAGTTGATTCTAAATTGGCTGATTAGACCAACAACCTTTATTTGTTTATTTTTCTTTAATATGGAGAGAGCTTTATAACACTCATACGAGTCGATCGTTGCCATTTTTGCCAGAAATACTTAAAATGTACTAATCGTAATAATTTATAATACGCGCGTGTCTCTCTCTCTCTCTCTCTCTCTCTCTCTCTCTCTCTCTCTCTCTCTCTCTCTCNGATAAAGAAAATGTTTTTCTGAAACCTACATCACACCAGACCGCATCTCACGATTTCTAAATAAATATCGATTAACGGTCACTAATCACCACACATTTAAATAATACATATTTTGTTTTATAAGAAAAGCGTAAAAAATTTGAATTCATTAACAAATATAAAAAAATTTCCCCAGAGAAGCTTACTTTACTTAGCTTACCTGTACAACGCTGTAGTCACGATAACATTTTTTCTATTGAATTGGAAGTCCTCTATAATTTTTTTTATCGAGGGTCGCAAAAGCAGAGATCATATCAACCCATTGGGTGCCAGTGTTTTTGAAAAAATCTAATTTGGAAGTATGTCGGGTTCGAACGCAGAGTTGCTGGATTCGAACCCGGGACCTCTACCTTACAGTGATGAGCGCCGTGTCAACCCCTAAACCGATACCGCCACCGACGCCCCAGATCATCAGTTTGGATTCCGCACATTTCACTCGAAAACTCAACAATTGAATCGTGTTGCTTACAACATCGCCACTTCCTTAGAACAAAAACAGCATTGCTTGGGTGTCTTTCTTGACTTAGAAGATCCTTCGATCAAGTCTGGCACGCGGGCTGCTTTGAAACTGAAAAACATCCTCATACCGAGATCTTATGTGACGGACTTAGTCAGGAACTGAATTTTCACCTTATATACGCATTGGGGCGGAGGTTCCTCAGGGAAGCATCGTACACTGCAGGTATTTCTACATGTAAACATTTCAACCCATACATTCGTTGATGATACACGGATTCTTGCACGTAATTCGGACCCCTCAACACTTGCAACAACACCTGAACGAATTTTTAAAAAATTCTCTGACGTCCAAGACGATTGAAGTGAAAATGGCCCCGAAACCTCCTCGTTGTGTGAAGATTGAAAAGTTTGCAGTGCGGAGGAATGTTGCCCTGGGCAACTTCTCTTATTTGAGACTCAAACGACAAATTCAACATTAATTTTCCTTTTTTACTAATTTCTGGCATCTTACAATTTAACACAAAGCAAAACCATAAGAAACAACAACAAGCCTTCAAGGACTGTTATAGCATTATTTTTCGTTCTGCCAGTCGCCAGGCGCAGCATTTCGGAAAAATTGATTTTTAAAATGTTCAGAAAAGAAGGAGGCGTTCACGATCTTACTGGATATTTCTCCATCCGAGTTATCATCTTACAAACATCGTGAATACACCTAGTACGTTTCAATTGAGTTACACCGAATTCCGTGAGTGCCGTTCATTTACTTGATGCTTTTGAATCAATTTCACTTTATTTGCAAATCTTTATAATCAAAGTGCGATTGTCAATCTTGGTCATCATGTCTTGGTGTGGTATGGTATGGTAAAAAAGGATATTAGGAAGCTGGGTTTGCGCTCCCCAGGCACTGCAGCCTTTTGACTTATTGTACTTTCCTAGTTCCTTAGGTCAGTGCAATAGACTCAATCCACCTTCTCAGAAGTATCAGGTCATTGGCTGTCGCTGGTACAATTTCATTCCCGAGATTTTTCTGTTAAATCTACATTGAGCCGTTGCTTCGCATTCGAAGATAATATGAGTGGTTGTTTCCTCCTCCTCGTTACATAATCTGCAAATGGGATCATCGTTGTATATACCCATGTTGTGTAGATGTTTTCTCTGAAGCCAGTGACTGGTTAGTAGTCCTACCACTCCTCTGAGTTTGGCCCTCTCCAATTGCAGCAGTGCTTTTGCCAGTCTTGGTGAGGGTTGTTTCATCATAAGTTTACTATGTCTAGCTCCGCTAAAGTTTACCCACTTCTCCTTTTGTTTTGTTTGGATCCATTCTGCGATGGAGGATTGTATATTTGTTTTTGTTATCCCAAGAGTAGGTTTGGGCCTATGTCGTCCTCTGGCCAGACTATCTGCTTTCTCATTACCAAAAATTCCCCTGTGCCCTGGCACCCAAGATATCATCAGGTTGTTGTTTCCCCAGGTTTTGGAGATTTTGGATGCATTCACTGACTAATTTTGATGTGATTCTTTTATATGCCAATGCTTTAATGGCTGCTTGGCTATCTGATCTTATGAGGATTTTTTTGTCAGTGTAACCTCTTTTAAGATTTTCCAGGGCAGAAGCATTGATGGCATGTATTTCTCTTTGAAAGACTGAAGTCCCTAATGAGTTTGATTGCTTGTTTTTGGGCTTGTACAGAAAATGCCCGATCCTGTTCCTTCGTTTGTTTTGGAGCCATCTGTATACCATATCATTGTATCTGATGCTTTCCTGTGTTCTTCCTCTCCTTTATAGTCCATTGAGACTTTATAGGAAGTTGTGAAGATTGTTTCCGGGATCATATAATCCGTCCTCGTGGTTGTTTGCCCGAATTGTTTAGTTCCTCCCCAATTTTATTTCTGGAGCCTAAGTGAGCTTGTCCTAGCTTCTCCTTGTATGAATATTTCCAGTGGAGGTAGGTTTAGCAAGTTTCTAATGCATTTGTAGGGGTTGTTCTCATTGCCCCTGTGATACATAGGTTTGCTATTGAGATTATCAATTTTTATGTCTTATAGTTATTCTATAAATTGGTTTTGTTTTAGTACTTTTTCATTCTTATGGATTGGAAAAACGTGGAAGGAGAAGAGATTGTACCAGTGTGGGGCTGATATGGGTTAAATATGACAGGGTTCAAATCCGCATCTTCATAGCCCGACACAGCCGGTCCCATCTATCGGACGGTCACATTTCAGGTGAAATGCCTTCATAAAGAGCCATCGGGTGTCCATAACACGGCCCTTGTGGAGCCGCCGTCGCCGTAGGGAAAGACCTTTGACTCTGGAACGAACAGGAGATAATCTAACACGTTTATTGAACGGATTTCGCCTTTCGACCAGGGGATTTATAAATAGGGGCTTTGACACAATCCCGCCGTCTAGAAAGGAAAAATATTCGGGTATCTTTTGTTACAGCCCGGTATTAAATAAGCATCCTCTTCTAGACAGGAAGCCTTGTAAGTTTTTCTTTTTTCCTTTTCAGATATGAGTTAACATCTCCATCATTGCACGAGAAGTAGTTTAGTCAAAATAGACTGTTATATCAAGAAGTTGGATCAGTTATTAAAAGAATATTTATGAAAATTTGATTTTTCAATTTTATATAAAACAAATAATTATTCGATGATGTGGAATACAGTTTCTTTTTTTGTTTTGTTTACCTTTTCACGATTCGATTTCAAAAGAAAGACAAACGAAACCAAAGGTTAAATAAAAATTTAATCATAACTGAAAAACGGGAAGATTTTATTTCCAAACACAATACGCAAAAATCACCATGTAAAAAAATTGTTTTAAATTCTAAATACCCCGCCATCATTTAAACAGTCCCGATACTCATTACTGAATTATAATTTCTTAATAAACATGTTTTAGTTGGACTTGTTACCAAAGTAATTATTTTAATTGATTTATTTTTTATGCAAAGTATGAACGTACCACCAAAGTGGGTTTGAGACCCATTCGAAACACAAATTTTTCGTCTCAACCATACATTGCATAAAAAATAATAAATCAATTATAATTTATCAAAAACATTCAATTTGGCACAAACAATACAATATAGCTTTATTTCCTCTAAGATTGAATAATTTTATACCATGGATTTATTTAATTGATTAGATACAATTATAACTAGCATTTGGTGTGGGCCGCCAAATCTTCATTTGGGCAGAACTGAACTCATGTGTATATCTGCTCTCTTTAAAGTAAGAAAACTATTTTCTAAGTGAAGTTGGAATTCCTTTTAAAACAGCGCTTTTTCCACCCTTTTCTACGAGAAAAATATAAGTGAGAAGAACAACAGGAAGGCTTACTTGACCCATACAAATAGTTAGACATCAGTCTTTTCCTCCCTTAATTATAAAAAGTTTCTTTTCCCGCCTGTCCGAGAGAAAGTTCAACCATGGACAGAGTTTGGATTAGATGAACAATTCCAATAATTCGTGAAAGTGGAAAGAACCTTGCTGATTCTAGAACGGAAATACAAAGTCACTCGACTTTATTAAATTGCTATCAGATTTGACGTTGAGAAAATCACACATTCTCCAGCCGTTTTATGAAATTTCTGTTTTCCTTGGTCCTCGAGTTCTCGACGGCAATTGTGACAATTTTCGTTTAATACAATTATGGCAAGGCATAACTTATCTAAACAAATACCTTTTCAACGTTAAATTGAATTTTAGGTTTTCAAAAAGAGTTGGTGAATTATTCACTACGGGTATTGAGGGTCCGAGGTTAGACCTCGGTCTTATCCAGCCAGATAGATAGGTAGATATAATCAGGGTATGGTATACTGCGCCCTTTAAGAGCTATTGTATCCCCTGTGCTCTGCCTAAAGCACATCGGCGAGTTCTATTTCATCAAGAAACTTGATTACCAGGCTCGGTTTCAGTGGTTGTAGTTCTTCTATGGTCACATTGTACATTCCAAAACACTTCCTCCTGCGGGCTAGTGTAGCTCCGCAGTTTGTTAGTAAGTGTGTTGGTGTCTCTTCTGCTTCTTTGCAGAATCTGCATGTGCCATCTTGGATTATTCCAATTTTCTTTAGATGTCCATTTAATCTACAGTGTCCTGTCAGGAATCCTGTTAGGATTCGCAGTCTATTCCTGCTTCCTTTGACACATTCTGTGATTTCTTTCTTGCCAAAGTTGGTTAGAAGATTCTTGGATTGTCTATGTCCAATAAGTGAATTCCAAAGTTCGCTCATTTTCTTTTTGTCCTTCTGTCTGGGGTATTCGGTCTTATCCAGCCACCGGGCTTCCAGGTGCTGTCAACAGCAAGATGATTTCAGTTCGCAATGCCTCTAGATCCTAGATCCAACCCACACTCTCATTCATTCTTAAATGCATGCCTTCCTAATTACATACCAACGCCATCGGCCCGCTTACAGTGCACTTGGGCATTCACGCCATTAAATATATTCACTGTCAAACAAGTTAAGCGCACAAAACTATCAGTATTATATACAATAAAACAATCCTTTTACCTCCAAAAATAAGATCAGGGGTACCAGATAGTCCCTGCCGAGCTCAATAACGGTTTTCATTTCTACATGCTCTCTATATAGCCAAGGAGCCTTTAATTAGGTGGGACACTCGAGAAACCTTTCTCTAAATGCGGGACCTATACGAGGACTTTGACCTAAAAGTAAGAGTCAACCTCATATGGCCTATCCTTAATCGGGTGAGGATGACCCTTTTACGAGTCAGGTCCTCCGAAGGCCATCTATTCTTCTAGCGTGAAGGAGAAGAAGAAAATAAACTTTATGCTGGGGCTTAAAGCCCTCTTGAATAACAAAACTACATATTAGAACCCTACCTTGACTCGTGTTCAACACAAATACGAAAAAACAATTACAATTACAAAACAATTAAATTATAGCCTGCGGTGGAAAGGGTATAAACATTTTAAGGTAAAGTACATATCAGTTCCGTCGGACCTCCTTGGAGAGCCGGAAAAATAAAACGCACAAAACTATTCATTAAGCGCTTAAGTGACTTTAATCTATCATCAAGCTCCCCAGTGAGTTCCCAGAACACCACAAACTAGGTACTAATGGGAAGCAAATGACTGGCACGACGGAACTGATGGAGAGCGGAAAAGCAGCGGCAGCTGTGTGGTTTCTAAGATAAGGCAAATTTCAGCGTTCTTGACAGTGGTACAGAATGAAATAGGATGGTTGTTAATTGTAAACGTAGTGATAAAAGGTAAGGATTGGAGGAAGATCCAAGCACAATGGGCTGAGACTTTTAACAACATTAAGTTTAAACATATTTCACTTATAACGATGTGCTGGGTTATCGGCCTGCTGGAAACATGAAGTTTTTCGGAGGATCTACGGAAGAGGTCAACACAGAGACACTGAGGTCCTTTCAGTTTTCGCCGAGCTTTCGACAGTTTTTATACTGTCATCTTCAGGGCCTGTTTTATTATCATATAAAAACAACAATTAAAAACAAGAAAAAAACAATTGCACAAAAATTGAAAATTTGATATATCTTACTTTAACCTTAATGGGGAAATAAAAAGGAACATGGTGTCTTGGGCACCGAAGTATATTTCGTTTTTTGGTGCTCAGCATCTATACAGTATTTAAAGTTTAATAAGTTAATAATTAAAAAATTACAACTATAAGTCCAAGTGAAAACGTGGTCGAGAAAAGGTTACCTCGTAAAAGTATAAAAAACTAGTAAACCTCCTTTTGTTTTCAGGTACATGCGATCACAGCGTGTTTCTTATACATATATATAATTAACTTTTCTTACATTTAAAATATTCTACATTAAGATCACAGATTAAAAACAAACCCTCTTCGACGAGAGGACAAAGGCTCCGGGAAACGCCCCCGACAAAATGATGGCGACACCTCGTTTTCTCTCCCCTGGTTAACAGACTCCGCCACTTTTTTTTTTCTCAAGTTGACCTCTTCCGTAGATCCTCCGAAAAACTTCATATTTCACTTAACTAAGGTCACGATAGCTGGGGTGGTAGAGCAGCGGCGAATCTAGCCGAAGATCGTGGGTTCGAATCCCGGTCGTGACACTGACTTTTTTATCTCAACTAAAATCCTTAATTAATTGAAATATATTAATTGGTATTTGGTAAGCAGACCACGAAAACTAGTGAATCTAACCATATTTTTAGTGGCCCAGGCGACAATTGAATTTAATTCTCCTGGATTTTTACAATTGTAGCTTCAACATGTGGATAAGAAAGGTAAATTTGGGTGTCGTCTGATTACAGATGGTGAGAGCAATACTTTACGGAATTATGTAGGTTAATGTAGCAACAAACAAGTGAAGCAGAGAAACTTCACCCTTGAGGGACTCCAGAAGTGATGGGTTGGGGGTAGGATGAGGGCTTATTTTGGATGGATAATACATGGGAACGATCTGAAAGGAAAGGTAGAAACCAATTGCGGGTGAAGGATAACATTTTGAGTTTAGCAATGAGAAAAGAATGATCTACGGTATCAAGGGCTTTAGAAAAGTCCAGGAGAACCACAAGCATCCTCTTAATACATGCGAGCTTTTTCTGCCCACCGAAGCTGCTACTTTCTTTTATTGCATTTTTACCGACAGAGGGATGGATCGCGGTGGTTGAGACGTCCCGTCCCGTTTCGTTACCCTCCAGACCTCCGCCTGAGTACAGACAACACCATTTTGCCGTGACACTCTATTTCAAGGCATTATTATTTTACATCAGTTTAATATAACATTAAATCCACCTAACGTTCTTAAATAAGTGATAGAGTGAATTGATAATCGTTAATGTTTTTGTTTTTTCGGAGTAGAAAAACTAATAATTTCATCAAAATACATCAACATTTTCAATCTGTGATTTTTGGAAATGGTTCATTTTTAATAATAAATTCACTAGTTTCGTGGTCCG
Source organism: Cimex lectularius (assembly GCF_000648675.2). Lineage (NCBI taxonomy): Eukaryota > Metazoa > Arthropoda > Insecta > Hemiptera > Cimicidae > Cimex > Cimex lectularius. The sequence goes on from NW_019394218.1 coordinate 52,113, forward strand.
CTTGACCAATTAATATCTTACAATTAATTAAGGTTTTCAGTTGAGATAAAAAAGTTGAAAAATGGCAAAAAGGAGGGAGAATTCGAAAGGTATGGTTGAGAAGGTAGGTTCAAATAGTGTCCGAGAGGATCGTAGAGTAGCAAGTAGAGCAGCTGCTTATCAAGCGAAGATCGTGGGTTCGAATCCCGCTCGTGCCATTGACTTTTTTATCTCAACTGAAACCTTAATTAATTTTAATAATGAACTTTGTTGTCGTTTATAGAGATTAAATGTGAACTTCATGTACCTTCAGTCAAAGGACGAATTTTTTTTATAATTAGTCGATGTTGATGCAAAGTCCTATTCCTTTATTTATTTCTCATTAGCATCGAAATTAAACCGTATCTGTATGAAGAGTTGAAAACTTTTTTCGCTAATTAAAACTCCTTTTAATTATGATCCAGTTTCATAACTCATTTTTAGGTACCAATTAAAACGTTAATCATTTTCAAAATCCGTCCTATTGTTAAACATTGGATTTACGAAAAAAAGAAGTAAACCATTTTGAATTCAAAACGAGCCTTGGATTTGTTTGAACACGGCACATTTGATGTTATTTAGTCGAGTGGAACAGTTTTATTGCTTTGCCATGAATCCACCGACAGTGCACGTTTGGGTTTTATCGCCGAAACTGAATATCTCCTGAAATACATCTTGAGTTATAAACTCTTGCCTTGGATCGTAAAAAAATAATATTTAAAAAATATTATTATTATTGTTCCTTATCTCGTTATTAGACGTGAATTTTGATTTTTTTTATGTATATTCGGGGAAGAGTATTATAAGGCAATTTTCCTGTTCCCGGATTTAGAACGGACAGCTGAATTGATTTTTGGACAGGCTTGCTTTCTCGCCTTTATCCTTGCCTTTTCCGACTCGGTTCATCTTCATCCTTTCTCTTCGTGCAGGTAAACCTGGCAGCCTTGATAACTGGATGATACGTGCTATACAAATAAATTCTACATTTCCTAAGAAATGGGATACTTTCAATATTTCCCCGACTTACCGTTGGAAAAACAGGCATTTGTGAATTCTTGAACGGATTCGGTGAAATTTCCATTTTAGCGTTCAAGCTTCATAACGCAAATAACCACATAATCCACGAATATGAAACCTTTCGGTTGTTTGACTATTCCCCACTGCTACCTACATCAAGCACCGAACTTTTTTCCCGATGGATTCTGTAAGACACCTAATAAGGAAGAGGTAAGCTCTTGAACGTATTTTTTCGTTGGATGATGATCAGTGGGAATTTGTACTATTCGCGAAACTAGACGAGGTATCGATAAGATTTCGAAAGTACCCTGTACGATTTTGTATTTTTTTTAAAAATCAAGTATAAGGCCAATTTGAAAGAAAGCGTAAACGCTCAATTCGTTCACAAAGCTTTCGTTGTATAGCCTTTCATGAATACTTTAAAACTTTTGTTATAATTCACAAAGTTAAAAATGTTACATCTGCTTGCAGTACTGACCCGTATGGTTTCAAGCATAGTAAATTTCCGAATTGATTTCCTTCGTGATCTACAATCTGTTCATTCATAGGAATTGTATATCAGTACGTTGATTCGCTTAAGTTATAGGAGGTCCTTTAAGGTTGAGTAATTCTGTTTTTTAAAAGTTTGATTGACCCCCCTCGAGGCCGGAGATCTGCCTCAAAATCAAAGGAATTTGATTTGAAATAAAATACAAATACAATTGCAGAGGTAGACCTCTATTTTGTTCCTTTTAAAATCAAAAACGTTATATAATAAAAAAAATATATAAAACAACAAAACACGAACCTTTGCTTACAAACTATACAAACAATATAAGAATAATTAGATACTATGGGAAGAATGGACCTGAAGGGCAAAATTAAAAATAATCAACCTTGATAACAAAAATTGAAAATACCAAACAAATAAACCATAAATGAAAATGGGCCACACAACAGAAATAATTTGTATTAATAATAATTAAAGTGGATACAAATCTGAATTGGCTGGTTTTTCAGCTGGATTTTTTTCTTATTGTTTTTTCTTGCAATGCCTAGGCTAGACTGAACTATCCGTTCTCGCTTTCCTGCCTCCAGCATGGAGGGGAGAGCCTGGACATAATTTGTTGTTATAAAGTTTACTTGTTTTTTATATGAAAACATTTAATAAGTATGAGTGTATAATTTAAACAACTTGAAATAATTGATAAATGAACAGATATTTTACTATTTTATTTAAGGCTTTCTTATATTCATAATTCGTTAAAAATGGGTAATATTTAGTAGCGATGAAAAAATTGATCAACTCATATGAACTTTGGGCTAACTATTAATTTTTGTAAAATTTCTATGTGACGTTTTCATAAAAGATTTTTTCAGAGCTTTTATCCATTTCTAAAAGTACATCCGTCAATAATAACATCATAACCGAATTGCTCAATTAGAATTGTACTTGTGTTTTTCTAGGAAGGTCGAAATTCTCTAAAGAATCTTCTTTCAGCAAATGCTGTTGGAGATGTAAACGTCAAAACGAGCAAATTTAATAAACTTAAGTGAATAGAACGTCCAAATTGTTCAGCTTGGTGTAATGAGTTATTACGTGATAGTGATTTTTATATGCTAGCATGTAAATACGAGCACAAACAAGTCAAAATATTTTTTTTTAATCTACTTGAGCTATCGTGACAGCTGGTAGTACAGCGGAGTATCAAGCCGAAGGTCGTGGGTTCGAATCCTCGTGACACTGACTTTTTTATCTCAACTAAAAACCTTAATTAATTGAATGTTATTTGGTCAAGCGGACCACGAAAATTAGTGAATTTTTTTTAATATGTATTCACCAAAAAGGCTTTTCTGAAATAAGAAACTACGTTTTAGATGCTGTTTCTTTTTTCGCTAACGCCCGAGTTTTCACGCTACTTTGGGGCATAAATAATTTCGCTAAGTTTCATAAAAGTAGGGAAATCGTTAAAGTCAGTTAACAAGGTATTACAGAAAATACGTTTTGAAGGGGCTCTCAGTTAACGAGGGCAGGCAGCAATGTTGTAGGTGTAAACTTATATCGATATATGTTTCGTTCCGGAAGATTTTAACAACATATCAGTATACCATATACTACAGTTATCCCGTTGAACGCACTAAAACTTTGGAACTTTGGAGAAATATGGCTCCTGGTTTATTTACACCAATTCCGTGTAGTTTTTGTATAATTCACGTTCATTTACAAGGTTGGTCGAATAAAAATAATTACATAAAATGTGCTAAAATATTTAATATAATTTACCTCAAATTAAGGTGTAATCGTTACAAAGCACACATTACAAATTGTGAGGGAGGCAATTGTTCAATAATACTGAATTCTTTTCAATTAATTAATCTTTAATTAAGGTTTAGTTTCTAAATTCACTAATTTCGTGGTCCGCTTGACCAATTAATACATTACGATTAATTAAGGTTTTTAGTTGAGATTTTTTTTTAAATTAAATTTATTTATTAAAACTGGTCTTATTAGACCAACCATTAATTTTACAATAATATTATAGAATAAATAAATGTTTACATTCTTATAAACCCATTGGTACAATAAGATTTACATTTCACTATTCAATATTCACTATTCACTATTCACTATTAATTTTTAACTACACAAGTTCATATGGCTTTGTTCTTTTTAATCTTCTGACCATGTTTCGGTTATGTAAGATTTTGGTCGCTTCCACATTCTCGTGCTGGCTGAGGGAGCCTGGTATTTGGTGGCAAATCTTTGTATTTCCGCCATGACTTCAGGGATCTTAAGCTCCCTATGTCTTTATTCCTTGTGTACCAAGGTGCATTGATCATGTTACGTAAGATTTTATTTTGGAGTGTTTGTATGATTTTGATATTGCTGTGTTTGGTACAACCCCCATAGTTGAATACCATATGTCCACATAGGCTTTATGACTTGTTTATATAATATTTTATTTTGTATTGCAAGATTGGAGCCACGTCCTATCAACCAGTATAGTTGTCTATACCTTAAACCTATTTCTGTCCTTTTTTTCTTCACGTGTTCTTTCCATCTCAGCTTGGCATCTAAGGTCATTCCCAGATATTTAGCTGTATTGCTGTATGGTATAGTAGTTCCATCGATTGTGAGCGACGGAACATGGTCCACCTTTTTGTTTGTAAAGATTAGATGAACTGATTTATGTTGATTTAGCTTGATTTTCCATTTTTTTGTCCATTCGTTTATCTTATTACATGCATTTTGGAGGATTTTGGTTGAGTGGGTGATAGTCGGTCCTAGTGATATCACCGCTGTGTCATCTGCAAACGTTGCAATTTTTACTCCATCTATTTTCGGAAAATCACTGGTGTATAACAAGTAAAGCAGTGGACCTAATATGCTACCTTGTGGCACTCCTGCATTTATTGTTTTTAATTTTGAATATTGATCTTCTTGTTTGACTCTAAACAGTCTGTCAGTTAGGTAGGAACTGATAATATCGACATACTGCTTTGGTAGCATACCTTTTAGTTTATTGATGAGTCCTTCGTGCCAGACCTTGTCAAAAGCTTTTGAGACATCAAGGAAGATAGCAGAACAAATTTGTTTTTCTTCGAGAGATTTTTCTATTACTTCCGTTACTCGGTGAATTTGGTCTATTGTTGAGTGTCTTGCTCGGAATCCAAATTGGTGGTCAGGAATGATTTTCTTTTGTTCAACGATGTGTTTTATTCGTTTTAATAGTAACTTTTCGAAGAGTTTAGAGGTTAGTTGAGATGAAAAAAAAAGTTAATGGCACGAACGGCATTCGAACCCACGATCTTCGGCTAGATACGCCGCTGCTGTCCGAGTGGATCGAGGTCACGATAGCTCAAGTGGTAGAGCAGCGGCGTATTTAGCCGAAGGTCGTGGGGTTCGAATCCCTCTTGTGACACTGACTTTTTTATCTCAACCTAAACCTTAATTAAAGATTAATTAATTGAAAAAATTTATTTGGTCAAGTGGACCACGAAACCTAATAAAAATAATACTGAATGTTTATTGTGTCCTTTGTGATGCACCGTTACTTTTATATTCGATCGATTGTCGCTAGTTCGCAGAGATACGCAAAGGTAATAATTACTATTTTAAATGTAACAAAAATAATCATCGGAGAATAACGAACATTTTGAATGGGGTTAAACACGTTTTGGATAAGGGGCCGCAAATGTTTGTTTTAAATTATCCATCTAAGGTGGATTAATGATCACATGCTAGTTTCCAACATTTCTTGCTAAGCCGTCCCTTTCACTGGTCACCATAATGGACCAAGTACCGCTCCATTACAGGAACAGGGAACACAGGCCCGCCCCCCTCAACTTCCAACTCTCCGGCCTTCTACACAGCTATATCGTACACATTCTGCTTCGCACGCACACCTACATGGACATTTTCTCTCTCTCTCTCTCCCTCCTCAATTAACATGCTATAAAGTAAAAATATTTTTATACGAACCTAAGCAAATTTTCAATATACAGGATGTCTTTATTTCAGTGCATTGTATAAATTCACTTTTCCACATCCTAAATGTAATTGTTAAATGTAAACATTNATGCGTTCTGGTGTGATGTAGGTTTCAGAAAGACATTTTCTTTATCGTGCCAACGTTTCGATCTTTATTTAGATCATCTTCAGGGCCTGGGATTTACAAACAATGTTTACATTTAACAATTACATTTAGGATGTGGAAAAGTGAATTTATACAATGCAAAATATATTCATTCATCGCAAGTAACAATTCTATCCAGAAAAGGTTCGTTTTCGTTTCGGCAAAGAAGTATTACGCAAAATTCATAACAAAAAATTTTTTGGTCGTTTAATGCATGAGGAACCTAACTCTCGAGCTTTTTTTCCTTTATAATTGTTTTAAGGTGTTCAGCGACTGACGATTTGCTGACTGAAAGATTTCTGCTAGTTCTCGAAATTCTGAGATTTTCCTCGACCAAAGCTGGCAAAACATCATCATCTAGAGAAGAAATCCTTCCACGACCTTCTTTGTTTTCAAGTCTAAAGTCTCTCTCTCGAAATTTTTTAAATCATCTTCGAACGATGTTCTAACTCATTCTGCCATCGCCCCAGATTAATGTTTTTGACCGTGTGAGCACCGGTTAGAAGAGTTTATACTCGTAAAAAGAAAAACTGCGAAAATCACGCATTGACGTCTTAGTAAAGACGGAATTATTGCCAAAATTCTACTGAGGTAAACAAACATTTTTGTTTGGAAGAGGATTAAAAAGTGTTAAGATTCGTGCATAAGTATAATACATCAAACATAAACAGTTTGTTATATAGAGGGGTAATTGAAAGAAAACATGAAAACCTGCACTATTTTCCGGACAACCTAAAATCTTTCTATCTACCTATGTTTTCGTATATTGTGATTTTTTTCTGTTCAGAACTCATTTGCTGTAATTTTTCGAGTTGCTATTTACTTGTCCTTTGCCTTCCTAACTCTTCCGATTAAACTATTTCCCAGTGCGAAAATCCGTTCATTATCGCATTACCATTTTTTTCCCATCAATAGACGACAAGAAAATTCGCACATATTAAAAATCCAATATTAAAAAAATCCTCCTATAAAAATAATAATGCGCTAAATCCTCTGAAAACCGAAATATCGCAATTGATAGAGAGTTCAACAAATTGGTTGATTGTAAACTTCGGTCAATTTTTCTCTCGTGGGCCGTTGTTATGAATTAAAAACGATCCCGGCGACATGGGTGACTGCTGATAAATCAGTGTTGTCGATACATAAATTCAAAACACAGGTCGTTTATTCACTCTTCTTCCCCAAGCCGACCCTGGAGAAGGGTTGGGTCTTTATATTTTATTCAACGTCACATAAACGTCAGCACCACAACTTGCCTCACTGACTAATGAAGTAGCTTCATTCCTCTACCAACCACCGCTTCATTCCACCGACAACCATATAAATGTGGGTTTGTCGAGGAAATGCCCCACGGTATAAAGTCTTTTGAGTTAATGGTCCGTACATTTTGATAAATAGACTTGAGAAATTAAAATTTCATGATCTTCAGAGGTTGTTATTTCGTGACATATTTTATTGTGTTTACTGTTCACAATAGCTTTTTTTTGTAAGGGCATCTGAAAGCTTGGTCATTTCAACCTCGAGCGCATGCGAAATATAAGAACACACATTAGTAGATGGAGTACACAATATCCCTCCGACAACCTGCATACAACAAACTGCAAACTAATCTAATTGGGGTACTAGGCAATCGAAGGAGTTTCTGAAGGAAATCAAACCAAAAGAAACGAAATGGTTATTCTCTAACTCTAGGAGGGGAATTAGGAGGCTGATAGGTATCCTAACGGGCCATTGCCCCTTGAGAAGTCACTTCTTCATAATGGGTACTCTATCAGACCCTTTCTGCCGCTTCTGTGAAACAAAGGAAGAAACGGCTCGACACTACCTNTATATACACATATACACAGTAAGGATTTCTTCACAGTTTTGACACTTGGGTGGTTGTTCTCGTGACACCAAATAGCCATGTGTAAGACGGGTATGGCCAGTTCATAGTCTTGTTAACACAGTTTCTTCAAATCTAAATTGTTGAAACCTTGAAATTGATGATTTCCAGGGACTGCTACTTTTTATTTCGTTTAGCTTTTCTGTTACATTGTTCCACTTTGCTGCCAGGATAACCAAATTTTTGTTTTAAAAACACGTCTTCAGGTGGCACCGTTGTTATTGGTAAACCACTCTCGATGGCCTCTTTAGCACCTTGGTCTGCTAGTTCGTTTCCCGATAGTTTACAATGGCTAGGTATCCATTTAAAGAACACTTCAGTTCCTATTGAGCGTATAGAGCGGAGAGAAAAAAGAATGTCTTGAATAATAGGTTTATCAGAAAATTTATTTTTTTATTAATAAAAGTGCTGAAAGTGAATCGGTGCATATGGCTATTTTATCGTGTAATGGTACTATTATGTTTAGACATTTGCTTATGATAATCAGCTCTGCCGTATAACTGCTACATAAATTTGAGAGTGAGAATATGTATTTCCTACCGTCACAAACTACACTGGCTCCCGTTCCTGGGGATTTGGACCCATCTGTATCTAAAAAGTTGTGGTAGTTTGTTTAATAGCTTTAAGAATACTTTGGCGTATTCATACTGTGGGATGTTACTTTTAACATGTTTTGTGAGTGATAGGCATATTTTGGGAGTCGGAAATACCCAAGCTGATTTATGCTATATATCAAAATAGGGGGTAGAGTGACGACAATATTATGTAAACTAATAGAGGCATGGATTGCATAATGTTTAGTTTTACAGTTATTAATTGCTTCATTGTATGGAATGGGTTATCTGTAAGGCAGAATTTTAGGTCTAAAATGCATCTTCGACGTTTCAAATCAGTCTCGCCAGCTTCAACGAGCAAGCTTACTATTGGACTCAAACGGAAAGCACCGGTTGCAATTCGTATTTACAAATTGTGAACACTGTTTAGTGGCTGTAAAGTCCTAGGGCTGGCTGATGCGTAGGCATTACCCAAGTCACTTACGCTGCTCGAGGGGCGATGGGGATGCTATTTCACCATCACCACCTTCCCATTCACTCTAATAAATACAGTCACTCATACAAAACACATATTTTGACGGCTATAGACGCATCAACCAAAGGACGCCACACATACGCGTTGTTTCCGAGCGTGGCACATAGAATGAAGATGAAACACGTGGAGCCCGATCACTTCGTGTCCCAGATGCTGACGGGCCATGGCGACTTTGCCAGCAAACTACACCAATTCAACCTAAAGGAATCCCCAGAATGCGAATGCGGCGAGATTGAAACAGTAGTGCACCTAGTGTTCGAATGCCGGATACATGCACGAGGACGAACCAAATGGATGCGAGAGATTGGTGCCATAAACGCAAGTTTGGACGCCCTGCGGGAGGCAATCTCCACCCCCAAAAATTACAGATTAACTGTAAAAAGGTGGCGCACAATAATGAGAAGAAAAGGATGGCCCGCATAAGTCATCAAGTCATCAAAATGTACACGCAAGTACTCATAAGCAACACTACTGGCCCCCTCCAACATCCCGACCGGACGCCTCCGCGCGGCCCATCCCGGGGGCGCATAATAGCGCCGCAAAGATCCGGTGGAGGGGTGCTAGCCAACCGCTAGGCGACAAATAGCCGCCTACCTCTGTAAGGCTCGGTCTTGGGCTTAGGAGCAGAGGAGAAACAAAGAGAAGACCTAGTGGCTATAGACAATAATCAGTACTACTGTATGCGGCTCCTGCGAGGACGCGCCGGTTGCGGGCTGCTGATTGGATAATGCTAGAGAGGGCCCAGCGCGTAGCCCTTCTCGCGGTCACAAGGGCATACAGAACTATTTCAACAGATGCCCTGCAAGTCCTTGCTGGGCGACCGCCGATAGATCTCCAGGCGAAATTTATTTGCGGAAAATGGGAAATTACCAATGGACTCGAACCATATATTCCCGCAACAAATGAAAGCGAAGCTACTCTATGGATAATAACACAGTGGCAGCGACGATGGGATGCCTCACGAAAGGGCGGTACACTTATGAAATCTTCCCCAGCATTGAGAGCAGATTGAAAATGACACATCTAAAAATTGATCATTTTACGCCACAACTGCTCTCAGGCCACGGAGATTTTGCAGAAAAACTGAATAAGTTTAGACTAAAAGATAGCCCTTTCTGTGAGTGTGGTCAAGTTGAAATTGTTGAGCACGTGGCATTTGTAGGGATGGTTAGGGATGGGTTAGTTGTTGTCGAGCTTTCCAGGTAGAAACTGTTCAGCACGTGGCATTTGCATGCCATAAATATGAACAAACTAGATTGAGATGGCTCGTAGAAACTGGAGAACAATCGTTGGACGTGAGTACCCTGCGCCATGCGGTCTCCTCACCGTCTGGTTTCCGAGCAACTCAGAAATGGTGGAAAGCCATCATGAAAGAGAAAGGTTGGGTAGTGTGAAGTGCGAATAAAGTGAGTGTGTTCAGTGTGGGAAAGGGGATTAATTTAATTTGTTTATTTATTATACTTATGTTATGTTTATTATTATATGTGTGTATGTAGGTGTATATATGTGTGTGCATGTGTGAGTGTATGTGTATGTATGTGGGTTTTTTTTCTTCTTCTCCACCCGGCACAGGAGCATTGCGCTGAACATCTTCCCAGTTTCTTCAGTTCATCAGCAATCTAGAAACAACAGTTAAAAGTGAACAAAACAAGTGAAGAACAAAAGTTAAATAATAAAACCTCCTCCACCTGAATTTAATATCCCTACGAGTAGCCTCCGCGAGGCCCATCCTGGACACAATAAATTGTGACGAAGAACTCGCCAGGTGGAGTGTAGATGCGACCGTGTAAAAGGCCATGAACATAAAGAGTACAATAAGAACAGGAGTGGGGAGAGGAACATGTTATTTTTTATTAGTATTGTTTTATTATTTTACATATTTATTTATTTTGTAATTCAGTATCAGTTATGTTTATTTTATTATTATTAGTTTATTTATTTATTTATTACCTATTAGTTACGTTTTATTTATTTTTTTTTTTTTAAACACGGTCTCTCTGACCCCCATGTTCAAACGCTTCCGTCTTTAATAAAAAAGCTACACAAATAAAATAAAGCCAAAGAAAGTTACTGTAAAGAGCCGGCGACGGCTTAGGAACAATAGAAAAATTCCCAATTCCCCCAAAAAGAGGACCAGGGGACCCTAAAACTCGCACTGAGAACCATTCTTAAATCCGACGGCATGCCTACCTGCTCTCTCTATGGAGCCAAGGCGTGACACGCCTCGGTTATGTGGAACACATCGAGCAACCTTTCTTCGCATTAGAGGCACTTGCGCGGACTTTGACCCAAAAGCAGTTCCTTGTGTCAACCGCATATTATAATTAATTAAGTATATTATTAATTACTACTTTAATCGAGAAGTGAGATGGATTTGACAACTTTTTACCCTTTTTGTGTTCTTTATCTTTCGTGACATAATCACAGTGCCCTAATAGTCGTCATATAAAACAACATTCTACAAATCGAAACGGATGTTTTTAAAAAGATTTTGTGTTTGTCGGTTCAAATTTAATCATTTATTGTAAAGAAAACGGATTTAAATATGAGATTTAAAATACTGCAGAGGAGAGCTTTTACTTTAGGAAATTTCAGACCCTCCGTCTAACGGCACCTGGAAAGAAGTTAGTTAGGACGTATGGCCTGGCCTGTTAGATGGTTAAGTTGGTTTTAGGGATAATGGTAAAACCAAGAAGATACACCGTTAATACACTCTAATTTGCCCTTTTAATGTGTTTTTAATTATACAGACATTATTAATTCATAATCCTATCTAGTTTAGTATAAAGCATTAAAACTTTTCCTCTTAATACAGTATTGAGTTGTATCCATTTTGTAATTATTTAATATTTTATATGTGTGTATAATTTATTATTGTTCAGTTCTTAATTATTATTAAGAATTAATGTCCACTGTTAAATGCATCGTTCGATTTAATTGCCAAAATGGGATTTTGCAGGATTCACGGGAAAGAAATGATCTGTCATTCTCGGAACCACCACAAATCCGCTCTGAAATAAAATTATATTGCAAATCGTTTAATGGGTTTTAGCCGTGATGTGCGCCATACTCGTTCAATAATAAATGTGAAACGGTATTACATCGGCTCATCTTCATCACTAATCTAAGGTGATCACGTCTAAGGCAGATTGCAATTCGGGGGGAAAATGTAGTGCCAAACGTATATTGCAACGCGGCTCGGTATAATGTAAGTTTGAAGGCTTTGTACTGGCGGCAGCCCGAGACCAGATGGAGAAACAAACACTTTTCTCGGAAAAAGTCCAATATCTGTGGCTTCCTCGGAGCAATAAATATCAGGAAAGAGGAAGGACATCTGACGCCTCGCAATAAGGACGTTCTGCACAATTGAGCCGTATCCGAATGGCTCCTTTACACGACTCCCAGCTTTAATTGAAGTAGGGACGAACGAATCGTGCGTGCATCCCCAAAAAGAGCCAGCATTAAACTGAAATTGGACGACGCCGTGGTGACGCCTGCCAAGAAAAGCCTTTTTATTTATATTGCCACTACTCCTCCCTATACGTGGTAAACATAAAATTAGGTTTATTTGTTCAATGAGCTATTATTGAATAATTCATGGTGGTTGTACACCGCTTATCAATGTCATCTTATCTTTGGATTAACTTACAAACAGTTATCACCAGCTCCCAATTTGAATCCAAAATTCTATACTAGAGGTTTTTGAGAAAATCATGTATCAGCTTCTATTGAGTCCCATTGTCATTTACTTATATTTTAAAAGTGCAAAAAATATCAACGAACCAAATATACAAAGAGTAAGAACCTAAGCTGTAATAAAAAATAATAATAACTCAGGTCTTTATTACAGTCTTTAGCTAACCACTACCTCAGTGACCAAAACACGCAGACATGTTAAAATTATAAAAAATAGCGAATCACCAAGCCGTGGACTGCCGATCAAACTATCAACTATCTTCCAAAGATTACTTCTACTAGGATTCATTGACAATCTGACATAATTGGGGTTTTCGCCAGTCATTCTTGCGCTCCTCAAAAATCTAATAAATCAAGCCTAACAATTGCCTGCGTCCTATTAGTTTCCTAGGTATCCTCGGGCAAGTTGAATGCAAGAAATCCTATCTAAAACTATCATTATTACTGACTACTCATCAAAGTCTTGGTATTGAGACGTCGAAGAACATCCTAAGAGAGTAACCAGTCTACCTGGAGATTTTCTAAACTTCCGATCCTCTGGTACCAAGGTCTTCTGCAGAAACAAATATTTCGTTTCTTATACATACTTTATTTAGAAATCGTGAGATGCGGTCTGGTGTGATGTAGGTTTCAGAAAAACATTGTCTTTATCGTGCCAACGTTTCGATCTTTATTGAGATCATCTTCAGAACTCAAAGTGTTTGTCTTCTGTGTAATTGTGCCATTCTTGCGTGTCATGTCGAGAGTGCCCATTTGTTCATAGAATCCCATGTTCTTCGTTCTTCTCGTGTAGAAATGTGTGGTGATTAGTGACCGTTAATCGATATTTAGTTAGAAATCGTGAGATGCGGTCTGGTGTGATGTAGGTTTCAGAAAATCATTTTCTTTATCGTGCCAACGTTTCGATCTTTATTGAGATCATCTTCAGGGCTCAAAGTGTTTGTCTTCTGTGGGCAGACGACACGCAAGAATGGCACAATTACACATTTCTAATACATACTTCCTCATCCAAAGAGCCTACCTGATCTTCTCCCATGTCACCTACCGAACCTCAACTATTACACACAGACCGACGTTATGCAACAACCTGTTGAATTGTTAACAGCCTATTAATAAAAGTAAATATATCTACAAGTTTTCTTTCAGTTGTGAAAAAAAGCATTCAACAAAATTACGGAGAAAACCTATATTGAATTGACTGATTCGATGTACAGGGTGGTCAGCTTATCGTGTTACATAAGTTTTGATGAGTAGAATGCCGTTCCTCAAAAGTAAAGTAGAATGCCGTAAACCTCAAGGTTCTTTACATAAAACTAGAATTTTCTCTACAATAACGTAACTTTTCCTAACTTTCTGTCAACGACAACGTCATTTCTATTAGAGCCCAAGTGGGGGGGAGTAAAAGTCAACACTGAACCAACAGATGTACCATGTGGTGTAAAAATTATACCAGACACCTCAGTATCGGTATAACACTTCAATAATGAATGAATGAATGAATGAATAAAGGCTTTATTTACACAAAGTATTTACATTAATTTTACATTTCCAAAGAAAAAGCTAAATTAACAATGGCCTTAGCCGTTTGTCGAGTTGCTTTATCAATTTTTGTATCTTTAGAATGAACTTTGATTTTAAAAATTGAATTGGTCAACCAGGTATTTTCGGTACCGCAGGGCGAGAGTGAGGTACACCACAAGCTTCCTCCAGTTATCCCTTCCGTTGAGGATTGCAATGACTTCTTCTACATCCAGGTTCAGTTTCCCAAAGTACCTTTGGCGGAACTCTCTCAGAACGGGGCACGCCCACGAAGTGGAGAGTGTCCTCCGGGACGTTGAGGTTACATAAGGAGCAAATGATGGCGGGGTCCTGTCTCCACGTTGGCAGTTCAGCTGAAGTAATTCACCCCTCAAGACCAGAGACACCTCATAGGCTGTCATATCAGAGCACTCCATGTAGTTTCGCCCTGAGTGAAAATCCAATCTATAACACTTCAATAATAGAAGATTAAATATATTTTCAATCTAATAACAATGACCACGGTCTGCTCAAATTATCACCTCTTTCGAGGAACACCAATCAAGTTATACATTTAGTTAAGGGTACCGCAATCCTTTTCGCACTTCAGACCCTATCCTAGCGGCAGAGGCGACCCAAGAACATCAAATTTCAAAAGGGTCTTCACGTTACGTTAACACTCAAAGGATGAACCTGCCCACCAGTGCACATAATACGTACCTCGGGTTCTGCTTGGACAGACAAGGCACACACTAATATAAAAAGACAAGAACCCAATAGAAGATATGCACAACTTGGACCTAAATCAGCATTAAGTGTAAACAACAAACACGTTTTGAACTTGCTTAATCGAACTACGGGTCTTAGCCAAACTTGTCAAATCTAAACAATCCAATCCTTTTAATCAAATGACCTCAGTCGTGACCTCAACGCTGAAGCTCTCCTTCCACACCGGTCCTCTCATCAACGACCTCCTGAGAAGACAATGGCCTCGTGGCCTTATAGCATAAGCCTAAACCAACCCTTATAATTACAGACAATTCCAGGCTTACCTCCCCCATTGCTAGGGTTTGGCAGGTTTCCATTGTTCATCACATTGTATATCTTTTTGTACAGAAAGAAATAATTTATTAGTCCGACTATAAACAGTCGTTTTGACGTGCTACAGCTATTTCTGTAAAACTCCTATGAAAAATTAATATTTTTGCCTTACATCCAAATTATGAATATTCGATCTTACACTATTGAAATTACTGTATGGACTTAGAAAAGTAAACAGGCGTAACGGGTCGAGCAACTGCTTAGTGATAATCGAATGGCCGAACTAGAGTATGTACCAAAGGTACGTAGAATAACAGCGAGGGCGAGAGCACAAGAAGTAAACAAGTCTATCACGAGACAAACATGGGGAATAAAAGAGGAAAACGGACAAAAGGAACGTTGAATCTTGGCCCGTGGTTTCTATAGGCTGTTTACTTCAACAATTTACGGAGCACAATAGAGAGGCATCATTGCAATTATGTGAAGGCCTTTTGAAAAAGTCATGAATGGTTGAGAGACACCCATGGTGGAGAGGAACACTTGAAAGCAGCCACCCAGTCGATGTCATTCCTCTCGCTCCCACTCGCTATCTCCCTCCTCGTCTCACTCACGGTCCTACTTAATTAAAAAGGCATGGAGAACTACGAGTGCTCCTACTCTACTCTTTAAATGGCTTCTATTAATTTAAATTTCCCCTTTAGCGTTGTCGTTTCTACTCCCCCCTCGCCACGCAAAACCACTCGTCGCCCTCGTTTAAAGTCCCCTTCCGATTTCAGGCACTCCCCGGATCCGGCATACAAATTATTGAACGCCCTTTTTTACACAGCAGACAAATTACCAATTTACATAATAAAATTAAGAACTTTTTTCCCGTGTATAGTAATTGTAATTTTATTTTAAATGGGCAAAATGGCGTACCAATTTGTTTTGACTTAAAAGACTAATGAACGTTGAAAATTAACATGTGATTATTGATCGGCTTCTTCATAAATATACCTTATATTTTAATCCAGGGTAGAGTTTCGGTCGATAACAATTAATAATCTGATTTCACCCAGAAGCTGTTTAACAGCAAATGAAATACATATCTACTGCAGTAAATCAGTTGCATGAATAAATAATAAAATATGACACAATGAAAATAATATTTCAAAATAGTATAGATGTCGCCAGCTGCAGTTGAGTCCTCTTTCAATTTCAGGAGGATATTTAGTTTAAAATTAATTTAAAAGTAATTAAATGGGTAAATGAAATAAGTTGATAAGAGATTAATTTAAAGTTGGAGATCGTGAGATGCGGTCTGTGTGACGTCGGTTTTTAGAAAAACATTTTCTTTCGTGCCAACGTTTCGATCATTTTCAAAAAAGGAGGGAGAATTCAAAAGGTAGGTTGAGATGGGAAGTTGGTGTCCGAGTGGATCGAAGTCACGATAACTCAAGTGGTATAGCAGCGGGGTACATAGCCGAAGGTCGTGGTTCGAATCCCGCTCGTGACGCTGACATTTTTATCTCAACGAAAAACCTGACTTAAAAATTTTGAAACGAATTTATTTGGTCAATCGAACCACGAAACCTAATGGTTTCGATCTTTATTGACACATTGTTTAAAGTTTAAACAATTAATTAAATTGAAAGTGCTTGTTTGCCTAGCCAAAGGTGAATACACGTGTCCGATGTCAAATATATGCAGGCATAAAATAAACTTATGTATTTATTTAATATATCTTAATGAACAATTTCACACTATAGCGACCACATGGACTCCACCTCTAATCAGAGCTACCCAGAAAGCCAAACTTGCTTGAGGGAGGTCCAGCTTTGTGCTAAAAGCTAGTGATAAACCCCAAAATGACCGTATGGCTCTACACCTTTGTCATAACTCCAATGTTGATATATGTATCGAGGTGGACCAAGACTTTGCAATGTAAAGCCATTAGGCAAGCTCAAGACAACCTTCCCTCAGTGTCACTGGAACTATGAGTGCGGCCTTGAACTTGTTAAACCATCTCGCAACTCCAGAAGCCAGAGCATAGGCTCACAGGATAGGCCATGTCAACGAACAGTGGAAACTGAGGTACAAATACATTCAGATTCCTTACTACGCATACCGATACCTGTACTCCAAAATCTTCACTTCACTTCGACCTCGCCAACAAGTACAAAGTAGTTATACCACAATGAGAAGAGTGGGTCAATTCCTACTGGTATACCGACGGCTCTGATAAAGAAAAAGTGATAAAGGCAAGGAAGCTGGAGTCATCGGAATGATTCCGAAGACCGAACTGACTTTAAACTTAAGTAAATACGCTTGTCTGTAATTCAAGCAATTGAACAATGCGCTAGATAAATGAAAAAGCTAGGATCACATCCTTGAAGCCTTTTTTCTGACAATCAGGCGTCACATAAGGCGAGAGAAAAGCACAACGTGCATGGAATTGTTTGCAAGCCCTGAGAGCAGTCAGTGACATCAATGACCTGGCCCCGCCTGAGTGCCTGGGCATTCGGGAGGCAATGAGAAAGTAGACATGTTGGTCAAAAAAGAAGCCAATATGAATTATCTAGACTTCGAAACCTATTTTGGCCTAGTACCGTGTCACTAAAAAGGATACATCTATATATCCGCAAGACTTACAAAGGAATTACTGTAGGAGCAACCTGAACAGAATCAGGATCCTGGTTGAACTCACAGGACACTGAGCACATTTTATGTTTTGTGAACGTCTATGCAGATTCTTGCAACTAGGAGAGCCGAAAAAAGTCGCAAGAAAGATTCACTAATGAGGCAAGGCTATGGAAGTAGATTAACACTTAACAACGACAGTGATTTATAAAAGCACAACAGAACTAATCAAGTCGAAGTGCAGAACCAACTTTTTTATCCCTGTAATGCGAAATCATAGAAAGGAAAGCGTTTACTCTCCCTACGGTGCACGACCGAGACATAAGCAATGGTGCACAGTTGACTTTGTCTACGTGGCATAAAGGAGAGCCATCTGGAACAAGACTCACATTAACAAAGAACTAGAATCTTGGGTTACTAATGAACGCAACAAACTTACGTATGTCAGACACGAGCAAAAATGCTACTCACGTAAACCATTCATAAACGTAAACAGCACAACGGGAGGAAAACGGGATTTCTACTCAATAGAAGGGAACTAAATGTCCTATAAGTATTTTTATGAGAATTGTTCTTCAAAAGTGGGACAATTAATGACAGATGCTTGTAGAAGAGACAAAGGGAACAGAGCTCATCCAATGCAGCTGCCCTGCAACCGAGGAACCTTGTACCTGGGCAAGCCGTTCTTGAACAATTTAGACATTTATGGGTTTGCTAGTGTGACAAATTATTCGCTGTTATACAGAAACGGAAATCTTCCAGAAAAACCATTTGCATAGTTCAGACACAATTTTTTTGTACAAAAGGGCTGAATCCTAAGACTTAAAAAAATAATATTCAACTTTACATAAACAGGTTGGATTGTTAGCTATTGAAAAACTGGGAAAAACAGGGTATAGAACAAGAAGCTGTAGCGACCAGTTCACTAAAAAAGAGTAGCTTCCTTCAGCATTTTCGCCTTTTTCTACCCCAATCTTAATTACTTGTGCTGAGGATTGCTCGCAGCGGATCATGGGCACGTTCGCCAAAATGGCCGATTTCTGTATGACGGCCGGCGGGGGCGGCTTTCTTTCCGGTCACGACCACAGGCATCCAAGTCCGGAAGGGCACGTTTTAATTATTTTCCGCATTTTTCTTTCCTTCACTTTGGCTCCCTTCAATTTGAAGCAATTCTTCGACCCTGCCACAAGCCTGAAACTCATTTTCACTAACAACGGCATTTTTAATTGCAGACGTAAAGAACCGTAAATATTTTGGGTTAACGCACAACTCTTTTACTATAACTAGTAGAATAGTACATCCGCTTACAAATTCCGTTGGAATCCTGGTGCACTCCTTGGAATTTTAATTGTTAATAATTAAATAAGAAAGTGGTTTTGACCCCTCGTCCACGACACCCCCAAGCTTTACTTTCCTCAATTTGCCTCCCACCAAATTTGTTTTTCGTTGCATTATCATTACGGATAATTGCAGGCAATCAATGTTTTCCTCAGATTCGAAAGTTTCCCGCAAAAGGGGCCTACAAACCAATATAAGCAGGAAGAGAGTGAAATAGAAAGTTAGAGAGGAAGAGTAAAGTATTAATGGTACTACAGTCATGGAATTTACTTGAAAAAGTTCAACTAAAACTGTAGTTGCGATTCATTAACCAATCACTTTCTTCAATTGCAAAAAGTTTTGCAAATACCTTTTTCTTATATTATTTTGTGAAATTATGTAAACCATAACTATAAACCTATTTTCAGTAACATCTTGTGTTCTACAGGGATCAGATTTAGGCCCGTTATTATTTTTAATCTTCATGTCATCATCTTCTTAAGTCCTTTCTTTCTGCAACACCATTTTTATTATATGGTGATTATCTTATAATTTCCTTCTTTATAAAATGAACACAGGACCTTTTCCAGAGCAGTAAGCTTTTGATAAACTTAGTTTCTGGTGACAAATTAACTATTTAAATTTAGCTAAATGCTCAGTAATTTCCATTAATCGTTCTTCCAACACCATTCTATATAATTATTTTCTCAATAATACCACACTAAACAGAGTATCCTTTGTCAAAGACTTTGGCTAAGTTGAAATGTAAGAAGCATATTATCATTGTTAATAAAAATACTCTTTAAATTCTGGGTTTTGTGATAAAAAACTATTGTATTTTACATAATCCCAATTCGTCATTGACATTGTACAAAATTCTCGTTCGTCCTATCCTTGAATTTTCTACTGTTGTATGAAAACCACCTTTTTTTTCTCATTCTGAAATTTTGTGGATAAAGTTCAAAATGAATTGATTAGAATCCTCCATTTTTCGATTTCCTCTCCTTTCATCCTCAGAACTGTCTTTTTATCTCTATAATCTTCCAGCTCTAGCGGAAGTAAAGCGTTTTTTATCTATTATTTCTTTACTTTATAATAAATCTGCGACTAAATTGTGCTGACCGCATTTCATGTATCACTTCCATTGTCCCAATACATGCTACCAGGCATCCATGTTTAGTGTAGCTGTAAAACAAATAATTTTTTACTCTATTGATAGGTTGAAAAATTCCAAGATCTCCGTGGTTGAAAACTTTTATTCAATTTAGTAAACTGCATGGACGTTTCGGGCTCCTGGCCCATCATCAGAAATTAAACATAGAGAAATCTCATGGTATAATTCAAAGTCTGAAAGCACACTCCGACACAAGAGGAATGTCGTCAAAATTGTTTTAAAACTGTAATAGAAACATATATTTTTAAAGGGGGTGGAAAAATAATATATATGTATCTTTGGCATAGTCCAGGTATAAATACTTTTATTTAAAAAATTGGAAATTACTGATGGGTGTGCCTTCAGATTGTGAATTATACCATGAGATTTCTCTATGTTTAGTTTCTGATGATGGTCCAAGAGCCCGAAATATCTATGTAATTTACTAAATTGAATAAATGTTTTCAACCACGGAGATCTTGGAATTTTTCAACCTATCAATAGAGAAGATATGAACCGTGGAGTTGATAATATATAAAATAAGATAATTTTTACGCCAATAAATTCAATAACGAGAGAAGGAAATAAGTTATGCCCAAACATATCCAAACACACACATATACACATACAAAATATATATATACATATAGTTTTTTTTAACAAGGGTTCGCAACAGCAGAGATTATATAACCCTCGGAGAGGCAGTGTTTTTTTGAAAAAAAAGCCCATTTGTAAGTATGCCGGGTTCGAATGCAGGGCCGCTGGATTCGAACCCTGGACCTTTACCTTACAGTGATGAGCGCTGTGTCAACGCCTAAACTGTTGCGGCCACCGCCCAAATATTGATTTCTTTCATCTAAATTTAAAAAATATTGAAATAAATATAGTTGTAATATATAAAATAATGTTTTTAGGATTCCACGATTTTATTATTCTAAAGCGGTTATTC
Organism: Cimex lectularius; assembly: GCF_000648675.2. Taxonomy (NCBI): domain Eukaryota; kingdom Metazoa; phylum Arthropoda; class Insecta; order Hemiptera; family Cimicidae; genus Cimex; species Cimex lectularius. The sequence goes on from NW_019394218.1 coordinate 73,031, forward strand.
TTTAGGGCGATGACACACGGAGCGGTTTTGACCGAAGCGTTTATCGCGAGAAAAATCGAGGCGGTGAGTCGTTCATTGCTGTTGCATTAACCTGACAGACGTAGCGGTCGTAACCGCCTGTCGGTTTTCAAACCGAGTCGGTCGGTGGCGGAGACGACCCAACGCGTCGGTTTTGAAAACGCCAGGCGGTGAGTGGTACCCAAGTATTGCATTAGCCCTGACACACGTGGCGTTTATTTGAGCGGTTCGTACCCCACTTTCTTGAAGGGTTGTTTGTTTGTCAGTCTTCTAATTTACTTTTAAGATGCAANGAAGCGGTAAACGCTTCGGTCAAAACCGCTCCGTGTGTCACAACGTAGCAAAACCGAAGCGGTAAACGCTTCGGTCAAAACCGCTCCGTGTGTCAGCGCCCTTAGGCAGGGTTAGTGCAAGGGACATGATGGTTGATTTAGGCTATTTATTGTACATCTACGTTTCGGGCTGTGTTTTCCCTGATGTTTAAATTTATAACTCGCACTCTCTTCTGGCCTGTTGGCCGAGATAAAGGCTTTTTAAAGTTTCTCATTTTCAGTTTCAATTTTTCTATGCCCTTTGAGAGAGTAATATGGACAGCTAAGTTATATTTTTTAAAAAACGCCAAGGGAAGCCAGGCGAGAGAGCTAGATATGGATTTTTTAACCATAAAGTTATGTTGAGTTGAGTAATAATACAAATGAAATTAATTACTAATTTTATAACGTAAACTAAATGAGTGTACTTCTTGTAAAGGTTTTCTGAAGATGGGCAGTGAAAAAAGAAAAAAACAGCCCGAAACACAAATGTGAAATAAATAACCTAAATCAAACCACATGTCTTTTGGACTAACTCTGCCTAGAATAACCTTTTTAGAAAAATTAAAAAAAGGTAAAAACATATAAAAATAAAGTATTATCGATTATTATATAAAATGTATACATTGTTCGTTATTATTAATGATTGTTGCTGTTTTGGTTCTTGTTATTTTATCAATTTTGTTTATCTGCGAATTACATTGTTTATAATCTCGTGATTCATATTATTTGAAATGGATTCTTTGATCTTTATATTTATATAAATAAATAAGTATCGAGATATTAATTTAATAAACTGAAAACATGCAATTTTAAAGTTTGATAATTGATATAAATTGCTTACTAAAGTATAAGTGAAATCTACCGTTTCAGTGTCATAATTTAAATAGTAATTGAATAAAATGCTCTTCTTATCTGAGGGAATCTTATACAGAAAATTAACACTTTATTACGTCTGAAGTAACAATCATGAAATGTTTAATACAATACGGCATAACTAGATGTTTGACATAAAAACGTACAAATTGAAAACTGTTTAAGCAAAAAGTGGATTCCTTTGGAAAAGTTCGGTTAAAAGGAAACTCGGGCTGATCTCGAGGGGTGGTTTAATGCAGTTTACAAGGTATCAGCCATTCTTTCCCCATCCCACAGCTCAGAGAGCCGGCCTCGTCTTCGCCGGTGTGTCGGCAACACCCACTTTTCTTGGGAAACGAATGGAAGAGGGGCCTTTATCTAATTTCTCTCTAAAAGTGTACATTTCACTTAAAAGGAAGAAGAGGGCTGGAAATGGGCCGCTGCCGCGTCCGGGGCGCGAGGGATCCGTCGGCCCGAGCCGGCTCTTAACGCGGAATCGAATTAGGCAGAAAGAAAAATACCCTCCCGCTTCTCCCTTTATCTGAGCAGGACGAACTTTTACCGGGGCCCGAAATGATATTGAGAGAACTGGTTATAAAAATTTTGATTGGTAGTAGGTACAGGACCATCACCGCTGGTCGTAACCCTTTAACAGAGGGGATTTAGTACTTTTAAGAAAGCGAATGGGGTGAATCGTTTCCTTCATTTAGTTGTCATCATTTCACATTTACTACTCTCAAAAACAAAACAGAGGGAATAGTATTAAATCTATCTATCCATCTCTTTTATGTTTGAAAATTTTTAAAAGCCAAAAGAATAGCATTTCAATGTTAACATGTTAGTTCTTCCATGTAGGGCTATTAGAACCAAAAACTATTGTCAGAAGAATAATAGTTTTTGAACATTTGTTATTGTTGGTAAACCTTTTCTTTTCAGCTGTGGAGAGAGAGTATTTTTTCAATATGCCAAAAGTTAGTCAAAAGATAATACTAATCATCATTGATTCAAAGTACAATTTTTGATTTGTGTGAAAAATTGTACGATGAAATGAGATTCATTGAATTGAGAAGTTAGACAAATGAAATCACATAACTCGCTGCCCTACTTAAGCAATGATTTGACGAAATAATAGGGCTATTCACGATCTTTGTGTTAACTCTGTTAAGTCCTGTTAGATCGAGAAAAATGATAGTTCGGCTTGTAAGAATTGGCTAGTTAACATTGCTCGATCTAACAGGACAACAATGTTCGACGTTAGGTCGAAAATGTAGTCACATGCTATCCGTTAGCCCATCCACCCCGCAGATGTCATGTATCAGATTCTCCGCCTTTCCGAAAGAAGCCCTTCTTCTTATTACTCCTAAAATCCTCCGAAATCTACCCAAAAAAGCAATAGTGTACATAAGATCTATCTACAATGCAATATTTCGCACAACCATTTCCCCATCCAGTGCAAACTATCTGTTCGGGCGTGACGCGCAATATACCCCTGTATTGCAACCGATTTATCAATCACAACCCTCGTCCATAACCTTTTCCCAAAATTTCATCCCTTCCTGTCTTGTTCCTTTGTCTTCACTTGTCTGCTAACCGTGAACCGGTAAACATCGTTACGTTTCACCCTGCCTCAAGTATCGTCTAATATTGCGTAATCTTGCTCCTAATCGCCTTTAAGTTCACCCTAGTGTCGATCTATCATCCCCGCATCTTTATACGGACTTTTAACTCTTCCGCCACCGCCTTGAACGTCACGTTCCACTTCAGTTCTGGACCGCATGGTCCCAGTTCCTTTATCGCCCTTCTGTTTCTCCCTAATATCTCCTGGTCTTCCCGGACATTCATCGTCTTCTCATTCCTTGATACCCTATTACTCCGTGGACCCTTATCATCTCACTGTTAAACACCGGAATCGCCTCATCTTATCATCACCGCCGGCGGATTGCATCATCCAATATCATCATCATCTTCATTCTCAACTTAGCAAGAAGAGCCAGTGCACTGGTTTCATCATCACTACTAATCGCTTCAATTCACGACCGAGCAATCCATCACGTGTCTCACCCAACATTCTTCAGAAGCAGTGAGTCAATTCCATCCTTTTCTTTTTACATATAATTCTCTTTCAATCATCCTCGTTCAATCGGGAATCTTCCATTTCCGTTGGTGCCGAAATCATTCATTCCTCAATTCCCTACAAACTCAATCTTTTTCTCTCGGTGGTGTTCGTCGGCGCCATTTTGAATTTTGGTTGCTGGCGAACACTATCTTTAATAACTCCAATACCAAAACCACACAAATCCCCCAGTGCCTCACCCTCTTATAGACCAATAAGCCTCATTCCTATTTTATCCAAAACCACACAAATCCCCCAGTGCCCCACCCTCTTATAGACCAATAAGCCTCCTTCCTATTTTATCCAAAATCTTTGAACGTATCCTCCTTGAAAGTTTAATTCCTATATTTGACTCTGAAAACGTAATTCCTAACCATCAATTTGGGTTTCGACCTCTCCATTCCACTGTCCAGCAATGCTTCAGAGTAGTCGACACGATATCCTCGGCTCTAGAAAACAAACAATACTGCTCAGCCGTATTTCTGGAAGCATTTGACCGAGTATGGCACCCCGGCCTCCTCTATAAGTTAAAATGTATCCTCCCTCATACTATCTTAACGTGAAATCCTTCCTCTCAGATTGATGGTTTAAAGTAATAATCGGCACCGATTTTTCACCTATCACACCAATCAAATCTGGCGTTCCACAAGGACGTATCCTAAGCCCAATCCTCTGCACCATCTACACTGCTGACATACCCACACATCCACACAAATCACGCGGACGACACCGCAATCTTATCAACACACTCCAATCCTATCCTAGCAACAGAAGCACTCCAACAATACCTGAACCTTCTTACCAACTGGTGCAATGTGTGGCGGATCAGGTTAAAAGTACAAAATAGCCAACAAGATATGTTTACGCTCAAACGTCAAACTTGTCCACCAGTGCACATTTACAACAAGATAATACCACCATCGACCCAAGTCCGCTACCTTGCGCTTAGTACACTTACTTGGAACCCACATACACGATTAAAAACAAGAAGTTAACAAAAGACTACTCAAACACCTACTTGGACCGAAAACAAAACTAAGCATCATAACAAACTAACCGCTTACAAAACACTCATCAACCTATTTGGAACTGCGGTGTCGAGCTGTGAGGTTCGGCCAAATCATCCAATATTCAACGAATTCAGTTTCTTCAATCTAAAGTTCTCCGCCGTATCCTCAATGGTCCCTTCTACGTCACCAATCAAACGATCCTTAAAGACCTTAAAATCCCTTTCGTGAAAGATCTTACCCGAACACGCTTCTTCACTTTCCACTTTAAACTATCCCTCCACCCTAACCCACTAGCCCTAACTCTTTCGTCAACCTCTCACCCTTACAATCCTCCGCGCCGTTTAAAACGACGATGGCCTCGTGACCTTCTATCTAACCCACCGAATTAACTTTAACCCCCATTAAATAAAAGAGAGTTCCAGCACTGGTTGGTTTCTCTCCCCACTGCCTCCTGGTCTGACAGATCTGTCAGATTTGTTTATAACTAAACTATTTGCTCAATGTATATTATGTGCAGATAGCAATAAATAAAATAAAATAAATAAACATAACAAGAAATACCCAGATGTTCAGGTGATGACATGTTACATAAATTTTAATAAACCGATGCTAACATACTTACGTCATCATTTTTCTCAACTTAACAGAGTGAACAGGTTAACATAAACATTGTCAATACCCGTAGTATAACATTGCCAAACCCTGTTGAAGTGACATTTAAATAGTAATAGAATAAAACACGCTTCTCGTCTGATGGAATCATGTACGAAAAACCTATTCTAACAGACCTTCGTCATCATTTTTCTCGATTTAACAGGGTTAACATAAAGATTGTCAGCACCCGTAGTATAACATTGCCGAACCCTATTGAAGTATCATCATTTAAATATAACAGAATAAAATAAGCATGTCGTCTTATGGAATGCTTTACAAAAAGCCGATGCTAACAGACCTACCTCGTCATTTTTCTCGATTTAGCACGACTTAACAGGGTTAACACAATGATCGTGAATACCCATAAAATATTTTTTTTTTTATGTGCGTTTTTTTAATGCAAATTTATTTGAGCTAAACTGTAATAATTTACATACAATCGGTATGTAATACCTGATAATGATGTAGCGGACACGGTAGATATCACTATGATAAAATATTTAAAGGACATTCACAATATGTAGATAACATCTAAAAAAAAAGTCTGTATTAATGAGAAAGAATTACAAGAATTAGGCAAAACAGTAGGTTTCAAATGTACCTAAATAACCAATCTACAAACGTTTTTCAAAACTGAAGTCTGAAGTAATTGAATTGCATAAAACAATGTAGAACATGAATTGAATTGCCTCTCTTGTACTGGCAATGTTTATAACCAAACCAAGCAACTAATTTTACATTACAAGTCCGAAGGAAGAACTGAGTGTTTCATATTGGCTTATTCCTGATTGTTTAATTACATTATAATATTGAAGATTGGTTTTAATTAGATCGGAGGTAGTTACAGCGCATAATAAATTCTTACTCTTCTTCATAAATTTGTGAAGGTTTTCTGATGTAGAAACCCTTCAACGACAAACGAGCATGGACAGAGTAAAGGAATTTGTCGACAAATGTTCTGCAAAGTTTTTCTATACTTAACTTTATAGTGAAAATGGTAAAGTTGGTTTTGAGATCGCGATGAATTGTTACTCTATGTATATATTTATTCTAAAACTTTCTTGTGTTTAATCTGGCCTCGGCCAGGGATGATTGTTTATAGCGACACATCAACTGATTGTGAATGTGACCCGTCTACTGGAAAGTGCCTTTGACATGAACCCTCAACAACATCGAAATACTTCATGAAAGCCGAATGGATGGGCTAGCTTTATTGGAGCCGGTGTAAATCAGTAAGATTCTCCCCTCTTCTCTGCACACCCTGTCCCCTGGACCCCTTTAATTAAATCTCAGACTGAGTCGCCAACGAAACTTTGAAAATTAAAGCAAAACTCAACTAGCGCTGAGAGAGCAAAAGAGTTAAGGGGAACAGGGTGTTGTGAGGGAAGGAGGACGAGTTATGACCGGGAGAGAATTAAAAGTGTCCGTTTTATTAGCAAATGTTCTTTGTAATTTGTGATGAAACTACAGAGACCGGTCGAAGATGGCTTAATGCTAAAATAAGTTTAGAAATACTATCAGCCTTTCTGCCTGAACGCACAAAATATTACAAAAGAATTTCCGTCATAAATCGTTAAGGTCAGCAAACTATCAAAATCTTCTCGAAACAAATTTCAAAAAGTACGGTTCTTATGTCTATTTAAGATGCTATTTTACTATCCTCACGTTAAGAAGAATGAGCAATAAACTTTATTCTGGGACTTAAAGCACATATGCATAATAAAACTACATATTAGAGATCTTTGTGTTAACCCTTAAGTCGTGTTAAATCGAGAAAAATGACGAGGTAGGTCTGTTAGCATCGGCTTTTTGTAAAGCATTCCATAATAAGGTATCTAGATTCGTGCTTAACACAAATAAAAAAGAACAATTACAATTGCGAAGTTACAAAAAACAATTACAAAATATACACATACTCAAAATGTAGTATATAAAACTAAAAAGGCAGTTATGTTTAACAATACAGATGATTTAAAAATAATTTTTTAGTTATGGCCACCGGTGCTAAGTTAATGACTCTAGACGGGTCTTAAAGGTGGAAAGGGAACGAGCATGGCGGATAGATTGAGGAAGGGAATTCGAGAGGCTCGATGAGCTGATGAGAAAGGAACAACTGGAAGCAGTATTTCTGTGTTTAGGAGGATAGAGATGAGAAGAGCTAGAACGCGAGTATGACGGTTATATACCGAAGACCTAAAAGTTAGGATATCATATAAACAATCCTGTTTCCTCCAAAAATTCCAGGGTACCAGATACCGCTGCCGAGCTCAAGAACGATTCTCATAAACGGGTTGCATTTTTATACGATCTCTATATAGAACCAAGGAGTAGCACCCTTCAATTTGGTGGGATCGCGAAACCTCTCTCTAAATGACATATGCGCGGATTTTGACATAAAAGTAAGTGTCAACCTCACATGGCCTACGCTTAATCGGGTGAGGATGACCCTTCTACGAATCAGGAATTACAAGGGCCAACTCTTGGGCGAGAAGAAAAAGAATAAAATAATTTTTTTCTGGGGCTTAAAACCCTTTGAATAATAAAACTACATATTACAGCCGTATCTAGACTCGTGCTTAGCACAAATGCAAAAGAACAATTACAATTACAAATTTATTTAGAAATCGTGAGATGCGGTCTGGTGTGATGTAGGTTTCAGAAAAACATTTTCTTTATCGTGCCAACGTTTCGATCTTTATTGAGATCATCTTCAGNATAAAAAAAATATATTTTGCATTCTATAAATTCACTTTTCCACATCCAAAATGTAATTGTTAATGTTGTTATATGTAAACAATGTTTGTAAATCCCAGGCCCTGAAGATGATCTCAATAAAGATCGAAACGTTGGCACGACAAGGAAAATGTTTTTCTGAAACCTACATCACACCAGACCGCATCTCAAGATTTCTAAATAAATTTGTAATTGTAATTGTTCTTTTGCATTTGCGCTAAGCACGAGTCTAGATACGGCTATAATATGTAGTTTTATTCTTCAAGGGGGCTTTAAGCCCCAGAATAAAGTTTATTTTCTTCTTCTTCTTCTTCAATAAGGCTCAATAATTGGCCCTTGTAGGACCTGATTCGTAGAAGAAGGGTCATCCTCACCCGATTAAGGGTAGGCCATGTGAGGTTGACACTTACTTTTAGGACAAAGTCCGCATATAAGTCATTTAGAGAGAGGTTTCGCGATCCCACCTAATTGAAGGGTGCTACTCCTTGGTTCTATATAGAGATCATATAACGACAGAACGACTGAAAGCAGTAGTTCTGTAGGAGGATAGAGATCAGAATAGCTAGAACTAGTATGACGGTTGTGTACGGAAGACCTAAAGGTTGGGATATCATGTATGTAAGGAGAGGAGTGGGACGTTATTGCTTGGTAAAGGAAAGAGCCAATGAATTGGAAGAAAGGGTATAATCACTTCAAGCTATCAGTCATGTGTGACCAACTTGGAGAGTCGAAAATAAAGCGTACGAAACTATTCATTAAGCGAATAAGCGACTTTACTCTCCATCCAGCTCTCCAGTGAGTCCCCCGTACACCACACATTAAAGTGTGAAAGAATAAGGGAGGAAACTAGGTACTAATGGGATGAAAGTGACTGGCATGACGGAACTGAAGGAGTGGAAAAGCAGCGACGGGATGTTTGGGAAATATGCGGTTTCCAAGAAAACGTCTGGCAAAGTACAATTCAAACGTTCTTGACAGTGGGACAAAAAGAAATAGGGTGATTTAATGGTAAACGAAGGATACTTACTCAACATTATTCAATTTTCCTTTACATATTTAGTTTGTGGCGACCATTTTGGCAACACTGCCTTAAAAAAGTGAACCTTCCTAGACTGCTAGTTTTGCCGGAGCTAAATGTCTAGGACGAGAAGCGATAGGTGGACCAGTCGTAATAATGTAATGTTCTATATTATGATTCGTTGTCTTTGGTGCGATAGACGGTCGGGTTAATGAAGGGAATTCCATTAAGAGTTTCCTGAAAGGCGAAGATGTTTCTATAACAAAAACCGAGGTGCTCGAGTTTGCTGTATACCGCGAGGTGTCTGAAGTAGCGTTGTTCCGTCGATTAGACAAGAACGCCGCAAATCAGGCATTAGGTTAAAATGCCTAAGTAGGTCTGCACCTATTATTGGTTGAATTGAAAACAACGACGCAGACCCAAATTCAGATTAATTAGCTTAGTGCCGAAGGTGTATAAAGGTGAACCGTCTGCGGTAACTAAAGAGAATTTTGAAGGTCCACGACATTTATCTTCGCTTGATGCTGGCCATACTGATACGTCTGCGCCGGTGTCATTTAAGTACTTAATATTGGAAGTTTGATCAGTGACGAATAGGCGGTTATTTATACCTCGACTGCAATCCGCCACTTGTAGCCGAGGATTTATTTTTCCGGTGCGGTGACGTAAGAGCAGGGGGTCGACATTTAGAAGCCCTGCGACCGAAAGTTGCATGGTACCAGCAAAATTCCACGTTGTTTTTGTTGAAAGGTTGCGGCTTCGTGGTAAAATCTGGTTATTACTGCGATTATTATTGCGACGATTTTGAGTTCTAAGCTCGCTAATCTCTAAGCTCATATTTTAAATTTTTCGCGCCAGCTCGAGTAAACCCTCATCCGTTAGGGAACATTGACTAGGTTTAGGTGAAACGTCTGATTGCAATGGGCATAATCCTGGTCTTTGCACTTCCATCATTTTATCTGCCATCGAAATTAATTTTCCGGTTGCGACTTCGTCGCCAAGTACCGATAAAGTTGAGTGTACATTGCTGGGCAATCGTAGCCAAAGAGATCGCAACAATTCCTCCCCGACTTTCGCTCCACCTAAATCGCGCATTTTTTCTGAATAATTGTGAAGGCTTCTGATCTCCTAGTTCCAGCTCGTTTAACAGTTTTTTTAATCGTAACTGTTCGCTTTCGGCAAACACATCTGTTGGGAGGAGGGGTCTTTCTAATTGAAGAGACAAATCTCCTTATCCGGGACGATAGATGCCGGTTTATCGCCGATCTGATAGGGTTTCCACTTCTGTAATCGGTGGGAGGATGAGGACGATCTAAGAGGTAGTGGAGAAAAGATATGACAAATTAAAAATGAAAATTAATAAATAAGTGTTAGTGAAATTAATATTGAAAATAAAAAACAATTTATTAATACTTTGAAAATTATCTGACGCAACGTAATATTATCGTTAGACGTGAGAGTACAAATTAAATTAAATAAAAATAACATGCAATATCTTCTGCTGAATGAAACAGTCAAATTAAAATAACCAATTGATACAAAACAAAATAATAAGTAAATTGTAATAAATTAAATTCTAACTTGAAAATCAAAATATTGCTATCGATTGAATAACAAAGTTGGTCACGAAAATACCGGATCCGGATAATCTTAAATCAGATTTACCTTTAGTCGATTTTATCGAAGATGAACAGAAATTAACAAAATAAGGGTTAACTCTTAAAATTTAGTAACAAAACTAAACAAAATAATCGAAAATAGGGGGTGAATAATATTAAATGAATAATTGTTCCTTAAATGCGCATTTGAGGTGAGAGAAAAAAAAATGATTAAGCAAGCTTGCATGCAAATTGTAACGAAAGAATAAATACAAATTTTGAAGTCCGATGTCGATGTTCACGTTGATGGATCGATGAACGAAGGAGATTCGAAGTCCCTGCGGTGGATGAGCGAAGATCGACGAAGTCCTGCTTCTGCTGGTCGCGCAGCGAAATTTTCTGGCCGTGATTCTCACGATTTGGGCTGATCGAGCACAGGCGATACCAAGTACTCGGGACGATGATTTCCCGAGTGTCGATAAAGTTGTTCCTTTTTTTCTTCGAAGACAAACGAGCGAAACGATGACGAAAAAGAAGGGTGAAGCGAAAAAAAACAAAAAATGGAGTCGCACTGGTCAAGGCCTGAGAACCGAATGAATCCACCGCCGAGCGGAGTGTTATTGTTGCTCGAAGGCGGATTACCTCGGTCAACAACTGGCCTGCGTTATCTATTTCTCAACGCCCAACGATAAATTTAAATTTATTAACGAAACTCATTTTTACACTTCTAAAAGGTTCAAAACAGAAGGAAAAGGGAAAAGGAAAATAAAAGGAAATCACAAAGGAAACATTTTCCCAAAGGTCTAGTATTCTTAAAATATTGGGCAAAATGCACGAGCTCAAACAACATCTATTATCGCCTTTTTTACAGTGTCGTATGCATCTGTCTTAGGAGGATTGTTGATTATATCACTAACCTGTTCGAGCACCTCTCCGTCCAAACAGCTCACAATGTAATGAAATTTGGTTTCATCTGAGATCACTCCAGAAACGTAAAAACTGGATTCTACTTGTTTAAACTATAAGCTTGGCTTCTCTTTCCCAAAGGGAGGCACTTTCATAGCAACTCTGGCTCCGCAGCCTTTTCCTCTGCATTTTCCGACATTATGAAATGTGTAAATAAACTTACGAAATCGTCGGGGTCACCAATTTGGTTTAAACACCGAGAGGTACAATAAGCAACACGTGTTCGGTCGAAAAGATACTTGTTTATTAACTTGTAAAAAGCAGTCTAGGAAGGTTCACTTTTTTAAGGCAGTGTTGCCAAAATGGTCGCCACAAGTTTATTCCTGATCCAAGCGAGTGTTAACAAGGGATTAACCTTGCCTCACTCCTTCGGTTCATGTTGTAAATGCAAAACTTAATGAAGTTAAGTAAGGTTTAATGCAAAGAAGCACACCACTTTTTTAATCCTGAACAAACAATTTTCCATCATCTACCTCTTCACCATTTCTTTTCCCTGAACTAACAAGCCACCGAGTATAATTAGGATTGCCTAGGCGAGCTTTTAAGGCAGAATCAACATACTAGAATAAAACTCTCAGATTGTGCGCATATTCAAATGATCTAAGTCTCACTAGACAACCGAGCTACCATTGTGTAATAAAATACAACATACATCGATAATTAGACCTGCATGTGTGTACAGTTTAGAATTTTAAATGCCGGAAGTTTTTACCCGTATCTATAACATCTTATGCGTTCTATTCAAACGTATCAATAATTTATGTCTATTTCTAAGTAAGAAATCACACAACCTTCCTGAATATCACCTTACTTTTTGAAAAAATCCCAGTTTTTAATTATAATCAAGATTATGTCCTCTAATTTGAAGCTAATCTAATAATGGCGATATCCCAGGGAAGAAAACACGTAATCCCCACATAATAATTGTCCAAGGTGGCACCTGTTGGTGAGTTTCATCAAACTTTTCGCGTCATGATATTATTCAACTTAGTTATTTTTATCTTGTATAGTAAATATAAATAAATTAATGAATAAAAGACCTATTGTATCTAATGCGCCAAGAGTGGCGTAATGTTACAACAATATTATGTACACGTGAGGTTCAGCCAAAAGTTGTTCCAATTATAACATACACCGGATAAAGCGGATTCGTATATCCTTTACATTATTATTTTATTGATGGTGTTGCTTACAAAACGAGAAGATATCTTGACAACGTGCTGATATTCCATTAAGGGTCCCTTTCTTCTCCCTTCATTCTCCACCTTTCCCTCCGGCCGTCTCGTCTTTCCGCTAATAATTCATGCGATTATTACTCACCGAAGGCAACAATTCTGAAGAGAAATGCGGATTTAACTGTTTTTCATTTCCACCATTTTCCTATATTCATCCGGCCGTGATAATTTGATTTCGGTATCAAATTTCGTCGCATCTTGGGTGATCCTGTTATGACTTAGTTTCGTCGTTTCTCCTCCCTTTTTTAGTATTGTCTCGTGTTTAGTGACCGTTAGCCAATGATTATTTGGAGATCGTTTGGCCACTCTCAACACAAGAATAACACACACGGAAAACAAACACTTTCGGTGAGTACAAATACTTTGATTGAATCTAAAATTTTCTAGCATGCTATAAATTCTTTTCTTCGCCACATCGTACATTGTAAAATTTAAACAATGCTTATAAACCCCAGGCCCTGAAGATGATCTCAATAAAGGTCGAAACGTTGGCACGATAAAAATATATTTCTAAAACCTACGTCACATCAGATCGCATCTCACGATCTCCTAATAATTATTAACTAACGATCACTAGACATCACACAAAGGAAATAAAGATAATACATAATAAACGTATATTTATACACCTAAAGTGCACTCCATTGTATTTCTTCCACGGCTAATCACTGATTGTACGATGTACTCAACATTATATTTTTCTCCTTTTAATTTGACGGTACCAGTACATCATGACAATGTCCTCCTCATCAGTTAAAACACTCATTTTACCACCCCCATAAAGTTTATGTGGTGAGAACCCTTTTGGCAAAACTCAAGTGTACTGAACAAAAATCGACCGTTTATGTCGAGCCAAGGTTGTTCCGATTATTCATTCAAAGCTAAAACACGCAGATTACTCTTTGACTTATTAACTCTTTTTAAAATTATTAATTCAAACATTGACTATCCTCAACTTCTAAGAAATATTAACTTCTCTATTACTCCTTATCTACTTAGACTGCATAAGACCTTCTAAATTCCAAGCCTCAAGACTAATTATGGCAAAAACTAACCTCTAGACAGAATAATGTGCTCCACAATGATATCCCACACTTTTTATTTAATTCCTTAAATTCACTAATTTCGTGGTCCGCTTGACCAATTGGGGGTTCGAATCCCGCTCGTGCCATTGACTTTTTTATCTCAACTAAAAACCTTAATTAATTGTAACTATTTAATACCTCTATTAATATTTTTTTGACCAATTTCCCAATTCGCCTAACAAATCTTTACAATCCATATTGGGTTGTTTCACATGAAATATCCGTTTCCAAGTTACAGGTTTTTAAGTAAAATTAATAAAAACTTTTTTTTTAATAATTTGTAGTACATTACAACTACCTTAAAGTAGGTAATAAGTAACAGTGAGCAAGGTAATTAAAACAAAACAAAATTAAAACCAAGAGTGGAGAAAACACCCATTGGTATTACTCCAATGTTACAATAATATTGTTTGTTCAATTGATACGTGTGTCATTATCACTTTCACTGTCATCACTATCACTTCCTAGGAGATCTCGCGGCCATTGTCTCTTCAGTCGGCGGGGAGGGTTTGAGGGGATTCGTCGGGATGCTAGGTTTCTGCCGCCCGGTTTACGTTAGTTGGGAGGTTTTTATGAAATTTACGGTAACGGAAACATATTTCATCTTGTACGAAAGGAATATGTAAATCTGTATGGGTAGTTTCGTTCGATACATAAAATGGAGCATCTAGTATTTTTCGTGGTATTATAGACTGGGCATTATGAATGCGGTGGATAGGTGTTTTAAAGCAGCCTTTTATTTTTGGCAGGTAAATTAGAGCGTTTGTCAAGAAGTCGTGCAAGAACTCTAAATCGTGTCATAACCTCCTGACGTTTCAGTCTTGTGTGAGGATTCCACGTCAGGCGTTGGTCGATGTACAATCAGAGGTACCGCACCTTGTCCGCAGTTGGGAGGGGACTATTGTTTAAGGAAACAGGGAGGGAGATCTTTTTACGAAGAGTGAAGGTAATGTGGGTGGATTTGTTTGTGTTAAATTTTATCCTTTTCTTTTTACACCAAGACTGTAGTAGTTGGAGATGGTGTTGGAGGTTTCGAGTGGAAATGACAAGGTCGGAGTTGCTAGAGAGAATTGCCGTATCGGCTGCAAATGCGAATGTTTCGGGATGAGATCATCAGCTGTGAAAACCTGATACAGTGTAGGGGCCAGAACGCTACCCTGAGGAACACCAGCATGGATATGAAAATATGAAGAGAGGGAATGGCCTTCGATGACTTGGAAGAATCGGTCAGTGAGGTAACTGTGCAGTACGAGATAGTAGGTGGATGGAAGGCTGCCCTTGAGCATGAACAGCAGGCCCGGGTGCCAAACTCGACCAAAAGCTTGGCTTACGTCAAGAAAGGCTCCGGAACAGTACTGTCCCATCTCAAGGGAGGATGAAATAATGTCTACCACGTGGTGACACTGCTGGACAGTTGAGTGGCGGTTGCGAAAATCAAATTGATGGTTTGGGATAATGTTTTGAGAATTTAGAATCGGAAGAATTCTTTTTCTAAAATTTTACCCAAACTAGGTAGTAGACTTATTGGCCTATATGGCCTATAAAAACAAAATCATTTTATTTGAACTATTTACCTTCATTTTCTAACATTTTTCCCAACGGGTGACCAAATTTTTTTATGGCGGAACTGAAGAATTCTGATCTTTCAAATGAAACAAAATCTGATAACGCTTTTTGGACTTGAACACCATTTTCAAAAACATTTCCTTTGACGAAGTTGTCTAAATTCCTAAATAGGTGAAAATCTGTTGGACACAAGTCTGGAGTATAAGGTGGAAGTTGAAGAATTTCGTAGCCAAGCTTTTTCAAATTGTATACGTTATGTTTTCGAACAGGAGGCCTGGCTTTGTCGTGGATGAGTATAGGACCCTTCTGATTTACCAATGCAGGTTGTTTTTTGAGTATTTTTTATGCATTTCCTCAATTTCATTGCAGAAAGATGACTCACCTCTAGGCAAAAAGGAGTAGTGAATAATTCCAGGCATATGGTCACCATCAATTTTTTTTGTGTGTAAATTTGGGTTTGGCATATGTCCTGATCTTACGTCGATGTTTGATCACTGCCCTGACCGACGCTGATTATCGTATGCAAGCCATTTTCCATCGCAAGTGATTATTCTTTCAAGAAAAGGCTCGGTTTTTTGTCTGGCGAGCAACGAAACGGATGTCTCAAGGCACAACTGCTGTCACGCAGTGAGCTCATGACCCACAGATCAAGTTTTTGATTTTTTCTACGTTCCTTAATTGTAGCTACACGTGCAGTTGTGCTGCGAATCCTCTGACTGTTTGATAATGGTTTTCTTTCACCTGAAGCTAAACATCATCGTTGTCAATTAAAGCCTTCTACGGGGCTCGTTTTCCAATTCGTTATTCTTTTCCGAAAAACTTAGCAAACCAACAGTGAATTTAGACTCTCTTCCTCAAACGCCTTACTGATGTTTCTCGCAGCCTCAGCTGCCGAATGACCGAGTTTGAACTCATAAAGGAATATTACACGAAAATCACTTGTTTCCATGTTCATATTTCGAGGTATACTAAAAAGTGTTTAATGGATTGAGGAGCTCATCATTATAGTCAAAAGAGGAGGATTAATACCTGCTTAATTATAATATGTAAACAATTGGAAGTAAACAACAAAAACCTGCTAAAAAGCAACTAAACAACTATCCTCAACTGAATTTCTGAAACTATAAAATCGGACATTTCATGTGAAACATATATTCGTTGAATTTACATTAAAAAATTCTTTATCTTATATCCACAAGAATATTATTGTAAATAACATTATATTATGTGCAAATATTATAATAATTATTAGTATGAATATTGTTAGCATGGTGAGCTCTTTTTATTTCTAATAAATCCATTACAGTTCGTGGTCCGGTTGATCAAATAACTTTTTTCAATTAATTAATCTTTATGTAATGGTCTTGGTTGAAATGAAAAAGTTACTGTCACGAGCGGGCTTCGAACCCACGACCTTCGGCTAAATACGCCGCTGCTCTACCACTTGAGCTATCGTGACTTCGATCCACTTTGATAGCTTACAGCAATGCCTTACATAAAGATTAATTAATTGAAAAAAGTTATTTCATCAATCGGACCACGAACTCTAATGGATTTAATAAGTAAAACGAAGTATAATTTCACCCGTGGCCACTTCGTATGTCGCCGAGAATCGAATCCTGATTACACGACATCTGAAAAATGACAAAAACGAGGGAAAATTTCGAAATGTTGAAGTTGAGATGCGAATCTGGTGTCCGAGTGGATCGAAGTCTCAATAGCTAAAGTGGTTAGAGCAGCGGCGTATTGAGCCGAAGGTCGTGGGTTCGAATCCCGCTCGTGACACTGACTTTTTTATCTCAACCAAAACCTTACATAAAGGTTTGTAATAAAATTATTTATTTTTGTACAAGGATTGGTATCCGCATAGAAATAAATATTTAAAACTGCACATATTGTGTTAAGTGAATATTTTATATATTCTGAATTTGCTGTTTATGTCATTTCTAAGAAAAGTTGCCGGCAACACTCCACCCTGAAACCACGTCAATCTGCACTCAATGAGGAGGTCTCGGGGCCACTTTCGCCTCAATCGTTTTGGAGGATTTTCTGGTAGAGAAGTGTTAACTTTCGTTCGTAAAACTACCAGATTATTGTGGATGTTCAGTGATTGTGGAAGTTTTTTGTAGCTGGTTTTGAGGTCATGTACAAACGGGATGTGTATGCCGTTGTGAATAGTGTAATTTGAAACATAAAAATGACGGAGAATTTTAGAATGAATTGATTAGAGAAGGAGATTCAAATTCTCCAGTATTTTTCTGATTTTTCTTATCAGTTGGACAATTTTGTCGGTAATTTTGACGTTTTCTATTCGATTGATGTAAAAACAGTTGTTAATGCGCCGACGCGATGGCTGCAAGGTTAAGGCGTTGTCACGGCGACTCATCAGTGGCCAATGTAGTACAAGAGTACTTATAAATGTATTGGGTTGTCCGGAAAATAATGCAGGATTTTGGTATTAAACAAAAAAAAAGAAACTAGTTACTTTAAAGCAATGTTCTTTAATCAAAATAATTTCCCATACTCTCAATACATTTCTCCCAACGTGTTGGTAACTTATTAATTCCGTCTGAGTAGAATTCAGAATTTTTAGAATTGATAAAGTCAATAAATGCATTTTCCAGTTCCGTTTGATTTTTGAATATTATGTGTTGTAAGTAGTGGTCCAGGTGTCTAAAAAAATGGTAGTCAGTAGGCGAGAGGTCCGGAGAGTAGGGTGGGTGAGGCAAAGTTTCATAGCCAAGCTCCAATAATTTTTGTGACGTTACACGTGACACATGTGTTCGAGCGTTGTCATGCAACAAAATGGGCCCTTTCCGATTGACCAAAGAGGGCTTCATTACTGCCAATTTCTGATGCATGGTATTAATTTGGTTACAGTATGATTCAGCATTGATGGTTTCGCCAGGATTTAAGAAGCTGTAGTGTATTAAACCAAATGAAGCCCACCATACCGTAACCATTACCTTTTTTTGATGAGTTGGGGGCTTTGGAAAATGTATTGGAGCTTCTCCTTTGTCGAGCCACTGTCCAGAATCCACTTTTCGTCACATGTAACAATTCTGGCCAGAAATGGGTCATTTTTGTTTCGACAAAGAAGTGATACACAAACATCAAAGCGCTGATTTTTTTGGCGATCGTTTAATGAGTGTGGAACCCAATTTTCGAGTTTTTTCACTTTTCCAATCGCCTTGAGGTGGTCAGCGACGGTCGTTTTACTGACTTTGAGTTGCTCTGCAAGTTCTCGAACAGTTGTTTTGGGGTTTTCTTCCACCACTGATCGCAGAACATCATCATTAAGAGAGGAAGGCCTTCCACGACCTTCTTCATCTTCAAGGCTGAAATCTCCCTCCCGAAATTTTTTAAACCACCTTTGCACAGTGCACTCATTAACACAACCCTCGCCCCAGACTTGGTTAATGTTTCTAGCCGTTTGGGCTCCGCTTCGGCCGAGTTTAAACTCGTAAAAGAAAATCGTACGAAATTCTCGCTTTGACATTATAAGGATGACTGAATTATTTCCAAGTAGCGGAATGCTACAGAGGTAAACAAACAATATCATTTGGAAGAGGATTAATAAGTGTTGACATTCATACAAATGAGTAATCCTGTAAACGTAAACAGAATATTTTATATAGATTTTTTTTAATGAAAACTTAAAATCCTGCATTATTTTCCGGACAACCCAATATTTATTTATTTTTATTTTTTTTAACACCGGGGTTGATATGACCTATGCTGTCGCGAACAAGCGTAAAAGTTAAAAAATGTTCTGACACCAGAGCCCATGAAAGCAACATCTACGACTGAGTGGTTCTAAATCTCAGCAAGTAGTTCAAAAGGGGTCGGAAACGTGGATGCTCTTTTTTGATATACTGAGACGAAACGGTGAAAATACTCCTTTGCAAATATGAGTTCAAAGGAAGCTCATTTCAACACAAACTGAAAACTCGAGTTTAACCGAGGGAAAATACGAGGCCGCCTATTATTTCTTTCTTGTAAACGGAAGGCTTAACCCCCTGACTGTGGAAGCGCGGGTATTTTTCGCCCAATTATTCAAATGCTTACGAATTGTGGAAGGGCGCAAAAATATATTCGTTAATAAAATTCAACGGAACGAGTTGCCTCGACATCGGGCCTTCCTTCTCGCTCCCACACAGGCCTAAGCAGATTTCAAAATATTGATTAACAACTGATCTTTTAGTTATAGTCTTTTCGCATTACGTTAACGAACCAAAACGTCTTCTAGAGTCGGGTGGAACCATTCTTAACCATCCTTAACTCAACATTGAAGTCGAAATGTTGTGTCAAATTTTTTTTTTTCATGTTTAAGTCAGGAACTCTTGGGAAATTGTCAGCCTGATACTCCCAAAAAGAACGTGACTCGGTACGCTATCAAAGACTACCAGCTTGAAACTATCGTGTATCAGATAAATTCGGATCGAAAAGAGCCTAAATATGGAAAAAAATTGTATGTTATTGCACAGTAACGCGTTTTTTTGCTAGTTATAATTAATCATTCTTTCTATGTAAGGTCTTGCTTGAGATAAAAAAGTTAGTGTCTCGAGCGCGATTCGAACCCACGACCTTCGGCTAAATACGCCGCTGCTCTACCACTTAAGCTATCGTGAATTCGACCCTCTCAGACATCAACTCTCCATCTCAACCTACAACCGATCGAATTTTTCCTCTTTTTGCCATTTTCAAATGTCGTGTAATCAGGATTGGATTCTCAGCGACTTCTGATTTGGCCAAGGGGAGCTGTAAGTGAATTAATTAATTCTTTAGCTACTATATTACTTCATTTATATTTTGTGGTCTAATTCACCCTATTGATTATTTCAATTAATTATTATTTTTATGTAAGGTCTTGGTTGAGATAAAAAAGTTAATGTCACGAGCAGGATTCGAACCCACGACCTTAGGCTCAATACGCCGCTTCTCTAACCACTTGAGCTATCGTCACTGTCTTCTTGGACTCTCCATCTCGTCCTACAACCGTTCGAATTTTCCCTCTTTTTGCCAGAGGTCGTGGGTTCGAATCCCGCTCGTGACACTGACTTTTTTATCTCAACCAAGACCTTACATAGAAAGAATAATTAATTGAAAGAAGTAACTTGGTCAATTGGCCACTAAAACGTAAATGGATTTTTATAATTAGTTTTCTTATACGTTCCCAATTCAGCTGTCATGAATAAGTGAGATTACAATTTTGACAATGATAAATAGTAAAGCTTGTGTCCATGATCACTACTGCAAATCGTACTTGTGGGACAGATTGGATTACAGTGTAAAATATTTTTCCCCGAGTAAGACCCCACACAGAGCGCTTTTGTTTTAATTCTAAATTAAGTTTATGAGGGAAATGAGCCCGCAATAAACACTACGGTAACAAGAAAATGGGTTAAAAATATGTCCCACCCTTTTTTATTACCCTTATATAATATAATTCAGGGTAAAATTTATCTACTATGCCAGGGACATTTTATAAGAAATGTTGTGTGCGGGGTACAACTCTAATGTTATGTTTGTTGGCGACTCAGCCAAAGAAAATATTATCCCAAGACGGGGTTTTGTTTTGATTGGTAAGGTTTAGAATGTGGGGGCAACTGTGGTAATTTCAAAGAATAAATTGAATAAACTTCAACCTTGCTAAGCAAATTTGTTTATTATTCAGCAATAGTAACGGCTGGGTGATCGGGATGCATTTCACTCACTACCGCATATGAATCGATCCAATGGATTTTAGGAATGACAGGAAGTTCTTGGTGTTGAGTTATTTAACGCCTCCAATTATGAATTTTCTGGTACTGTTTTTCAGAAGGAAGAAGCCGAAGTGTACTTTGAGACCACTATTGTCTCATGCTTTTCTGTCATGATGGAAATATTTAAAAGTTTTTATTTTGTACGGGCTTTTGTAACAGCAGGCGGTACATCATCCAGTACCAGAGTTCGGGTGGTTTTAAAGAAAAATTCACGTAAGAAATTTGGTTCAGAATTCGAACCGCTGTGACGACTAAACCGAACATTCAATTCTAATTAAATCGATAATAAAATTCGTTGGAAAATTTTACGTTTTCTTTTTGATAAATTGAAATCCTATGATAACTTAGAACACTCAGCACTGAATTCCATTGAATATTTCCTGCCCAGAATACCCGCAACCTTACTCCGGCAGAAACAAGAACAGAGGCTGAGAAGACCGAGCGCTAGAAAAAGGCTGTCCAAAGAGGCAGACAGTTATTTGAATTCCAGATATCTTCCGTTATCAGCACACTCGCCCGAAAGGGGCCTTATTTTAATTTCAAAGGCCGGCGGACAGACCGAAACAGTGAGAGGGTGGGTGAGTGGGGTAAAGGGAGGAAAAAGAGAGCCAGAGTGAGTAGGCGACTAGATGGAAAAGGGCAATAAGGGAGACACGTCGCATGCATAAAGTGCCCACGGTGGTGGAAAACACATCCCCTCCGACCCTACTGAGGCTGGCTTAATTTTCCACCGTATTAATCCACCAAAGGGCTTCAGTACTGCACAAACAAGTATTAATAAATAATAATATGATTTTGTAAAAATACCTAGATGGAGGTATTATATTTATTTTCCACGTTGTGAATTATATTATCACGATTATAATTTTCTACACTTTCGGCACAAATTTATTGGCCTAGCCGGTTAAATTATATTTTCAATATTTTTGAAAAATGAGTAGTATAATATAAAATTTATAAAAATACATAAATAAACAAATATGAATAAATTAACACTAACAAATTCAATTATTTGGAGATCGTGAGATGCGGTCTGGTGTGACGTAGGTTTTAGAAAAACATAACTTTATCTTTTCAATGTTTATTGAGATCATCTTCAGGGCCTGGGATTTATATATAAACATTGTTTAAATTATACATCAAATGATTTTAGTTACGTAATTTGCAAAACAGATACATGTAAACTCAGTCGCAATATCATTAATCAAATTAAATATAGATAACATACATATATCATCACATTACATTCCACACATCAAATATTTTTCACGTAGTCTAATTTCCCAACAATTTAGCTTTCCTTTTCCTATTTTATCCCTTTCTATATAATCCTGAAATCCCAGGCCCTGAAGATGAATAACCCTCAAAAACTATAAAACTTTTTTTTAGACTTAGTTTTTCTAAACTACTTCATTCTTCACTATAATTCACACCTTTTTTCAACTAATTAAATTAAAGATCGCACACCACTAACGAACAAGTATGACGTCGTGAGATGCGGTCTGGTGTGACGTAGGTTTTAGAAAAACATTCCTTTATCGTTTAAATGTTTATTCAGATCATCTTCAGGGCCTGGGATTTATATATAAACATTGTTTAAATTATACAACAAATGATTTTGGTTACGTAATTTGCAAAACCAATTGTTTAAATTGTCCGGCAACTTACAGCGGAATTACATCCCAATGTCAGGATAAGAGGGTAAAAAAACATATCAATGACTGCAAATAAACCCAAACAAAATCCTACAGCACTCGCTACCCTCCATTTTGAACTCAATTTCGACTTTAACAATCCCAAAATGTTACACACAGAACAAAACAAACATAAACGTAACTTTTTAGAAATGGTATTCATCAAGAGAGATAAACAGCATCAGTTAATGAACAGACATATGTAAACTCAGTCACATAAAAACTACGCCAATATCATTAATCAAATTCAATATTGCATTTCGACATGTCTAATTTCTTCAAGAATTTGGCTTTCCTTTTCTTAATTATCCCCTCCTATATAATCCTGAAAGGATAGTCAGGCCGGACCATTTCCCATTCTTTTCCCTCAAAGAAGCCAACTCCTTATACAAAAATGTTTTCTGTCCCAACTTCCTTCCCCATCCCTTCAAAATCCGTATGTAAATATAAAACATGAGGGCCGCAACGGTTTAGGCGTTGACACGGCGCTCATCACTGTAAGGTAAAGGTCGCGGGTTCGAATCCAGCGGCCCTGCATTCGAACCCGACATAATTACAATTACAATTACAAATGGGCTTTTTTCAAAAACACTGGCACCCCGAGGGTTGATATAACCTCGGCGGTTGCGAACCCTCCTAAAAAAATAAATAATAAAATATATGCACTCTCTGGCACTCTCTACACGACACCCAATAATGACACATCTACACAGAAAACTAATACTTTGAGTGAGTACAAATATTTTGATTGAGTGTAAAATTGCTAGCATTGTATAAATTCACTTTTTTCACATCATACATGTATTTGTATAATTTGAACAATGTTTATAAATCCCAGGCCCTGAAGATGATCTCAATAATGATCGAAACGTTAGCACGATAAAAAAAAATGTTTTTCTAAAACCGACGTCACACTAGATCGCATGTCACGATCTCCAAATAATCATTACCTAACGATCACTAAACACCACACATTAACAAATACAATTAAACAAAATACATATATTAATAAATATTCACACTGAGAAATCACACGACAAATTTAAACAGGCTCTCGTAAATGTCACCATGTCCTGATGCCGGTAATATATCTAAGTAAAATGGATGCTCTATTGAAGACTTTGCGATTGCTTGATACATCCTCTCCTCTGAGGTATGTCTTCTTCGAAGAGCAGCTTAATGTGCCTGCCTTCAACTTCATCGCATGTCATACAATTCGTGGTTGGTCTAACATTTTGTTGAGATATGCCCATATATACGTGTCCGGTCCTAAGCCGGGTTATAGTATCTTAAGATCTTTTGGTTTTAACTCCTTCAAGAAACCACGGTTTATTTTGAAGTCTGGGCAAAAGGGATTCGCTCATTTGCATTTCCTTGTGATCTGATGTCTGATCTGATCACTTCTTTTGGTGTGAGAATTGCCTTACCAATGTGACAGTGATAGGTCTATTGCTTCACATTCACAAAAGTTATGTGCCGATGTCTCCGGTTCATCCTGACAGAGTCGGCATGTTTCTTTCTTAGCTCTGCTCATCTTCGGAGAAGAGTTTGTTGCCTTCCTTTTTGAGTTTTATAAACCACTTAGCTTCAATCATACCTGGTGCGTTTGTGCAGTGTTTGAGTATTTCTTTTTAAAGCCATTTTTCTAGTTTCAACTCAAATGTATACTGATATGCACCTAGTTGTGGTTTTGGCTCCTTCAGTTGTGAAATCCACGTCGTTCTCCGTGTACGCTGGAGATAAATGAGCAAACGCCTTAAGAGCAGCAATCGCCACTCGGGCGGGACTTACCTCAACACAAAAGATGTGGAAAAGCGTAATGAGACAGAAAGGATGGCCGACATAACACGGCAATGAGATAAGAAATCATACAAGCCTATACCTCCTCCACCTGAACATCCCGAGCGAGCCGCCTCCGCGAGGCCCATCCCGGACGCAGTAAACTAAACTGTGACAAAGAGCTCGCCAGGTGGAGTAGAGATGCGACCGTCTAACAGACAAAGAAAGTTCATAGCTTCCGTCTATAATACAAAAAGCTATATAGCAGCGCAAGCCAAGAAGCTGCAAAGAGCCAGATATGGCTTAGGAGCGGTAAAACAAAAGGCACAGACGGTTTTGGCTCCTTGGGTGAAAGAGCAGGACTTTTTTGGCTAGCTGGTCAGCCTGTTCATTTCTTTCTATGCGTTCTCTTCTCTTGTTTTCCTATAGGTCTATAGGCAATTTAGGCAGCCCAAATGAATTTGGAATTGAAAGTATTCCAAAGTATATGGTTGCCTGGCTGTCTGATAGTATATAAATCAGTGAATCTTTCAAATTTTTCTTTATTAATTCCTGTACACAGAGTTGTATTGCGTGAACTTTAGCTTGGAAAATTGATGAGGTTAGTCCAAGGGGCTTTCATAGGGTGTAGTTCGGCCCTTTTATCCCTACACTAAGCATGGTTACTTTTTTATTATATAATGACAAGTTTTTTAAATTTATTTTCTTAAGAACTTCAATTATGAGAGGTAATTCAAAAACTTCACGGTCTGTATTTTAATTTTTTGTTCAAATAATTCATTTTACAAATCAGTTACGATATATTACTCAAGAAGCAGAAAATGTCCTACGGGGCATAGGTTTTTTACGATTTCGATTAAAATGTATTACAGCTCACACCGAATTGATTTTAGTTTCATTGAAATCAAAAAGATTCACTGTCGAATGTTAGAGGTGGACATTTCATGCCAATTCAAATATGATTGCACAATTTTCTTTTAATTTTCTATTTCTTTTCTAGGATTAATTGGCTCATTCAATATTGAAATATTGTATTTGTCAACGATTTCTTTTTCTCTATCAGAAGCGTGGTGGAATGTTCAATTTAGCCAAAGATTTATTATAATTTCGTTAATTGTAAATTGATCGTTTTAAATCATCGTAATACCTAAACCGATTAAAAAGAGAGTGGGCAGATTTTTGTTGTACTAGGTGGAGAACAAATTGCCGTTTTAAGAATCTGATGCGATAAATCTACAAAAATGTAACAGGCTATTTCACCAACTTATTGGACCTAGTGCAGATAAGCATCCGTTACTCGACATTTATCAGGATTTTTAAACCTGGCGACAGTGAAGAGAGAAATAGCGGACCAGTGGCGAATGCGAGCTAAGCTCGGTAGGACAATCCTGATTAATTAATTTAAAAAAAAAACACGGGCTAAATAAAACGTAATTCCTTTTAAACCTGATTTCTTTTTTATTCACAATTCCGATGTCGGATATTATCCTAAATCTATCTAGAGCTGGTTTTCAAATTATGCTGCCACACCCTGCAATAATTTTCATGTTTGGTCTCTACGTATTTGCCAACCTTGATTGAGAAAATTAATTTTTCTGTCATAGTGTTTTTGTTTTGTTTTTTTCAATAAGATAAATATCTCCAAGAAATATTTTTTTTTTGGTCCCAAAGATTCCAAAATGGTTAAAATTCCTACTTTTCATCCTTCAAGGTAATCAGACACTGTTGTGTACCAAAAAGCTGCAGTATACATATAAAAAATATATGCTGCACATATAAAGAATAGCATGGAAACATGAACAGCAACTATCCAGTTTGATGCCGTTATTACGTCAATACGATGACTAAAGTGGTCTCCATTCTAGGAGACCGATGTCAATTAATGAAGTTGTCGCGTGGCCAGCTACGCTTCAGTGATCTGTGATTATTGTTAGGTAACGTAGTGGTGATGGGATAATTTGGAATGGAAGTGTGATTTATATAACAGTGATGACTTCGCAAAAATATTACTATGACATGAAATACCACAATACTTGGCTAATAACACATTTTCTGAAGGAAGAGAGAACAGAATGTACACGGCTATCCCAACATAAAAAAGGCATTA
Source organism: Cimex lectularius (assembly GCF_000648675.2). Lineage (NCBI taxonomy): Eukaryota > Metazoa > Arthropoda > Insecta > Hemiptera > Cimicidae > Cimex > Cimex lectularius. Next base: position 99,538 of record NW_019394218.1, read on the forward strand.
CACTCGGAAAAGTATATAAGGTTCGTCCAAATCAGAATGCAACTGTTGCATTAAACGCGCTTCACTGACATTAACGAGTAACTGGTGATTTTTTCCTAGAACGGCTCAAGTTAAGCATAAAATTAAGCGCATCGACCGATTATTAGGAAATACATCAAGGCATTCATGATATTTTTCACAGGATTAATTCAATGATAATAAACCCCTTATCGCTATGTGTTATCACAGTTGACTGGAGTGGATACCCAAGTCGAGACTATCACGTTCTTGGAACAAGTCTTATTTGTGATGGATGCTCTATTCCCTTATTCAGAATTCTCTTCAGTCGGCCTACTTGTTTTCAGTATTTTTGCGCGAGGTAAATGATGAAATAAAGGAAAGCAGCATGCAAAGAACACGGTCTTTTAGAAGATGTCTTTCGCTCGGGTTTTCAATTAAGAGAATTTTGTATTCCCTGTTAAACAATTTTTCGATATAACGGTTAAAGACGAGGATGTAAATTGGTGATAACTCACACGGAAACGTGTGAGAAACCTTCACGAACTTAGTATATACGTCGGTTTCTCAAGAGCCAAATTAATAAATAAATTACAATTAATTAAGGTTTTTAGTTGAGATGAAAAAAAGTTAATGGCACGAGCGGGATTCGAACCCACGATCTTCGGCTAGATACGCCGCTGCTCTACCANCCCGCTCGAGCCATTAACTTTTTTTCATCTCAACTAAAAACCTTAATTAATTGTAATGATTTAATTGGTCAAGCGGACCACGAAATTAGTGAATTTAAAGAATTAATATGAAGTACACTTCACTAAAACTCTCCGTGGCCATTTCAATTGTCGTCGAGAATCCAAACCGATTACAAGACATTTGAAAAATGGCAAAAAGGAGGGAAGACAAATAAGGTGGGGTTGAGGCAGGAAGTTGATGTTCGAGTGGATCGAGGTCACGATAGCTCAAGTGGTAGAACAGCGGCGCATCTAGCCGAAGATCGTGGGTTCGAATCCCGCTCGTGCCATTAACTTTTTTTCATCTCAACTAAAAACCTTAATTAATTGTAATGATTTAATTGGTCAAGCGGACCACGTAATTAGTGAATTTAATAAATAAAGTTTCTCCATAAATAACATATTTGAAATTAATTATTTAATTTTTCATACTACCCTAGCGAAGCCAGAAGGTGACGGCTAGTAAATTGAATAAAGAGCGGTATCGGTGGACTGTACTCGATGAACGATCTAGTGACAAATCCGCCGACCCAGATTTCTGTTCTCGACGAACCGTTTACTGATGGTGTCAGTCCGAAGCGTTCGCCGGGATGTCGGCTCGAATCGGTGGCGAGGGGGCGAATTGGATTGAACAATAAAACAGAACGAATAACACAACAACGGTGATTTATTACCCTGTTCTCTAATTAAAATCCAGAACAACTCGCCCGATAGCGGTTACAACGCATATCTTCCCCAACGCCCTCCTCGTTATTTACAGCTCTGACGTAGAAAATATTATGTTTCACCTCTAAAAAAAAATGCTTGCTCCTGTTCGCGGCACACTCATAAAACTTTTCATTAGTTGCAATAACAATCAAAATCTAATACGATCTGAATTCGTAACAATTCCTACATATTTTTTAATTATAACTGTTTCACATTTTATAGTTAAATTGTTGCTATTTGTCAAATATTAATTATCAATTATTATTCATATTTATTCGTACTTTTCTTTACTGTAATAATAACACATAAACACAAGGCAAGGATAATCTCTGTCTCTCTCGCACATGGTTGTGCCTATGAGATCGACCACTGGTGGGAAAATATGGAAAACAGTTTCGAAGATTTATAGCAAAGAAGAGTAGGGCTGCAAAGCTTCTAATCCGGGAGTGAAAAGTTGCGCGCAATGATTGATATCAGGGATTAGACTACCTGAAATTTTTCAGCCCTGTTCACAGTACTCCCTTCTCGCGAGTCAGACGGCGTAGGAGCAGCGGAGGGGTTGAAAGAAAGCCGAAGTGTATGGTGTAAGCCTGATAAATAGAAGAGAACCTGCAACGTACCGACGTCGGCCGGGCTTCTTCCAGTCACGGACTTGATCGTGACCTGCAACCCTGAGAGCAGGAAAACTTAGCTTCGGTGTCCTACTTCACTTTTAAACAACGGAAATTCGCCGAAATTACCTTGAATGGCTCTACACTAAATGTTTTATCGTATTTCTTATAGATTGTCTTGACTTATGAAATCGATGGCTCAAAATAACAGTAATTGGTAATGTTTTGTTTTATTAGTTAAAATAAATATTTTACTAGACTAAATTTTTATTTTTAAAAATCTGTTTTATCGATTTGATTGAACGATGTTGCACTTAAAAAGTTTCGAAAAAATTACTTAAAAGAGTCTTTATTTATTAATATTAATTTACAATTAATTAAGGTTTTTAGTCGAGATAAAAAAGTCAATGGCACGAGCGGGATTCGAACCGACGATCTTCGGCTTGATACGCCGCTGCTCTACCACTTGAGCTATCGTGACCTCGATCTCTCGGACACCAACTTCCCAACGCAACCGCACCTTTTAAATTTTCCCTCCTTTTTGCCATTTTTCAAATGTCGTGTAATTGGATTGGATTCTCGACGACAAATGAAATGGCCACGGAGAGCTTTAGTGAAGTATACTTCATTTTTAATCATTAAATTCACTAATTTCGTGGTCCGCTTGACCAATTAATTAAGGTTTTTAGTTGAGATAAAAAAGTCAGTGGCACGAGCGGGATTCGAACCCACAATCTTCGGCTTGATACGCCGCTGCTCTACCACTTGAGCTATCGTGACCTCGATCCACCCGGACACCAACTTTCCATCTCAACCCCCACCTTTTGAATTTTCACCCCAAATTTTCACAGCTCTCACTCTTGCTCTGATCAATGCTAAAGTCAATCTAGTAATGCACATCCAATGGCTCCGTGACGTCAGTGTACTAAATTCTCCTTATTGTTCAGGTCAATAAACGTCAGTCTATAAGTAAAGATTTTATTATACTGTCCACTACTGTAAATAAACAATTGACGTATATTATAATTAATTAAGGTTTTTAGTTGAGATAAAAAAATCAATGGCAGGAGCGGGATTCGAACCCACGATCTTCGGCTTGATACGCCGCTGCTCTACCACTTGAGCTATCGTGACCTCGATCTCTCGGACACCAACTTCCCATCTCAACCGCACCTTTTGAATTTTCCCTTCTTTTTGCCATTTTTCAATCCCGCCTTTGACTTTTTTATCTCGACTAAAAACGTTAATTAATTGTAATATATTAATTGGTCAAGCGGACCACGAAATTAGTGAAAATAATATTAATTTTTATCTCTTGTCAGGCTTATGTTAGTTTATTGAAATGAATGTAATTTATTAGCGTGAATGGAATGGGTTAGTTAACCCCTCCCGAGGAATGTAGAGCACTCTGGCGGAGGGAATTTGACCAGGCTTCTATCTTTGTATCAGGTGGTGATGTATTGTGTCTATTCTATAGTTGAAAACCTGAGGTATAAACGAGAGTCTAACGTTTTTGTACATATATAAAATCAGAGAGTCAGTCAGAACAAAATGCGCGTGAAAGACCAGTAAAAGATGGAAAACACGGAGAAGGCCGGCTATGATCTCAGCCGTTTGTCGGCCCATAGACCTCTATCATTATTATCATTAGTCATTCAAATTATTATTTATTTTATATGTTTATTTTTTTACTATTTATTAATTTGAACAAATAATTTTACCGACTTGGTGAGCTGTTATACCTAATCAGACTTGTCCAAAGGTCACACACCCCGCCGTTATTTTTCCCCAGATCAGTCAAATTTAAACAATTTATGTAATATGCATTTTTAACACTATTATTTCACTCTCGCTCATATTTAACTAAGTCTATTGCACAGAACAGTTTATAAATTTAGTCATAATTCAATAATAATTACATATGGATAGACTAAACCTGCAATGCTTCTAAGTCGTGCCGAACTGTTGACCTGCAGCGCCACTTATTTCTCTCATGCTAGTCGAATTTAATGCATGCGTTGTTATATTTCTGTGTTTATTAACCCCTAAATTCAGAACTTCTATTTTCATCATTATTATTATTCATATTCATTGAATTATTTACTATAAAATCATTCAAAGACAATGGTAATGGCCAAGGAAGCCTTGTCGATCAGTGATTGTGAACAACGGGGATGACCAAGCTGGTGGGTCACTGATTGTACAAATTACAATGCTACGAAAAAATGTAAGCACAAAGTAAATGTAATTAAATGAGTATAAATCGTTAATTATAAATTTATAAAATGTTATTTTTGGTGTATTCATTTACAAAAAGTGTTCTACGACGCTGAATACTACTTTGGTATGATATAAATTAACCAAATACTGTTTTTACATATTTGAACGTACATTCTGTAAGCAAAATAGGGCAGAAAACGGTCAAAACTTGGATTTTAGCGGAAATCGGTGTAAATTATTTGACTGATAATTTCAACGGCCTTCGCCCGACTGACATTCCTAATGCTCTAACATCATTTTTCTCAAAAGCAATGGCCGATTTTCATTTTTAATCTTATTAATGAAATTGTCAAGTGAGTTTTATAACAGCATCAAACATTAAAATCGGACTATTATTTCCATTAAAATAATTATATTTTTGTAGTACATCCTTTGACGTTAAAATCATCTGAGCCGTTTCAATCAAATATTCCGATAACGACTTCTCAAAAATCGGAAAAATTGTATGGGTCAAAAATCGATAAATTTAAAATCAAACAAAAATTTTAGGGGTCTTTAGAGGTAATAAAACGAAATTTCATATTAGCTTCACGAAAAAAAATATACCTCGTTAATATTTAGTTTTTAGATATTTTTTGTTTATTGATAAATTTCGATAGCTTTTAATTATAGTTTTATTGCAGTCTATATAAAAAATGTGTAAAATAATTTATATATTGCTGATTTGAGTAAGTAGAAAGGGGAAATAAAAATATTTTAAAAAAAGAAACATTTCAACATTTATTTAGAAATCGTGAGATGCGGTCTGGTGTGACGTAGGTTTCAGAAAAACATTTTCTTTATCGTGCCAACGTTTCGATCTTTATTGAGATCATCTTCAGGGCTTAAAGTGTTTGTCTTCTGCTCCACGACACGCAAGAATAACACAATTACACAAAAGACAAACACAGCCCTGAAGATGATCTCAATAAAGATCGAAACGTTGGCACGATAAAGAAAATGTTTTTCTGAAACCTACGTCACACCAGACCGCATCTCACGATTTCTAAATAAATATCGATTAGCGGTCACTAATCACCACACATTTCTACACCAGAAGAACGAAGAACATGGGATTCTCTGAACAAATTGCAACTAAGTATGGACACGAAGCTAAAAGTATACTGAAGGACATCGCCAACAATGAGAAGAAACTCGAATCGGCTATCAATCAGAAAAATTTCAACTTTCAAAAAAAATTTGGTGTAATCAGGACCTATTCATAAGACGTGGATTATATGTGTCCAATCTTGTGGAGTGTAGAATCACCAAAAAAAGTTTGGTATAAATCCGTGATCCACCAAACTGGTTTGTAACCGTGGACCAACCCTTTGTTAGTTAGTCCACTTATTTGTCTCGGCAAGACGTGACGGTATCGAGATTTTTCCCTGGATGTCCGACATGCAGTTGCTTTGCGATCTTGAAATTATCTACAACTTGACCACATTCTCATTCAAGATCAATTTCGCACTAGCCTTGCCGGAAAGAATTATTTTTGGTTTTTCCGTTGATATCGTTCCACCACAAGCGGGGTAGGCCGCTTGCGATCGGGAAAGAAATAGAGCGGAAATATCTCAGAATTGTAACGTTTATAACCCACCCCGGACAAAGATGTCGGAGCAGAGAAAGGGTCGGATGCGGGGTAATTGTTTTATGACTCGAAATAAAATACACGTACCACGCCATTTATAGTATACAACAGGTCGACAGAAACATGAAAGATAGACCCTAACAAAACTAAAAATTACCTTATATTGTATGATGCTAGCTCACGGCAGCCCGAAATGCATACCCAAAATAATAAATCTCAAGGCTGATCTTGAAGATGTTTTGGTTTTTATTGAATCCATCATTTTAAAACCAAACCTGAATATAAAATTCTATGTTACTTGCAATGCTAAACATTAAAGAAACGTTTATTTAAAAATACTTAACTGTTATTTTATCTGAAATAATCAACTTTTGCTTCTATTTTAGAACTACTATACCTGTACATTTGGACATTAATGATTGAACAAAATCAAAGAGATAATACTCAAAATATTTATTACAAATATCATCATTTACTTTAGAAAGATTACATAATAAATTTATTTGAGTGTTCAATCAATATCTAGAATATCTGTCGATTTCTAACTTCACCGAGGATTACAGATAAATTTCTTAGAGGTGATTTTTTCATTCAATGGAAGTACATGTCGAAAACATTAAATTACTGTCGGAATAAACATTTTGATTATCATACGTATGGATTGGCTTTTGGTTCAAAATTCTAGGGCGTGTGACGGAAGAGGAAAATAGGATATTTATGGGATGGAAACATTTCTGTTGTTGGGCGTCTGAACAATGGAAGTGACGGAACCATTGTAACCGACTACCTCTCGCAGGGATGGCAAGGACCTCATGATTCAATTTTGTGACTCCCCTCCACTAAAGTAACCCTTATTTCTTCACCCTTCCGTAATAACTTCCTCTGAGACAATGGAGTCCCTTATCATTTTCTGCTTGCCCACTCTACCCATTGGCTCTACCGTTCGGCTTCTTAACTTTTACCTATGAGATTTGAGGGATGCGAAAAACGGATAATCTCACGCTTGTACCTAGGAAGGTTAAAAGTTGTTCCCGGCAACCATTCAAGGGTTTTATATTGTTTTTTACCTTCCTGAAAACTACTATTATAATCAATCATCAAATAACGTTTACTAAACACTACACATTTCTACACGAGAAGAACGAAAAGGGCACCCTCAACACAACACACAAAAATGTCACATCTACACGGAAAACAAACACTTTGAGCCCTGAAGATGATCTAAATAAAGATCGAAACGTTGGCACGATAAAGAAAATGTTTTTCTAAAACCTACGTCACACCAGACCGCATCTCAAGACCTCCAAATAATAACTATTAATTACAATTAATTTAGGGTTTTAGTTTAGATAAAAAAGTCAGTAGCACGAGCGGGATTCGAACCCACGATCTTCGGCTTGATACGCCGCTGCTCCACCACTTGAGTTATCGTGACCTCGATCCACTCGGACACCAACTTCCCATCTCAACCGCACCTTTTGAATTTTCCCTCCTTTTTGCCATTTTTCAATCCCGCCATTGACTTTTTTATCTCGACTAAAAACGTTAATTAATTGTAATATAAAGAACGATAAAGAAAATGTTTTTCTAAAACCTACGTCACACCAGACCGCATCTCAAGACCTCCAAATAATAACTATTAATTACAATTAATTAAGGTTTTTAGTTGAGATAAAAAAAGTCAATCGCACGAGCGGGAATCGAACCCACGATCTTCGGCTTGATACGCCGCTGCTCTACCACTTGAGTTATCGTGACCTCGATCCACTCGGACATCAACTTCCTGCCTCAACCCCACCTTATTTGTTTTCCCTCCTTTTTGCCATTTTTCAAACGTCGTGTAATCGGATTGGATTGTCGACGACAAATGAAATGGCCACGGAGAGCTTTAGTGAAGTATACATCATTTTTAATCATTAAATTCACTAATTTCGTGGTCCGCTTGACCAATTAATATATTACAGTTAATTAAGTTTTTTAGTTGAGATAAAAAAGTCAATGGCACGAGCGGGATTCGAACCCACGATCTTCGGCTTGATAAGCCGCTGCTCTACCACTTGAATTTAATAACTATTAATGTTAAACTGAAACATATTACATTAATAATAAAAGTCAATCAGCCCACCTATTTAAATCTATAAATAATTATTATAGGCCAAAAAAATTGTATACTTTTGTGTAGAAATATATGATTTATAGTGACCGTAGGTTTAGAAAAACATTTTTTTATGATGCCAACGTTTCGATCTTTATTGAGATCATCTTCAGGGCCTGGGATTTATAAACATTCTTTAAATTATACAAATACAAGTAGAATGTGAAAAAATTTATACAATGCTTGAAATTTTAAACTTAATCAAAGTATTTGTACTCACTCAAAATGTTTGTTTTCTAAAACCTACGTCACACCCGATCTCATGAACTCTAAATAATCATTGTATATTTTCTTCCTAAATACTTTAAAAGTTCAATATACAACTGTAATTTGTTGCGACTTTCGAAAACAGTTCTTGTTGTTGGTTTAGAAAAGGGGATAAATTTTAAGATTTAAAAAATTTATTGGAACCAATTTTTTTCTTTCTTCCAAATTGGACATATTTGTTTGACAAATTAGACGTTTTGATTAGAAGCAATACTGGTGCGGAAAGAGGAGGGTGATAAGTTCTGGTAGGAATCAAACACGACCACGCCCTCCCTTGTATTTATAAAAACGAGCATATAAAACGTATAACGCGTTCTGTAACTGTGATGGGGCAGGCAAAAAGACAAATATTCCTAAAAGTCTTATTTCAAACTAAAGGGAAAAGGGGTTTTGTTTGTAAATTGATGATATTAGAAGAAACGGCAGTGTTGTTTTACGGCTTTCGAGAAACAGTTTCTCTACTCTACGATTAAGAGGGTGAGTCAGAATTATGGTCTAAAGGTTGTGGTCGTGGATAAATAAGTGATTCAGATATAAATTGTTCTTCCTTTTGCCCACCCCAGCAAGAGCACAACTTTCCCACTCTCCCTCTGTCACCCGCTAAGTTTAATGCATTTTCCGGCCCTGGCCAAGTTTCTTGCTCTTCCACCCTCCAGTAGCCGTGCTTCGCTCTAAGGAGACCTAAAAGTGGGTTGTGTTTAGTTGGTGGGGCGAGAGGGAGGGCATCGTCCTTTCTACATGCCTTGGATTGTTGGCCAACTCTGTTACCGGACTTTTGGAGAATCTAAGCATCTCTCGTCCAAAGCCTGAGACCGGATTCTGCTAGGTCGAGTATCTAATCCCTTATTGATATTATCATTGGCCAAATTCCGTTATCAAATTTACTTATTACATGTACTGTTTGTACAAAAGGTTTTTTTTAGAACCACGGGTTACTCTGGAGATAACACCTATTTTGAGCCTTACCTTCTAGGAGTAATTTAAGGGTTGCGTCAGGTGTTTTTTTAATGATGTTTAATTGGAACTTTAAAGTAAATTTTACATATATTTACACTTACTGTTCCTCTTCTTTTTTTTATTATTCTATATCTGTTTGATTTTACGGGCTGAGTAATGACATGTAGGTCCTAAAAACCTCTTCAAGAACAAAATCCCGTTTTTTTTAGTGTTTTTATTTTTATGAAATCGACTTCGTGGGGTTCCACCTCCCCTCTTCAGTCTTACTTCCTAAAATTACAAATTAATATAGGTTTTAATATTAAAATGTATTCTTCCGAAAACCTACCCTGGTTTATTTGCTGACACATAACACTGGTAGGTTCCCTACATTTTACGGGTTGTGTTTACTTATTAATAATTACAGTTTGGTTTTATGTAAATTTATGTTTATGTAATTATTTTTGTACATTATTATTATGTTTTTATGTTGGCAAATTTTATTTTTATCTTGTTGAATGTTGATGTTATTGTTTTCTGTCTATTAGAATTCGTGGTCCGATTGATAAATAACTTCTTTAAATTAATTAATCTTTATGTAAGGTCACGAGCAGGATTCGAACCCACGGCCTCCCGACTGGATCGAAGACACGATGGCTCAAGTGGTAGAGCAGCGGCGTATTTAGCCGAAGGTCGTGGGTTCGAATCCCGCTCGTGACACTGACTTTTCTATCTCAACCAATACCTTACGTAAAAATTTTAATTAAATTTTTTCAAACTCAAATAATTTTTCATTATTGTTTTCTCTCCCTAGGATTTTTACAACCACAAACTTTGTATTTTTTACATCTTGTTTCTGTTGGTTTAGCATTTTAACTTATAAACTATTTTGCTGTTTTTTTATTTTTTATGGGAGTTAATAAATTGTACACCTCACTGATGTATGAATAAATTGTTAAACCTTTATATATTTCTTCCTTTTCGCAAATTTTTATAATTTTTTCAGAGTGGCTCTAGACATAAATTAATCCTGCATATTGAGTTACTTCTTTTTGTTCAACCTTTTGTTTTTCTTTTTCTTCATTAGTTTTTAAAAAAATTCTTTGTAGTCTTATTATTCTATCTATAAGATTTTTTGGATAATTATTTTTTATTAAAGGTTTCTATAATTTTTTTTAAGTTACATCTGTGAAAAGGTATATCTGATAATTCATACATAAATTTATACTATTATATTTTTAATTATATTATCTTTTTGGATTATAGAGTACTTGGAGAAATAGTTTAATACTTGTTCAGAACTGATAGGCTTTTTATATAGATTAATTGTGGAATTTATGGTCTGCGTTTTGAACCACCAAGAAATAAAAAATGTTAACTTTTTGTTGTTTTCTTTTTCTAATGTGAATTTATTATTTTTATGTAATTTGTTACAGTTATTTAGTATTGTTTCTGTATCTTATTTGTGTACAATAATAATTGTATCATCTACATATTTCTTCTCGAAATCGATTTCATTAAAATAAAACTATAAAAACGACGGGATTTTGATCTTGAGACCTACTACATTTAAACTTAAATTTCTCGGGTTTAAAGTAACATGAACAAAAATACTAAAATGATATATAAAACATAATTACACTAATTACAAAGTATCGCAGTTTTTCTTTTTAAATTAACAGATGTCATTTTTAGTTGAACATGTTGGACGTTCCAATTCACTCATTGATGGTAATATTGTATAATTAAACTCAAATCTATCTCGTAATAATGAAAATAATAAAATTTAGTGCGTGTAAGGTAAAGGTCCTAGGTTCGAATTCAGCGGCCCTGTTTTTTGTTTGTTTTTTCCAAAAACTACGATACCTCGAGGGTTGATATGACCTCGGCTATTGGAACCCTCGTAAAATTATAGATGAAGAGCTGTTCTTACTAAAATACGAAGCTGATTCAGTCGAGACATGAACGATAAAATCGAATTGTTGGTTACTATGTGTCCTGGTATGCATGTATATTATGCTGTCATGAATGAATTAAATTGCATATTCCGTTCTTACAATTCTCGTAAATGCAAGTATGAAAGTAAAGAGGCAAACGTGAGCGAGGACGTGTGATGAAAATAATGTCTGATAATATAATTTTTACTGCCGACAATATAAACCTAGACAATGAAATGAGTGATAATTTTAACAGTGCGGGAAAAGATAAAGCGTATATGGCCTGTTTTATAGCTCAAAGATAGTCTCGCATAAAATATCATTTACCGATTTCCTAACAAATCATCCACCGCTATTATAATTTTTATCTTATATATTAAGACCAAATCAAATTCAAAATCCCCTTTTTGTTTTATGCTGGCCCCTCGTCCAATTTCTCAAAATTAAATTTACTTTATCATTCATAACATATGTCATGTTTTTGTTATCTTACAACAAAACCACATGGTCCTAAAACGAGCCTAAAAGCGTGATCCTGAGCATATAGAAACATCCTTTTATCTTATTGACCCCATGTTTAGTAGTGTATCACCCTTCGCCTTCCTTCCCCGGAGGATCTGAACATGCGGAAGGGCCGTGGACTTGAATAAACAAACTGTTCCCCTTTTACTCCAGAGGACGGAAGAAAGCCAGGATCAAAAATTGATCTCCGGCCTAGCCCCGGAGGAAGTCGCCGGACACAACCTCACTTTGTATTCCGGAGGTGGATCTTATAAATGGCGGGGGCCCTGTTCATGTCTCCTTTTGCATAACGATCCCCTGACCTCAACGACTGTCTCCCATTTTGGGGTCAAATCCCCTTTTATATCTCGGCCGCAATATCATCATCAATCTCGTTATAAATAAAAATATCAAATATTAACTAGTTGTAACAAAATTGTTACTCTCACTTCTCACAAATAAAATTTCAAAAATTCATAATGAATGTTGAAAATTTATTCCTCTACACATTTATCGCAATGTAAAGAACTTAATCATTCCTTTGCCTTATTCGATTTTTACAAAGATAATTTAAACGGTTACTCCATAAATGATTTGCGTTAGCTATTTAAAATGCGGATTTGCTCTCTTTTCAACTCAGGTGTGATCGAAAATATTACTTATTTTTTAGCTGTGTTCAATCCTGGGTGAAATCTGCCGACACCATTTTGGCTGTTTCCATTTGCCTAGAAATACCTCGATTATTTACTTGAATGGTAAAAAAAGCCCAAAAGAACTGATCCAATATGTCAGGAGGGGCGTCGGTGGCCGCAACGGTTTAGGCGTTGACACGGCGCTCATCACTGTAAGGTAAAGGTCCAGGGTTCGAATCCAGCGGCCCTGAATTCGAAACCCGACATACTTAAAATTGGGCTTTTTTTTCAACAACACAGGCCACCAGACTTACTTTTTATATGACCTCTGCTGTTGCAAACCCTCGTAAAAAATATATATGTATGAACCCGGGTACCTGGAATTACAGATACAAATTAGTACAGGAATTTAATTTTGAACTTAACGTTGTTATTTTTTGTGCATAGATTTCATTTTTTTAAGTAAAGATGTAGGCCATTTCTCATAACTTGCTAAATTTTTCTGTTAATTTCATTTATGTTAATCTAAATTCAACTCCTTTTTTTTGCTTATTTGTATCTTTACCGGTTTAATGCGTGACCCTTGTTCAGTTTATTTTCTTTTTGTATATTTTTTCTTTACATTTTACTGTTTATTTTTATTTCTTTATTGTTATTAATTTTTATTTTATCCCTTAGTGTACGTTTAACTTCATATTCAGTTTATGCTTTCATAATTTTAGCTCTTTTTATTGTTATAATTTTTAGTAGCAACCTGTTTATATATTTCACCATTGTACGTATTATTATTTCTGCAATGACTTCTGACAGACGGACTTTGTCCATGCATATATACTTTTTTCTACTGTTGTAAATATTATTACTGTAAATAAAAGTATTCTCTCTCTCTCTCATCATCCCTCCCTCTCACTCTCTCTCTATATATATATATATATCTCCCTATCTCTCTCTCCCCTCCCACTCTCTCATTCTCTCTCTCTCTCCCTCTCCTCTCTCTCTCTCTCTCTCTCTCTCTCTCTCTCTGAATGAATGAATGAATTATATATTTACCAGCTCGATTAGAAATGTTCGTTTAGGCCTATTCTCTCATTGGAGATATCTATTCATTAAGTAGCATCATTCGGACTTCATTTTGAACAGTTTTGAACTTTTTTTACGATTTTTGCTTTAAAAATTTGTTTATTTTATCTCGGTTATCTCAGACGATTAGCTCAAGTGTTGAGCATTAAATTTATCCTAATTATTGCTTAATATTCAGGGGTGTATTTCATATTGTATCGGTACTATTGTTGTTATAAACTAAAGAATAACCGCAGTTAATCATCCGAACGAAAATTTTATCAGTAGTGTATGTTGAAAATGAAACGATGTTTTCCTATGAATAGTACCACAATACGGGTATTCACGATCTTTGTGTTACTCTGGTAACTCTGTTAGGACGTGCTAGATCGAGAAATGATGACGTAAGATTCGGCTAGTTAACATTGCTCGATCTAACAGAGTAGGGTCAATGTTAGATATTAAGTCGAAAGTGTAGTCACATTGCTAGCCGTTAGGGCGTACGTATCCAACATGGCAGCCATGAATTGAACAGCTGTTTTTTATTTACACGTATTTGAATTCTTAAATAAGCATTAATTAAATCAGACCAATAAATTTCTTTTCTTAATTTCTGACCTGACCTTATACTCTCATTCATAATAGATACATCCCCTAACCTATAAAGTTTTAGGTTGTTGGACGTTAAGATACAAGTTAGGTATGTCGGCACGATTTGAAGCGTGTCATTTGTTTTCCTTTTTTACAAACTTCTGGCATCTTACAATTTAATACAAAACAAAACCATAACATACAACAAGCCTTCAAGGACTGTTATAACTTTATTTCCGGTTCTACCAGTCGCCACGCGCAGCATAACGTTTAACATGCTAAGAAAAGAAGGGGGCGTTCACGATCTTACTGGACATTTTTCTCTTCGAGTTAACACGAGTTAACATCTAACAAACATCGTGAATACTCCTAATATATCCTCACCATAGAGGATGCCTGTGTGAAATAGCCTTTTTTTCTAAATTATAGGGTTCAAAGTGACCTGTATCGTATTCAATATGTATTTTTTACTGTATCGGCTCGATTCTCAAAATTCATATGTAGAGAACAAATGAAAATTACTGGAGGTTAAAGCATTAGAGGAATGTAAATGGGGGTTTGGTTTCGGAAGTGAAATCAGGAAAGGAGATAACCAGGTCTGAGCATGAGTGAGAACGAGTTAGCGTATTGCGGACGGGCTCGTGGATGAAGGGGTTTGAGTAATTGTTTTAGAAATCACACCCCCGCCCCTTTTCCAGCCGCCTACCCCATCCATCCATCGCTCTGGCAAAGCTTTGTCCCAAACCAACCTTGATGAACATTCAAAGCTTAAATTAGCACCATAGCGGGAGCCTTTCTAAAGAACGTTCTTTCCCTAATGGGTTTCGAGATTTCATATAATTTTATTGCGCAGAGTCGCTCCTGTACTTAATTAGCAATCTCGGTTTTAACTCCATTTTAAAAGCTTAACTCCGGAACCCGTCAACCATGGACAGATTTTTTAATTCGAACCTACCTAAAAATAGAATAGTACGTTCACTTCGTAAAGTACAATTAAGACGACCAGAGCGATCAGATGCATAGGAGAGTCACCGGACGAAGAGTTGTTTTTTTTTTTTGGTTTCAGGCAAAACGTTGCATGTTCTGTCTACCTCCATCCCAAGTTGTAGCTTTTGTGAATGCTAAGTCGGTTGAAATACTTCAACTTTGAACCGAATCTGCCCACGGGTCTCAAATAACAGCTGGATAGATTTTGGTCCTTGTTGCATTCGCTTAAAACAAACTTAACTACACGAATAACGTCTTGAATTCATTTTCAAGCCCGGATGATTTATTTCAATTTATTTAATATACCATTCTATACGTTTCAGTCAATTATGGTTCATTTCTGCATGAAGTATTTTATATTTTAGTATCTTATAGTATCAAATAATTTCATAATATTATATACACATAGTATTAATACTATAGAGTTGATTCGCTACTCATACAAACTTCATCAGGTGCTTCTAAACATCAAATGCAACAAAAAAAATCGTATGAACTATGGTAATTCTCAGCCCATTCGCAGTTATTCAACATTTTATGTATGTTCAACTATCTAAGGTTTTCGTCATAAATCTACTCGGAGCTCTTGAGTTTTTTATTTTGGTGGAAATCTAAAAGAAGGATTGAAAAGAGCGTTAATTTTCCTTTAAGAAGGCAACCTTTTAGAACTTTCCGATTTAATTTTTGTTAAAAAACCAAACAGTAAAACTTTCAAAACCTGCTAAATCTAAAATTTGCAAAAAACTAAATTTGCAACCTCATTGGAAAAATTCACGGTAATGCTTGTCAAATTTCTTAACAACTTCTTCGTTTAATAAGCTTTTCTTTCATAACATCGAAGCAAAATACTGAAATTTTATGCTTAATGGAAAAGAAAGGTGGCGGTGTGAAAAAAGGGGGAGGGAGTTAATCTAGTAATTAAACTTTTTGTCCTGGGCAAAATTTATTTCCAAAGTTTAACTTATTAAAATCATAAAACGAAACAAAACACATAAAAAACGACTCTTGGGCCAAAACCCGCGCAGGTGCTCCTTGTGCAGAGAAAGGTTGCTCGATATGTCCTTTATAATACAAGCTTGTCATGCCTTGGCTCCTTACAAAGAGGGTGTAGGCATGCCGCCGAATTTAAGAATGCTTCTAGACCACGGTAGCGAGTTTCTGGGTCTCTCATTGGTTAACTTAATAACAAAAATAAAAATGAAACAAAACACAGAGACAATAAACATAGCGATTATTAGGCCAAAGCCCGCGTAGTTGGTCCTTATGCAGAGAAAGGTTGCTGGATATATCCTAAGTAATACAAGCTTGTCATCCCCTGCCTCCTTACAGAGAGCGTGTAGGCATGCCACCGAAATGAGGAATGGTTCTCGACTACAGTAGCGAATTTCAGGGTCACCTGTTCCGCTTTTTAGGGGAAGTTCTGTTCGTAGTTTCTGGGTCCCTGGGTTGGTTCGCTTAATAAAAAATCACATTAAGAAAAATGAAACAAAACACAGAGTCAATAAATATAGCGAACAACCAAAGCAGAAAAATTGCACAAAACATCTACACCAAACACAGGTAAAAGAAACACGTGAACAACATTACAGAAGTTGTAAAACGCAACTTTAACCTAACAAAGAGCACAACAAAGAAAGAAAATTTTAACGAAAAGATCAAACAAAAACATCAAAAAGAAACGTAGCAAAATACCAAATTAAGTAGAATTTTCTTCTAAGGCCCCTTTTGGAGAACTAAAATCCGCCGGTATCGGGTCTTCCTAAGGTTGGTGGATGGAAAAAAATATACACACTATAAAAGACTCATTAAAAAAAAAAATTAAATGTACCTGATATAAATATTTGTTTTAAGTATTCGAATCGGCTTGTTAGATTCTTCACAAAGTTAAAAGATTTAAAAATTAATTTAAATAATTAATAATAATTTATTAATAAGAATTGTATTAATTATAATTATATATTTTGTCTAACTCCATAATAAAGAATCTGTGTTTGATGAAAACTTCTTTTACTTCCAGCACTGTTTATTTTGACTTCGTAGACAGCTTTTCAACTGCTTTGCAGTCATCCTCTGCCATTTAAATTTATATTTTTATAAATTTAAATGGCTGAGGATTACTGCAGCAAAGCTTTCCACGAAATCAAAATAAACAGCGCTGGAACTAAAAGAAGTTTTCTTCAAACACTCCCCATCTAATTATATTAATTTATTGATTTATATTATATTAATTAATTATTAATTATAATTTGTTAATAATATTATTAATAACAATTTATTTAATAATAAAAATTAACTTAAAAGATTATTTATAGAGTATCCTATATGGGATGCCCTGCCAAATCCATCGGCCAGACCATGCAAAAGCTAAAAAATAGAATGCATGGACATAAACATGATTGTAAAGATCAATCCAAATTGTAAACCGGGTTTTCAGAACAACATCTCAACGCGGGCATAATTTTGAATTTGATAACATTGATGTGTTGCATAACGAATCCTCAGAAGAAAAGTAAAGGAGACTTTGTACATTAACGTGGAGGAGAACTCTTGTAATGTGCAGAGTGATTTTCAAGAAATCAGTCCAGCTAATTCGGATTTGTCCCAATATGTAAGGGAGAGGACGTTACAGGTGTGATTACGTTATAACGTGTCCTTCTCAATCTTATAGCTGAGGTAATTCTTTGCTTAGAGATTTCGATTGTGTATGAGTTATTCGTATTCGTTTTTTTTTCTTGTAATGTCACTTTGCTACAAATTTTAAAAAAGCCCAATATAGTAAGAAGTTACCTGTGTCAAAATAGGCCCTGATGATGACCTTGAAGCCGGGGGTGAAAGCTTCAGAAAGATCAGATTTGTATTTTGTGACGCTAATGTGGAGAAATTACGCTTTTATGTTTTTAAAAAATCAGATTTTAGTCTAAAATCTCAAAAATATTAATATCTCCGGAAAGAGTCAAGATCGAAACCTCGTTCTGGGGCACTGAAATCCGACTTAGTGAATCCGTCATGGCAGTATTGACATTTAACCCTGTAATACCCTGTATACTGGCCTTTTTAAAAAGATAGTTACTATGCGCAGTAAGTTGTTTTCCAACGATCTGGATTTCGAGCTCTTAGCTCATCATCAGGTTGAAAGAGTTCTACAGCCATGTCTCTCGACATGAATTGCAAAAGTGACTTTTACAATTCATGTCGAGGGATGTGGTTGTAGAACCCCTTCAACCTGATGATGAGCTAAAAGCTCGAAATCCGGATCTTTGGAAAACAACTTACCGTGAATAGGAACTACCTTTTTAAAAAGGATTGATCACCGCACTCACTCCACCATTCATCATTTTCTACCCTGTAACTGTGTGCGAGTTGAATTGTTATCGATAATATATTCACATAATACTACGGAAACAACAAATAGTACATGAGTATTTACCGAGGCCCAAGGAAATTCGTATTGATAATAAAACGTAAATAGAAAAAGAGGTTGGGAATTGCAATAAACGTTGCCCCAATGTTGAATTAGCAGGGGGGGCCGCGATAGCCGAGTGGTTAGGCGTCAGACTCTCGGCTAGTAGATCCCGCGGTCACGGGTTCGATCCCCACCGTCGCCTCTGGACTTTTTCTGACGCCTAATGGGACCGGTGGCCGCAATTGAAAAAAAGTGATACGGCACTCATCAATGAAAGGAGAAGGATCAGATCTCAGCCACCCTGAATTTGGTCCCAACCCCCTTCAAAAATGAGTTTCTTCGATGGAAGAACACCGGCACACCGGGGGCTCAAATTCACACTTGAGTTGCGAGCCCCCAAAAATGGAGCCAGGGATAAAGTACAATAAGCTGAACAGCTGCAGTGCTCAGGAGGGAACTCCTTCAGTTCCTGGTATCCATTGAGAAAAAAAAGCATACAACGACAACCAAAATAAGAGGAGGAGAATTTCATATCTTTCACATACAACACAGAGTACTAGAATTGTTAATAATTACAGCAATCCTATGATTATAAAATTATGGATTCCTCAGGGCAAAAATACTTCGATCGATTTTGTTCATAATTTCAATATTATAAACGATATTTTTATTTAGATTTAAAAGCCGAAATTGTGGATTTTGGTGATGGCGTGATAGTTGTATTTTCTGGGTACAACATAGCTGATTTGATCGATCTAGCTAAGTAATTTTCTACACTTAAAATGTGGTTGAAGCCCGGGTCGAAAACTTGGTAAAGTTGGAATTTTGTTTTTATTCTACTGCTTGACCATAATACTGATCATACATCAAATTAAACTTCAAATGTGTAGAGATGAGTGACCGTTAATCGATAGTTATTCAGAAATCGTGAGATGCGGTCGGGTGTGATGTAGGTTTCGGAAAAACATTTTCTTTATCGTGCCAACGTTTCGATCTTTATTGAGATCATCTTCAGGGCCTTTGTCGGCTCTTTTCACTTCAAAGAAGCCGACGCCTTACACAAAATTGTCTTTTATATACCGACTTCCTTCCCCACCCCTTCAAAACCAAACATATATAAACATAAAGCAGCAAAATCTCACTGGCACTCTCAACACGACAAGGATGGCACAATTACACAGAAGACAAACACTTTGAGTGAGTAGAAATACTTTGTTTGAATATAAATATATTTTGCATTGTATAAATTCACTTTTCCACATCCTAAATGTATTTGTTAAATGTAAACATTGTTTGTAAATCCCAGGCTCTGAAGATGATCTCATTAAAAGTCGAAAAGTTGGCACGATAAAAAAAAATGTTTTTCTGAAACCTACATCACACTCGAACGCATCTCACGATATCTGAATAATTAAACTTCAAAGTGATACCTTCTCTTCAATAAAAAAATGCGTTACTGTTTTCTAATGTTAAAACTAGCAGCCTTGTTAATTATACAAATTGTAATTTTGTTTAAAAGGTTAACTTTGTTCTCTCAATCAACTAATGCAGCCATCGAATGAAACAGTGGGGTATATTGATCAATTCGAAGGTCTGAATTCCATCCACATGACACCTTGTCACACGTTCTCTCTCCCCTTGCGTTTTGCTGAGATGTGATGACAGTACCGGAAACGTATCTTATCGGCTTCCGTTCCTAACCGTAGCCCCCTTCCAGAATGTACACAAGTGCAGAGCGACAACCTGCCCCGCCGCCGGTCCGCGGGGCCCGGGGGAGTGTTTTAATTAAAATTCCACCAGTCCGTCCTTCCCGTGCTACAATAGCTTTTCACGAAAAGTCTTCTCCCCCGCTGGGCATTATAAATCTAGAAGGATAAGAATCCGCCGGTATTTTCACATCAGGCGTTTCCAATTTCTTCTCTTTATTTTTTAAGTTCCGCGATTTTCACACCGAATGACGATTCGAAGAAAGTTGAAGAATTTCCCTGGGAAAAAGACGAGGAGAAGGTTTACGAATGAGGGATCCTTCGGACGATTTCTCTTGCTTAGCGCTTGATGGGAATGTAGACAGGGGGGAAGAAGGAGACACACGAGAAAGAGCCTCCATCAACCCACACAGCACCAAACGAATGTCGTGGAATGGAGGGACTTGTTTGAAATTCAAACGGTCTCCCAGCCTTTATTAAGCAAAATTGCGTTCTCTGTTCTCCCTTTCACTCTTGAGAAATAACTCGAGCGGTAGAAATTATCTTCACAGGAAGTATTGCCGATCCTGCTTCCAACTAATCTATACTTCGGTATTCAAAACGTCCCGCGTTGAAATAATTTAGTATCGATAAAACGCGTTAAAATTAGTTAAAACAATTGTTATAACAATTTTTAAAAAAAGCAATAATATTGGATGTTTATGTTGTTAACGGTATTTTATGCATATGGTCGGGAACATTAGAGTTCTCAAAGAATTCCTCCAACTAATTAATTCTCTACACCATAATATAAATTTTACATTGGAAATTGGCAAAGATGGTTGTTTGAACTTTTTAGACCTAAAACTGTCCATAATAAACAGCCTAATAGAAATAGGCGTATATAGAAAAACCACAACTACAGACACTATGATACCAGCGGATTCTTCCCACCCATGGTCCCAAAAGGCTGCTGGTTTCATTTGGCTCATAGACCGGATGTTAAAACTTCCGCTAACACCTGATAACTATAAAAAAGAATTAAAAACTATTAAAACCTTAGCAAAAAACAACGGGTATCAAGAAATATTTATTGATAGGTTGCTAGTTAAAAGAATAAAAAAATTAACTTTAAACGAATCAACAATAGGACTCAGCTACCCCACAAATGAATCATTAGGTTTCCGTTGTTTACCATACATTGGTGAATTATCGAAAAAAGTTAGTAAAATTTTTAAACAAGAAGGTTTTAGAATAGTTTTTAGAAGTACGGGTTCACTTAAAAACAACCTCTCAAAACCTAAAGACAAAGTAGACAACTTGGCAAAAAGCGGGGTTTACCAACTTAATTTTTATGATTGTTATATTAAATGTATAGGAGAGAGCGGTAGAGAAATAAAAACAAGAGTAAAAGAACACTTGCCTAAATCTAGCAAATTTTCGGAATTTAAGGACCATCTAAAAGAAACAAAACATAATTTCAATTCAAATCTAAATACAAGAGTGTCACATAGTTTCAACAAAGGGAAAGAATTAGATTGGTTTGAGAAATTTGAAATTAAAAAATGTAAAATTGAACATGGTGATAAATGCATTAATAATATAACAGATTTTGATCTACCTCCCATTTTAAATATGTACATAAATAATATCAAACATCCAAATAATTAAACTAATTATTTTAATTGTTATTATTTTTATAGTAATTTAATAATATTAAGTATTTACTAGTATAATATTTATTTGTGTTATAATTTCCGCGTTTCGCACGTTCAAATTGAGCGCCATTAAAAAGATCAGCTGCTAATTGGAACGTCGCGTTGGCGGAGGTAACAGCGGGTTCACTTTGGCAATTCATGTCGAGAGTGGTTGTGGAAGTCCTTCAACCTGATGATGAGCTAAAAGGCTCGAAATCCGGATCGTTGCAAAACAACTTACTGTGAGTAGGAACTATCTTTTTAAAAAGGATATTGGATGTTGTATAAAAAGCTCTAATTGATGAATCACACTACATAAGAAATAACTTGGATGCATAAAATCACGTGATAGGTTATTTTTACACATTAAAAAGGTTTTTGATATCATCGATCATCCCTTATTATTATAAAAGTGTAAAAATAATAGAAAAAAAAGGAACAATTTTAATTATATGTCATATCCATGAATAAAACGAAAAATACAGTCATTCATTAAGTAACTTATTTAATTTTTAATTTTAAGTAATATTTTCGAATTATTTGTTTATTTTAATGTTATTTTAATAGTTAATTGTTTATTTTTTATTTAAAAACTAGTTGTACAATAAATGAATTGATCTGAATCGATATACAGGGTTAAATGTCAATACTGCCATGGTGGATTCACTAAATAAAACGTAGTTCAGTTTCACCAGAACGAGGTTTCTACCTCGACTCGTTCCTGAGTTATTAACATTTGTGTGATTTTAGGCTAAAATCAATTTTTTTTTTTTTCAAATAAAATCGCAATTTCTCAACTTTAGCGTCATTGAAATACAAATCTGACCTTTATTTCGCAAACTACATTAAATTTTACACAAGATAACAAGATTTTGAAAATTCGTGCTTTCGAATACACAGCAGCCTCTCAAAGAACGCGTTTTATTGTAAATAATCAGTTGTGGCTCGAGCAATGACTTTTCAAAATTTTCGGAATTTCTTATTATTTGATAAGTATTACAAGCACATACTCACTTTTTGATTTTTTAGGACTGGATCTGATTTTTCTTACCAAGTAATAAATGTTTTTATTAAAAATATGACGTGTCCGATGTTCTTGGTTTACTGCTCTCCTTGGGTTCGATAACCTTTCAACCTCGAAAAGGAGATTTCACTAAGATAACTTCAAAAAATTGAAAAAGCATGTCTTTGGAATACGTATAAAATAAGGCGACTTTAGTAAAATTCCCGAAAATTTGATGTAAAAGTCATTACACGAGCTACAATTGAGAATTTCCAATAAAACAAGGGTTTCGCCATTTAATATCGGAAGCGCGAATTTTTCAACGGAAATGTTGTTATTTTGTAGAAAAGTTTATGTAGTTTGCGAAATAAAGGTCAGATTTGAACGTTAATGCCTATAAGATTGAGAAATTACAATTTTATGTTAAAAAAATCATATTTTAGTCTAAAATCTCAAGAACGTTAATATCTCTGGAAAGAGTTCAAGATGGAAACCTCGTTCATCACTGAACTCCAATTGATTTAGTTAATCCACCATGGCACCCTGTATATTGTGTGCGAGTTTGATTGTTATTGATATTATTCATATTCACTTAATACTGTGGAAACAACAAATAGTACATGAGCATGTACCGAGTTTCAAGGAAATTCATATTGACCATAAAACATAAATACAAAAAGAGGTTGAAAAGTGCAATAAACTGCCCCAATGTTGAATTAGCATACAACAACAACAAAAAAAAGAAGGAGTTTTGTAAGTTGAAAGGTAACTCTTGAACTATTTGTAAGTTGTATAGGTATGTTACTTATAGTAAGCCTCTGTGGAGCAAATTTTGTAATATTTGTTTTGTAATTAGATCATAACCTGAAGCTTTTCGTGAATGTAGTTGTTTAATAGTGTGTCGGATGTCTGATGGAGTAAATGCTTTAGGAGGATAAGAGAGTTGCAAGGGGACATTCAAGTCGTGTTCAGTGTTAAGCTGATAGTCATGATCAAGTATGTCATGGTGTGCAGAAAAAATTGTTGAACGATGCTCTAAAAACAATTAAGCAATGTCGGAATTGGATTTTGCCCAAGCGTTGTTACTACGTATAAGCGTGTGGTCCTTACATCGCAGGATCTTACGGTTACAGTACCACAAAGACTGTTTTGGAAAGCGTAAGAATTTTCATTGCGTAATTTCATCAGCTACAAGCATTTGCAACTTTCGTCGAAAGTTAGACCGAGAAACCTGTCTTTATTATTGCGTCGATTTTTCAGGCTTTGACATGAACCCTCCTCCGTATTAATTTTTTATGTTTCATCGGTCAGGATGAATCGTTGACCGCATTGCCATTCAAAGCAATCAAGAAAAACGTAACTTTCATCCTGGCGGGCTCTGTTCTCTTGTACATAATCCCCGGACAATACGAAATTTCAGACTTACATGGATGAATGAAACGTGATTATGCTTAATGAATGTTTACAATTTTATATTTTAAAAAAACCCTGACTTATATGTAATACTATAAAATTTATGATAATATAAGTGTGCCATTGCTGTACTTAGCATAATTTTTTTGTTACAGGGGAAAAGCCATACAAGTGCTACTGGGAAGGATGTACGTGGTCGTTCGCAAGGTCGGACGAATTAACACGGCATTTCCGGAAGCATACGGGAGCGAGGCCGTTCAAGTGCCGAATCTGCGAAAGATGTTTCAGCAGGTCGGACCACTTGGCGTTACACATGAAGAAACACACCCCTTACGGTCTTATAAACCAAAAATAAATGTTTATATATTTATTTATAAATAAATTCTCTAGCGCTTCCACAAACCATTCATAAGCGCTCAAAGCAAACGTTTGAAACAACCACGCTCCCTCAGTCGGAAAAGTTACCATTGGTGGTGGAGCCCTAGGTAAAATAATTTAACTCTAAAATTTTTAAATGAGAACAGGTTAAATAAATGTAAATTTAAAGATTTAAGATTAATAGAGACACTTCTAGAAATTTAAATAAAAAATTATACAGATCGCGCTCACCGCGAAACGCTCAAATTTAAACAGAATGTAAATGGCGTGCAGAACGCGATGTGTCCAGTACTATATTTTCCTTATTTTTTTATGCTCATCCTTTGATTATTACAAAGTTAACCTAAATAAATATTTCTAGCTCTTCCGATAATACCCATAGATTCATCCCATATTATTTTCTTACTGATGAAATTCATACTGACAAAGTCTAGGATATTTTTACACTATTCATTCCATTTACGTTTGTGAGATTAGATGAGATCCTAAAATTCCAAGGGTGCGAGGATTCCAGAAAAGATGCGCTATTCACCAGTCCTCCATAAGTCTTTTCAAGGATCAATATGGGTATTAAGATTTTGGGAAGTATTTCAATAAAAGGGGGGAGGGTTTATCAACCATTAGAAGTTTAAATAGTCGAATAAAAGCTCATTTCATAATTAACCGTACTCTACATTAACAACTCTGTAGATTACTTAACACATTTTTACATTGCCCTTAAAAATGTGGTATCAAATTTTGACTCAAAATAATTAATATCTCTCTTGAGTTCCCGAAAATCCACCTTTCACTACATTTTATCATTCCTGTTGTTTTCATTTGACGTGTTTGATTATTAAAATATTAAATAAAATACATTTAACACGCATCTGTGATAAATTTAGTTAGCAAATTTCACAAAAAAAAGCATTACTTGAAAATTTAAGTACTGACTTGATTGTAAAGTTAGCTAGAATTCTGATGGACTGAGACTTAACTAGGTTATTCGGGTAACTACAGACGAGGAGATTGTTTCCTCCCTGTTCTAATGATTCTAATAGGTACTTGTACGTCAAAATGATGTTAATATTCACAAGATGAGCATAATTTCTTAGACCAGGTTATATCAAATCACTGCCACAGCTAAAGAGGTGGCCCTAAGTAATTACGTATATTAATTAAAAACTTAGTCATAATTTAATTGAATAATAAACCTAGTCTGAACATCCCCGCCGCCGTGATGTATTTTTATAATGAATCATATTAACTAACACTCTTTAAAACTCAAAGAAATGGAAAAAGATAATTTCTTTAAGGGGGCCCCTCTCTTTTACAATTGTCTCGTTTTCTTCAATTTCGTCATTTTCTTCTATTGTTTTAGGTATTCAAAGATTTTAAAATATATGTAAATGAAAAGGAGTAACCGGTATACGCTCCGCAATTATGTGATAAATTTGAAATCACTCCTAAATTTATTTGATATTTCCAGAGTAAAATTTTAAAATATGAAAAAAAATTATTTAGAAAATTATTTTGCTTGTTGACTGTTTTAGCTTGAATTTGGCTTTTTATTGTTATTTTTTAAAGCTATTGCTAAAATATTGTAAGAGTTTTAAAAAAATTAAAAACTTATTAAGTTTTATGTATTTTATTGTATAATGCATTCCTTGTTCTTTATTACAATTATCATTAGCTATATTAATTTGTTTTCAAAAAAATTATAAAAAAACAATTGATAGTTGCAGATATAATTTATGTGTGCATAAGCATATAAAACATAATTTATATCTATGCGCATATAGAGAAAAAATGTCGATAATATTTTTAATTGATTGCTATTTGTATGATTTATATAGAGTAATTTTCAAAGAAAATCGGTACTGTTAATTCATATTTTTAGTACATGTCGACGTTTTTTGTAAATAAAATAAAGTTCAGTTTACTTCCTGTGTACGGAATTAAATCGAAGCTATCGTGTGTTTTGTAAAATAATGAAAAATTGTATTTTATGGTTAAATAAGGAGGTTTGTACATTATTGAAATTCTTGTAAAAAAATTGTAAGTCAAATGATGAATTTTAATTTAGAAAATTGAGTTCTACATAGTCTCTTCGTGACGCTTTCAATGTTAATAAAGTATGTATTAAACATTAATATATTTTCACTTCTATCGGCGTTTTTATCATTTACAAATATCGCAATAAAAAAGTTACATAATAAAAGATTTATGTTGTATTTTAATTATAATTTGTTTTGATTGTAAAAGGCAAAATGAGAGAAAGAATGTGAATCTAGTATTACGTAAAACTTGTAAGGGTTTTTACCATTTTAAGTATATATAAGGAAAATTATATATATAAAATAAAATATAAAATATAAAAAATTTTAAAAAAAGAAAAGATACTTTTTTCTAAGATTAAACTGTTAAGTATAAAATTTAAGGTGGGCATTCTCCACACAAGAGTGAAATGAAAAAATACTTAGAGAGATTTTACAAGTTTTTAAATGTTCGAAGTTAAGAAAGATAAATAAAACAATGATTTTACAAAAAAAAAATAAAAACTACAAAAAGTTGAAAAATTGTGAGATCTTCCAACGAATAATAATAGATAATACATTTTGTTGTCTACTCGTCGTGAGTCAATAATATTATACATAATAAAATAATAATTTTATATATTCAATTTTTCAATATTTAAAACCAAACGTTTTTGTTTCATGCAAAACGAAATTGAAAATATCGTCATGTAATTTTTAATAATGTTACTGATTATATTTTCACAAAAACTATCTAGATGTACAAACATTTTTGTGATTTCGTGTTTGTTTTCTTGTTTTTTTTTCTTTTGTAATTCTCTCATCTTGATTCTTTGAGTGTATTTTTTCACTCTATTAAAGATTCTCCTACCGTTGTATGTTGTTACCAGATTTATATTTATATCTCTCCGTATATATTAAAAAGTGTAATAAACTTTGTAAATTTTTCGGATTATAAATAGTTTTACTGTTTGAGACTTTCCTTGATTGAAACGATTTTTAAATAAAAGAAAAGAGATGTATGTGTATAATCACTCAATCGTTTCGTGCCAATTTAATGGATCTCTTAATCAACGAATCAAAACTTAATTGTTCTTGAAAGTCTCCCGACGGTTTTTTCCATAATATTTTTACAAAGTCGCAGATTATATTTCTCTTTACTTTGTTACCTCTATTCTCTGTGTACAAGTCGATGTATATAGTGAAATCTCAGAAATTTTCATTCTATCTTTTGAATAACAAAATTAAATGTTTATATTTGAAACCGTATATAATTTGAATATTAAAACTATTTATTTCTAAAAAAAATGTGTATACGGAAATATAAAATGTATAAAGTTTTAATTATATTTTCGTTTATTTAAAGAGTTAATATATATATATAAGCGTAATGTGGTATTTTGGTTATAAACACATTGTATTCCAATCTTTTATAGTGTTTTTAATTGGGCTTTTCTTGTTAATTTCTGTTTAACTGGTATAAAACAATCCAAATCAAAACCCTGTTATATCCTAATTGTATTTAAGAAAGAAATAAATTTGTATTTTAATCTTAAATTGTGTTTTTGTTCTTCCTTCACAAATTATTAGTCAGAGTATTATAGTTGCATGACACGATGTATTACAGTGCTATTAATTTTAAGGCTTTTGGTTCAAAGAAGCTGGGCAAATGGCGACTTTACGACATTTTATGGAAATATATAACGGTTGAGGCCTGTTGTACAGTACAATGGAAATATCAGTCCTCTGGTGTTTTAAATTGTCATTTTATTATGCTCTTTACTAGCGACAAACCAGGCAAAGCTTCAAAGAGGCGAAGGATTTAATTTACGTAACATGGAATTGGTATTTAAGCAAAATTAATAATAATAAATCTTCACTTCGCTATAATAATAATAAATTTATTTGCGAAAAGTACAGTACTACAGTAAGGAAAAACGTAAATAGAGAAAGAAATTTAAAAATGAAATAATAAAACCATTAGTAAAAGTCATTTAACCAATCCAATTTTCGCCTGTCACCTAAAACAGGTGGCAGGAGTTATGTCAGTGAACAAAATTGATAAAAATTAAATCAAAAGGACTGAGAAGGTGTATATGACCAAATAAATGAAAGAAAAAACAAAATAATGAAGAGTGAAAACAAAAATAAAATGCAATAAATTCAAATAAAGATAAAATAGAAATTAAAGAATACCATAATTTCCATATGATGCCAAATTTTAAATATAAAATTTGTACAGTGATAAATTTTTTGAAATCATAATAAGAATTAAATTTGTTAAAATTAATTTTATGATTATAATGAAACCTAAAAACAGCATTAATGAAAAATTGAAGTAAAAATTGGTATTTACTTCCAAATTCACTAGTTTTCGTGGTCCCCTTGACAAATTAATATCTTTCAATTAAAGTTTTTATTTGTGATAAAAAAAGTCAGTGACACGAGCGGGATTTGAACCCACGACCTTTGGCTAGATACGCCGCTGCTCTACCACTTGAGCTATCGTGATCTCGAAGGTCGTGGGTTCGAATCCCGCTCGTGTCACTGACTTTTTTATCTCAAATAAAAACATTAATTTGTGTTTACTTTGTATATAAAAATATTAGTCGCTACTTTTTGTCGTGTTTGGTACTCATTGTTTGATTTAGCAATAATGGAAAATACAAACGATAATACAGTTTTTGTTTTTTTTATTCACAGTCGAATAGTTTTTTTTTAATTATCACATAATTAATAAAGTAATTTGTTAATTTTTTCAGTTCAGCCTGCTTTCCATAAGTATAAATACTTCTGCTGGATAACAGGAGATGCAAAATTAACGACGTCTTTTCATTATAATAAAACAAGCAAATAATATTAATTTTGAAAAAAAAGACTGATAAACTTACTATCTTGAGTCAAGAATGTACGAATGTATAAATTATTTGTAACTCGCTAAATTTCTGAAATTACTGCTATTAATTATAATTATAAATGAAATTAATTATAATTTCATGTTTTCAATTTATAATTACTGTTATAAGAAAAATTATAGTATTTCGTTGTATCTATTATTATGTTTAAATCATGATTACTCTGGTGTTAGTTAATAAATTTAAGGATTTATGAAATAATTTATATTTAAACATTTGAAGAAATGAACGTTCAAAAAATAATTGTTCTAAATTTAAAACTTTAAATTCTTTGTATAGTAATTTTTCGTTGTATTTTTTATCTATATCCACTCTATTCCATAGACGTAGGCAACCAGAAACACATTTTCATAAAAATTAGTCTATTTTTTACTATCATTTATTTTTTTAACAAGTATCGATTTCGGGGTTCTGCCACTCCCCCTCTTCAGCTGTTAGGATTTAAAATACAAAAAACCACTGCATATAAAAAAAACATATTATCTATTAATAAAAATCATTGTTATATCTTTTGTGTTTGGCTTAACATTTTGTGTTTGTTTTAACTTTTGTATCCTCTTTTATTGTTTCCCTAATTTTTATGTCGTTATTTGCGGTATGAAATATTTCGATAATAATTAGTTTTTGTGACCTTAAGAATGAAATTAAGAAAACAAATCACATTACTTTTTTCGATGTGATGTACAGAATTATAAGTGTGATTTTTAAATGAAATTGCTTCTATAAATTTTTACAGCAGTATTACTCCTTTGGATCAAGAACACTTAAATATTGAAACGATTTAAAACTATTGAGAATAAAGCATTGAGTGTAAACAATTGAGTGGTATAGATTTTATTAATAAAAAAGCTCTGGGGTGATCGGGTCACCAAGAAACCTGGTGGAATTTACAGAAAATGAACGGATCGGCAAACATAATTCGTTTTAGAAAGAATTTAGAGCAGTTCTGAAATGATGATGAAAATATTAATCAGTTCTCTACAATGCCTTCAATTGTTCCAGAAAACAAATTATCCACGTTCTGTGTGCAATAATAAAAAAGACTAGAAAAGCTAATTCGATAGTGGTTCGATGACGAATCGATGAAATAATGGACTAAAAATGTACATCAAAGAAAATAAAAAACAACCACATCGCATTGCATTCAACACCTTTATATTCAATACAGTGAAATGTACTTAATCTCATGGCGCTTTCTTTTAAAAAACTTATCTATAAATTTAACAAAAATACAAAACTAGTTAGATTAGTCACAGAATTGCTTTTTAATGGGAGAGCATATATTCTTCAAGACCTCGAAGGCTAATCGTAGGTGAAACCCCCCCCCCTGCGAGCGGTACAACTAACTCTCCTGTATAAATTTCATCTCTGTGACAGATTCAAATTTCTCGTCTCCTCGGTACGCATGGTAAAAGCCACACTTTTAACTAAGGCCAGAGCTCACGTGAATTCATGCGAAAAAACCCCACCCACGGCGTGCTTGTTTAGCCCCAGATCGTGCAGTGACGGTATGAAGTTGACATTCGAAATTCTGCGCAATGAACTGCATTCTATTATTTCCAGTTGCCAATTGTAGATCTGCCACTGAAGGGTGACAGGGTCCAATCCGTTATAACTGGGTTCAATCTAAGCAGAACTCAGCCGGGATGGTGGATCAATTATACTATGAATTATATAATTGTAAAGCAGGCAAGGATTACCCTTTGGCTTTATGGCCCCATTGTTCATCGTACCATTAACACGCGTAATTGTTCCGGCCAGTAGGTGCTTTAGTGTTAGGGCAAGGATATGCCAAAGGACCAGAGCGTCATGTAGAAGGGATTATAATATAAGAGGAATAACCCTCCTGAATCCATCGAAACGAACGCGGTAACTAAATCCAAAATATCCCTGTTTCTAATGTGTGGCAATACAAACAAACGTAAGGGATGAACAATATTTTTATCTTTAACCACAACATCTGCTGGACTTTTTGATGATTGTGGAGAATTCTTGCACGGAGTCGTTTCTCAAGCATATGCCACACATGTTCTATAAGTTCAAGGACCGTAAATGACATGTGTATTATCGACATAACTAAGTTAATTAATTGTTCACTACGACATATTAATAAAATTTTAACGGCAAAAGGTGCTAACACTCTACGAAATTCAACGATGTATGTTTTGCCAGTTCAAGCATATAACTTCATTTCACTACAAACTATCACGGAACTTAACTTCTACAATTCTGTGTTTTGGTCAAATAACTTTCTAAAAACCTTTCCAGATTTTTTTCATTCTTGTACTCCACAGCAAGACAAGACCGAATCTAGACTCATCTATGACCAATGCACCTCTATTCTTTTCCAAACTCCGATCGACTGTATCCCAAGGCAATAATAATAATAATGTTACAATTAATTAAGGTTTTTAGTTGAGATAAAAAAGTCAATGGCACGAGCGGGATTCGAACCACGATCTTCGGCTTGATACGCCGCTGCTCTACCACTTGAGCTATCGTCACCTCGAAGATCGTGGGTTCGAATCCCGCTCGTGTCACTGGCTTTTTTATCTCAAATAAAAACCTTAATTGGTATTTACTTTGGATATAAAAATATTAGTCACTACTTTTTGTCTTGTTTGATACTCATTGTTTGATTTAGCAATAATGGAAAATAAAAACGGTTTTTTTAAATTTTTTTTATTCAAAGTCGAATAGTTTTTTTAAAATTCACATAATTAATAAAGTAATTTGTAAAGTAATTGCGAAGTATACTTCATTTCAAATCATTAAATTCACTAATTTCGTGGTCCGCTTGACCAATTAATATGTTACAATTAATTAAGGTTTTTAGTTGAGATATACTTCACTAAAGCTCTCCGTGGCCATTTCATTTGTCGTCGAGAATCCAATCCGATTACACGACATTTGAAAAATTGCAAAAAGGAGGGGAAATTAAAAAAAAAGGTGCAGTTGAGATGGGAAGTTGGTGTCCGAGTGGATCGAGGTCACGATAGCTCAAGTGGTAGAGCAACGGCTTATCAAGCCGAAGATCGTGGTTCGAATCCCGCTCGTGCCATTGACTTTTTTATCTCGACTAAAAACCTTAATTAATTGTAACATATTAATTGGTCAAGCGGACAACGAAACTAGTGAAATTACATAATATTAATACTTTATTGCAAAAAGAAAAGTTATAAACATTACATAATATATAATTTAAAGCAAAATTACGGCATGGAGGGTCCGTCTGCCGGAGGTCGATTTTCATTTGACTTAAATGTTTGGTCGACACAGAGAAAAAAGTACAAAAGAAAAAAAGAAAAAAATTGATCCTTAAATAAATATTACAATTGATAATTTCATTTTTAATAATTATATTAATTACTAACATACATTATAAACAATAATTTTTGTTCTTTGTTTATTTTACAACAAGTATAGATATATAAATTATTTGGGCCAGCAATTTAGAATGACAAGGCTTTAAAATATACAAAAATTAAATTGTAATATTAACTCCCTATTTTCGTGGTCCGCTTGACCAATTTATACATGACAATTAATTAAGGTTTTTAGTTGAGATGAAAAAAAGCTAATGGCACGAGAGGGATTCGAACCCACGACCTTCGGCTAGATACGCCGCTGCTCTACCACCTGAGCCATCGTGACCTCGATCCACTCGGACACCAACTTCCCAACTCAACCGCACATTTTAAATTTCCCTCCTTTTTGCCATTTTTCAAATGTCGTGTAATTGGATTGGATTCTCGACGACAAATGAAATGGCCACGGAGAGCTTTAGTGAAGTATACTTCATTTTTAATCATTAAATTCACTAATTTCGTGGTCCGCTTGACCAATTTATACATGACAATTAATTAAGGTTTTTAGTTGAGATAAAAAAGTCAGTGGCACGAGCGGGATTCGAACCCACAATCTTCGGCTTGATACGCCGCTGCTCTACCACTTGAGCTATCGTGACCTCGATCCACCCGGACACCAACTTTCCATCTCAACCCCCACCTTTTGAATTTTCACCCCAAATTTTCACAGCTCTCACTCTTGCTCTGATCAATGCTAAAGTCAATCTAGTAATGCACATCCAATGGCTCCGTGACGTCAGTGTACTAAATTCTCCTTATTGTTCAGGTCAATAAACGTCAGTCTATAAGTAAAGATTTTATTATACTGTCCACTACTGTAAATAAACAATTGACGTATATTATAATTAATTAAGGTTTTTAGTTGAGATAAAAAAATCAATGGCAGGAGCGGGATTCGAACCCACGATCTTCGGCTTGATACGCCGCTGCTCTACCACTTGAGCTATCGTGACCTCGATCTCTCGGACACCAACTTCCCAACGCAACCGCACCTTTTGAATTTTCCCTCCTTTTTGCCATTTTTCAATCCCGCCATTGACTTTTTTATCTCGATTAAAAACGTTAATTAATTGTAATATATTAATTGGTCAAGCGGACCACGAAATTAGTGAAAATAATATTAATTTTTATCTCTTGTTAGGCTTATGTTAGTTTATTGAAATGAATGTAATTTATTAGCGTGAATGGAATGGGTTAGTTAACCCCTCCCGAGGAATATAGAGCACTCTGGCGGAGGGAATTTGACCAGGCTTCTATCTTTGTATCAGGTGGTGATGTATTGTGTCTATTCTATAGTTGAAAACCTGAGGTATAAACGAGATTCTAACGTTTTTGTATATATATAAAATCAGAGAGTCAGTCAGAACAAAATGCGCGTGAAAGACCAGTAAAAGATGGAAAACACGGAGAAGGCCGGCTATGATCTCAGCCGTTTGTCGGCCCATAGACCTCTATCATTAGTCATTGAAATTATTATTTCTTTTTATATGTTTATTTTTTACTATTTATTAATTTAAACAAATAATTGTACCGACTTGGCTGAGCTGTTATGCCTAATCAGACTTGTCCAAAGATCACACACCCCCGTTATTTTTCCCCAGGTTAATCAAATTTAAACAATTTATGTAATATGCATTTTTAACACTATTATTTCACTCTCGCTCATATTTAACTAAGTCTATGGAGTTGCACAGAACAGTATATAAATTTAGTCATAATTCAATAATAATTACATATGGATAGACTAAACCTGCAATGCTTCTAAGTCGTGCCGAACTGTTGACCTGCAGCGCCACTTATTTCTCTCATGCTAGTCGAATTTAATGCATGCGTTGTTTTATTTCTGTGTTTATTAACCCCTAAATTCAGAACTTCTATTTTCATCATTATTATTATTCATATTCATTGAATTATTTACTATAAAATCATTCAAAGACAATGGTAATGGCCAAGGAAGCCTTGTCGATCAGTGATTGTGAACAACGGGGATGACCAAGCTGGTGGGTCACTGGTTGTACAAATTACAATGCTACGAAAAATTGTAAGCACAAAGTAAATGTAATTAAATGAGTATAAATCGTTAATTATAAATTTATAAAATGTTATTTTTGGTGTTTTCATTTACAAAAAGTGTTCTACGACGCTGAATACTACTTTGGTATGATTTAAATTAACCAAATACTGTTTTTACATATTTGAACGTACATTCTGTAAGCAAAATAGGGCAGAAAACGGTCAAAACTTGGATTTTAGCGGAAATCGGTGTAAATTATTTGACTGATAATTTCAACGGCCTTCGCCTGACTGACATTCCTAATGCTCTAACATCATTTTTCTCAAAAGCAATGGCCGATTTTCATGGTTGATTAATCTTATTAATGAAATTGTCAAGTGAGTTTTATAACAGCATCAAACATTAAAATCGGACTATTATTTCCATTAAAATAATAATAATTTTGTTATTTTGGGTATTTTCTTATATTGATCTTTTATATATTTTTGTAGTACATCCTTTGACGTTAAAATCATCTGAGCCGTTTCAATCAAATATTCCGATAACGACTTCTCAAAAATCGGAAAAATTGTATGGGTCAAAAATCGATAAATTTAAAATCAAACAAAAATTTTAGGGGTCTTTAGAGGTAATAAAACGAAATTTCACATTAGCTTCACGAAAAAAAATATACCTCGTTAATATTTAGTTTTTAGATATTTTTGCTTATTCCTGCTTATTTAGAGTTTTCCCTCCTAGAAAAAAGTACAAAAGAAAAAAAGAAAAAAATTGATCCTTAAATAAATATTACAATTGATAATTTAATTTTTACTAATTATATTCAGTTCTTGAAGTTCAGAAGTTCTTCACTGAAATTGACACTCAGTTTTGTTATAATTTTAATTTGTATCCCAAGGCAAATGCCTGGCAGTACGATGAGCTCTAGAAATTCCATGTCATTTAGCGGATTTTATCAGAACACCTTTAAAACACCATCACCTTTATCGCAGAACAGAGTATTAGTCGATGGATAAAAAGCCGGTGTTTTCGACCTAAAGACCTGTGGTGATTAGTTGAAGCTTTTATATACAAACAAAGCCCTTGCGTACTGATTGCTGATGATACGTTGATTGCCAAAACACGCAGTATACGAATTGATCTGAACGTATATATATCCTGCAGATGCACCATTCTCACCAGCCTCAACTTCACCGTTTAAGCGAATACGATCACCGATATTAATCCCAGGTGGAATTTTTACTGATAAAGTTTTGTATTTCTCAACTCTGCCTTGGCCTTGGCACTTAATACAAAGCTGTTTGATAATTTGACCACGACCATGGCAGGTTGATTCCAGACGACAGACCAAGTTTAGTTATTATTACCTTCCGCAAGGTCTCCAAGGAAGGTCTAAAGTGTCTCCCCTACCATTGACCGTCTTTTCAGTGTTACTTATTGGGTCCATCTACACTCGCGGATTTTTGAAGTTACTCATACGCGTTTCGGCATTGAGGCTCTTCCATGGCGAACTCTTCTTAAGACTGACTTCAGGGGTTTTTCACTGACGCAACGACTAATAAGTAACCAAGTGCAGGTTCAACCTATTCAGCGATACAGTCTAACGCCCAACAGCGAAATCTCCACTTTGTTACTTTTCCACTGCGTTCCTGTATTATTGAAATTGTTTTTTTCTCCCTACGTCGAACTCATGAGATGACCGATCGAAAGAGAGCGAGATTGAGGGAATATGACAGAAAGAGATTGTAGGCAGTTACGTGTTTCCGTTACATGGCGGATTACATCATAGCTTTTATAAATGGATATACATACATCAACCCTCCCCAGTTAAAGACATTAGTCGGTAAATTGCACAGCCCGACTCAGCGCTCTGAAGAGTAACAGTTGGGGGTCTCCCTCTAAGCCTGGCGATATCTCCGTCACGAAACGTTGCTCGCCACCCTACATTAACTGTATAGTGCACATATAGAACGTCATTCCATTGCGAGTCGCATGGAAAACGTGCAAAACGTGTACTCTTGTCACGATACGTTAGCGCCGAGGAAACAGGCTTCATATAAAAATAAACAGATAGACAATTTTTTTTTATATTGCCCAACTGTTTAAATCGCACAGCGGTCTATGTGCAAAACAATTGAAATTTCCCATTCGAGCAAGAAGTTAGAAACCTAAAGAATTTCTGGTTATTCTGTTGTATATTGAATAAAACGCAGTGCGGCTGAAGGGTACTATTGTCTTGCATAATTCAAGCTCACCAGCTCCCCTCTCGACGATGGGCTTGCACGACGGTGCCAGGATTCGGGCGTGTGAAGGGTTGCGTGGGAATTCCAGGGATGTTTAGGATGTTACTTTCCTGGGTCTCTAAGCTAGCGCGCCTGTGACAGAATAGCTTTTGAAACGTTTTAAGATCTGATATTTGGCTAAACAGCGGCCCAAAATTTTTTCTCGTAATAAATGTTCTTGTATTGTCTAAACCTTAAACACAATTGCCAAACGCTCGAAATTAACCATTGTTAGAAAGGGGAAACGGGGAAAGGCGCCAGATGAAAACAATTGCCAGCAGCCAACGCTCCGCACCCTTTGAAACCCCCGCACAGAAACGGCGCTAACTTCAAGAGAGCAAAAGCCATATTTTGCGAAAAGCGCACAGGGTGATGAGTTTAATTTTATACTTTAATTAAACGAACTATGAAATTACTAAATGAATTATTTTTTAGATGAAGTTCTCTGGAAAAGCATCCATGGACTAGCCGAACAATCTTACTGAACTATTTTAACTACAGTGTTAAACGATACCAACCATGAACGTTATAATGGACAAAAAAAAACGCAATTACATTTTAGCGTATTTAGGTTTATTCATATTTTGCTTACGAAAAATAGGTTTTGGTTTATAACCACTTTCAAATTGGAGCGCGAGTGCACGAGAGTTCGCTTTATGCGCGGCGGCTCCGGCAGACGAGGAACGCGTGGCGACGAGAGAGGTGGCTTGTCTTTTTTTTTTTGTTTGCGCTGTAGTTTTTTTCCCCCGGGGACGACAAGTGGACGTTTTCTGGATTCAGCGGCTTTTTTTACGGAGGGAAGAGATCTTTCTGGACGTCGGACTGCACAACCGGCTTCATACGAGTTCGACAACTATTTGCCTTGGACTTTCAACGAGGTGCCGGGTAATCACTTATCCAGAGAACATTTTATTTTCATTTGTTCACTTTTGTCAATTGATTTTCATTATTATTGCGGGCACAATGTTTTTTTGTTTTCTTAATTTTTTATAAAAAGCCGGTGTTTTCGACCTAAAGACCTGTGGTGATTAGCCTAAAAAGGCCGCCAAACAGTATTATTTTTAAATATAGAAAATATACTTATTTTGTATTATTTTATTTTAATTTTTAAAAAATGGAATTTATTCTGTGTTGTTCATTTTTATTTTTTCAAAAAATAGAAAAAAAGTGTTCATTTGTATTTAATTGCTATGGTTATTTTTATTTCATCTCAAAAGGCCTGAAAAAACTGTCCTGATCCCACCACGACAATTTTATAAGATTTTTTTTAATACATATTGTATCTTATAGGTTGTAAAAATAAGATGTTTAAAAAATAAAATGTTTATTACCTAATTCTTAAAAGAAACTATTTTGTCCCCTTTACTCCCGAATAATTCCACCTCTCGCACGAATCACTTCCGTTAAACGCCTTTCCATCGCTTAAGTTGGACCCAAATGTGTTCGATTGGCTTCAAATCTGCACTTCGAGCTGGCCACACCACTCAATTCCAACCACATTCAGGTAAGCATCAACATACATGCTCTATGCTGGCATTATTCCGCATTAGCAAGAATCTCTCATCGATGTTGGGAGCAAATGGCAATTGTTCTTATTATGTCTTGAAAGTACCTCTGTGAAGCTAGAAATCTGTCAACAACCAATTCGGTGCGTGCGTTCAAGTAAATGCCACCCCAGAACATCAACTGCCCACATGAAAGGCACCTGAGGAATCATACACCATGGAACGTACTTTACTCCCGAGGTCTCCATACGAAATTACGCCCATCTGAAGATTTCAGGCAAACTCTTGCCTCATCTACAAAGAGAACTCGTTCCCAATATTCCATTGTCCAATTCACAAATTCTCGTGGAAATTCAAGCCTGGCCATTTTCTGAGCTGTGGTAAGAAGAGTGCCGGGCCCTGAGGTTATTTTCAGTGAGCCTTCTTCTTACAGTCCTGGAGGAAATTGAAACATTTCGGATTTGTCTTGTCAGATTTCTTCTCTCATTTCCCATAATACCGAATCTATCGTCTCTCTTGTCTGTAGACCTACGTCAACCCTGTCCTGGCTATCAGTGCGAAGCCCTGTATGTCTGAAGCGCCGAAGAATTCTTCCTATTTTTTTTTTTTTGCTGTGGCAACCGACATCTTGGTCATTTCAGCCCCGAAGGACTAACATAATACCGCTACATACTCAATACACAATCACACCAATAAATACATTCATACCTGTATACATTGATCGCACTCATACTGTTTGTTAGATGGAGTCTCAATATTCCTCCATCTGCCTATTCCCTATAAATAATCTACATTGGGGTCGATGGGGTACTTTTATAAATATTTCCGTCATCAGCCCAAGTCATACACACAACTTTTGAGGCGATGGAGAAGCTACTTCGCCATCAGCCACTCCCCATTCACGCCAATAAATACTCATACAAGACACAGAAACACAAAACACATACCTTTATTTCTATATACAATAAAAAATTCCCAATTCCGTTAAAAAGCGAAACAGAGGACCCTGAAACTCGCAGCTGTGTCCGAGAACTCTCTTTAAATCTGGCGGCATGCCAACTCGCACCCTGTAGGGAGCCAAGGCACGACACGCTTCAACTATGCGGGACACATCGAGCAACCTTTCTCTGCATAACGGATACCTGCGGGGAAATTGGCACACCAGCAAGTGCCTATGTGTCAACCGCGTATGGCCTATTCTTAATCTGGTAAGAACAATTCCTTCTTTGCGGCTCAGATCCTCAGGGGCCATCTGCTGGTCGTGCACTTAACACGAAGGAGCCTCTCGGATGACCCCAGACCTAGTATAACTCACTATACAATAGGAAGAATTGTACAGTGAGTTATATCTCCTGGCGACTTCGCCCTGGCTTTATCCTTCCTCTAATAATGTTATGACCCTGATACTGGGGTGTACTCACTCAAATGCCTGACTGAAGCCATCGAAAAA
The DNA here is from genome assembly GCF_000648675.2 of Cimex lectularius. Classification (NCBI taxonomy): domain Eukaryota; kingdom Metazoa; phylum Arthropoda; class Insecta; order Hemiptera; family Cimicidae; genus Cimex; species Cimex lectularius. The sequence goes on from NW_019394218.1 coordinate 139,625, forward strand.
GGCTTAAAAACAATAATAATATCAAATGAAAACGAAGGGAAAAGATTCACTGAAAGCGATCCTTAGGAGCAGCAGAATGGAAGGGTGCTATTTTTTTTTGATCAGAACAAAAATAAACAAAGCGTTATTTACAGTTTATTTTGACTACGATAGCTCCTAATTACAATCCCAGAAAGATAATGAATTTAAGTTTAAACGAAATAAATTTAGTAATGCGTTAAATTTGTCCATCAGTGTATTTTTTGACAAAAGAAAATACGTAATGTTTATTAATTTGTGATTACTACTGATAATGATCAATGGACTACCGAGCTTTAATATTAGACACTGTGCCGACTCTGGCATTTCCCAGCTAAATTCCGTTTCATTGAATCTAAAACTCAGACATGGTGAACTTTCCAGACTCGTCTAAGCCTTCTTAAAGTTATCTCTGTTTATCTTTGGACTTTCATGACTATCTTTCTACACCCCCTACAATACAAGTATCATAAGATAATCGACTCCCTCGTTTTTAACTCTTCCGTATATTTTTGTCCAAGTTTATTTTCCGTCTTTTTAACCGGACTGAATTCCAATTATTTTAATTTTGAAACGCTATACTTTTAAGTTTATACCATTTCTCAATTTAATCTAAAACCTTGTACCGAAAACTTTGCCGCACTACAACCACCTCAGTCACTCTGCCCTAAATAGACACTCAAAAAATCTCGTCCATAATTCCGCAGCGCAGATATCCTCATTCAACATCTGCCATCAAAATGTGCATCCATACACTTCAGCTAAATTGTTCAAAAAACGCTAGAAACCAAAAGGTGTAAGCTGTTATTATCAAAATGTACGACGTCTAAGGGCCATGCTGCAACTGTCATCAATAAAGTCCGATTTCAATGAAACCAAGTCAGAAATTCGAATCGTGGAAAGGAAGTTCTTTCAACAATAAAACCTCCATTATCCAGAGTTTGATTATCCGGACCTAGGGTCTCCGTGTATGTATACTATTTTTACATAGTACATATATATATTTTCCCCGTAGCACCAAATCCCAGTCATTTGTCTTGTTTCTATGATACTCCCACATTTCACTATTAACAAATTAAGACTAACTAATTGGACAGCTTCGTTTAGCTAACAAAAACGCAGCATTTATTTATTTAGAAAGAAATTTTACTTCAATTTGAAAAAAAATGTGTTCTTTATATACCTCTCAGGCTTCTAATCATTATTTTATTATTATTATTATTTATTTTCATTATAATCTGTAATTATTATTTACAATATGTAATTTGCGGATACATGAACTTATGTAAAACTATTTACATTGAGGGAAGAAAATAATCAATAATAAATAATAAATCAATAAAAAATAATAAAAATAATAAAATAAATAAAATAAAATAATAAATAATAAAATAATCCTCCCTCTTCACTTTGTTTATGTTTTTGTTTTTTTACAGTTTACTCGGAAAGGAGGTCGCGGGGCCATTTCCTCTTAAGACGTCTTATGGGGTTGTAGGGATGGGTTCTATCGGACAGGGTTTGGGCAAGACTATTTGGATGGTGGGAGAGTTTTTTGTGAAACTTGGTAAATTTTTGGGGAATAAATTTTTTGATATAAGGAATTTGAAGGTCGTTGTGGAGGGTAGCATTTGAGACATAATAAGGAGCATTTACAATGGATCTGAGGACTTTAGATTGAAAGGATTGGAGACGTAGGATATTGGAAGGTTTAGCGGTTCCCCACAATTAACATCCAAAATGTAATTGTTATATGTAAACAATGTTTGTAAATCCCAGGCCCTGAAGATGATCTCAATAAAGATCGAAACGTTGGCACGATAAAAAAAATGTTTTTCTGAAACCTACATCACGCCAGACCGCATCTCACGATTTCTAAATATAAAAAAAATTAAGGATTAAATGTGTTTACCTCTAATTAATATTCCTAATTTAAAACATATCATAAACAAATATTTATTGGTAAAAACAATGAGACAAATTAAGGCTCTATCGAGAAAATGAAAGAAATCAATTGGGTGGAATGTTTTGCTTGTTAGTGTACATCAGCAGGATGGTTTCTTCAATAAAAAGTCAAATTAGTGACTTTATAATATTATTTACTAGCTGAATTGCAAAACAAAACCTAAGGCGATGTAATATATACATACATAAGGCATATTAAATACAATTCAAAAGTGAAAAAATTTATGAAGCTACAAGATATGCTCACTAGTTATAAATCTGTTGTAATGAGGCAACAATAAAATGAAATGATTATTCGGAAATCGTGAGATGCGGTCTGATCTGATGTGATTAGGTTTCAGAAAAACATTTTCTTTATCGTGCCAACGTTTCGATCTTTGTTGAGATCATCTTCAGGGCCTGGGATTTTTTACATTGTATAAATTCACTTTTTTCCACATCCTACATGCGTTTGTTAAATTTAAACAATGTTTGTAAATGCCAGGCCTTGAAGATGATTTCAGTAAAGATCGAAACGTTGGCACGATAAAGAAAATGTTTTTTCTGAAACCTACATCACACCAGACTGCATCTCACGATTTCCGAATAATCATCGACTAACGTTCACTAATCACCACACAAATAATATGAAAATTGATGATATTAAATTATTTGGCTTTCTAATTGAGGAAATATTTGTAATTTAAACTCGTTTAACATGGATTATTTTCGGATAGTTAGAAATTGTTTAACAAAAATTCACCGGGCGTGAAAGTTCTGTAATTATTTTAATGGCTATTTTATGTATAAAAAAGGGTTAAGGATTGCTTTGATCATGACCGTCGATTCAGGCAACAGTTTTTAACAGAACAGTGAGACAATTTGCGAGAACAACTTTTAAGAATCTTGTAAGAGTTCTTACTGTGACATCTAAAACCCGCAAATCTACCCCCGAGGGGGACAAACTTGAATCAACAGACTCATCAAAGGGCGCATATTTGCACATCCCCGTCCACAGCAATTCCTCCGCCCTACGACGGCCCACCACAACTCATCCCTCACATATTTTCTGATGTAATAGTTTACATGAATACCACCGCTCGTTATTTCGTATATATGATTTTTTTCAACACTCTGATCGATTTAGCCTCACACTTATTTGGTCATATGGAATGGGAAGGGAAAGCATCCTTGTGAATAACGCTAAAAAGACTTTTTTTAAAAAGAAAGTGGTTTACTGTTATAATACATTATTTATTTCAAGCCCCTTAAATGTCTGCAGAGTACAATTAGTTTATTAGCTAGAATTAACTTATTAGTTAAGTGAACCCCCCCCCGGAGACGTTTAAGAGGCATCTAAGATTCCCTGTGCCATCTCGTGATACATTTCTGTAGATTCTATATTCGTGTTTTTCTTGTTTGTTTTTTCAGTTGCTTTGCCCTGTTAGTAGGCATGTGTTTACTCTTATCATGCTTTGGAACATTTCTTTAATCCACTTCTATACGTTCTTGTATACACCGTAGCTGGGTCATAACATGGTGTTTATTTTATTCCTTTGGAGATCAGTAAGTTTTCGTGGTCTATACAAATTGTAAAACGCGGATCAGCGCGGTCTGGTTCATTGAACCTGTAATCCCATATAATTTTCTGCCGACATAGTTATTCGAGAATTAACGCATATGTCAAATTGGTTGGTTTTAACTAAGCATTTCCTTCATGCCTGGTCGATTTAATAGGCCATCATCCGAGGTAGGAAATGCTGACGGCTAGGTCGATTCGGTGGTTGATACTGTAAGTCATGATATGGTATATTTTATGTTTTATTTCCTCTACTGTATTGTCTGATCTTTTCTTACACGTTAACCATCCGAACCTCTCTGATCCATTCTGTTTTCTCTTGTCTTCCTCAGCAGCCAATCTCGGTCTGTTTCTTTTATGCATATATAGTGGTTATTTCCCACAACACCCAATACATCAACCCTCTGTTAGAGTTCACACCAGAACAACAATTAACCATTTACTCTCTCTTCACCGATGGATGTTAAATACACAACTCTGTAGGCTGTAGTGTTGTAATATACATGGAGGGAATGAAAGCGCATAGTATGTGAGGCTGAGATTGGCTGAATGGTGTTCCAACAATCAGGCTTCTTGCTATCCACGTGGGGACCTCAAGATAGCAGTCAACACCAACAGCCGAGTGGCACTACTATCGATCCGCAACAATAAAAAAGCCACCCCATTGGCTTACAAAATAAGAGAGGAAGTCAACTGTCTTGAAAACGGACTGGATGTCTTGCTCATACAGGTTGTCGCGGTAATGAAGAGGCAAGACAAGCAAAAAAAACGGCAAAATACGGAAACCTGAGTCCCGAGGAGACATATCTATAAAATGTGCAAATTAAGGACCGTCCAATCATGGGAAGCCTCCTGGGATGAGATGGAACACGGTAGAGACACGAAGGCATTTTTCCCTAATATTCAATCAAGACACGACTCCGATTTCAAAATAACAGCTAAACTGACACAGGGGTATGGGAAACAGTTAAGGTGGCCATTCACGATCCTTCCTAGCAGTCCAAATGGAGCGACGCCGTCCCAAAAACCAGTCAATGGCAAAACTGAACTATCGTGCCCGGCTGTGCCGAATATTCGACCGGTCCAAACTCCATCGCGCCACTCCAAATATCTATGACGCGACGACGGCATGGCGCGTTCGGGAATGGGAAAACACGCGATTTTTTGGCGCAGTCCCCGTCTTTCTATCACTGAGTAAACATCTCCATCGTACATTCTCAAAAAGTCAAAAACGTTTATTCTTTATTGGTAATGACATCCAATCGAGATTTTATTGTTGAGGTGATTGAATTGTATGAAAGTTTACCATGTTAATGGAAAGTGGTCGACAATGATTACCACGATAGAAATAAAAGAAATTCGGTCCTCAACCAGTTGGTCGACGTTTTCAAAACAAAGGATACAAATGGAACGAGAGATGCGGTATTGATAACCCCTAACAATGATCAGAAATCGTAGTAGGTTCTTTGTAGTTCATCCCTGTAGCGAGAAATCGTAATGTGGTTGCCAACCTTTCATGTAGTGATGATTTCTCTCATGACTGACTTTTGTTTTCTAATCAAAGGGGGTAACAAGCTGGAGTAAATATAAATAAGACGTTAATCTTTTTTTTTATAAGGTTTTGGTTGAAATGAAAAAAATGGTGTCACGGAGGGATTCGAATCCACGAGATTCGGCTAAATACGCCGCTGCGCAAACCACTTGAGCTATCGTGACTTCGATCCACTCGGACACCAACTCCCCATCTCAACCTACAACCTTTCGAATTTTCTCTCTTTTTGCCATTTTTTGGTGTCGGAGAGGATCGAAGTCACGATAGCTCAAGTGGAAGAGCAGCGGTGTATTTAGCCGAAGGACATAGATTCAGACCCCCCTCTTGGCACTAGCTTTTTCATTTCAACCAAAACCTTACAAAAAATATTAATTAATTGAAAGAAGTAATTTTGTCAATAGAACACTAAATATAATGAATAAATAAGACGTTTCATCCATTTATCCAGGTAATTCACTGGTTGACGTTTGGAGCGACTGGCTGTGGAGCGGTCGTGAATGCCCCCTCAAATTTCAGGCACTCCAAATGGAGCTGTACGGCTTGGCGCGGTTCCATTTGGAGTGATCGTGAATGGCCACCTTTACAATCGTTTCCGCTTAGCTGAACACCCGTCTTTTCCCTGCGGCGCAACTATACAAGAGCCACCTAATATATAATTGTTCTCGTTTTGACAACATTAGGCGTAAACACATTCGAGACATCACTATTCAAGTGGGCACTAGCTGGCCATTGCACATAAGCGATATCTTGAAACCAACTACAGTGAAACTATTTGAGAACTTTATTAATAAAATGAACTGCAATCTATTTCCAGACTAGAATAAGCGGAAAAAAATAAAATCAATGTAAATTTTTTTTTCTTATTTGTCAATTGTAAATACATTCTAAATAGTATCACCTGCAATCAGTAATGGGAGCAGGTATAGATAAACTGCCTGCCTGGCAAAGTGACTACGGAAAGGAAAAAAATAGAAGGATAAGATATACATCTTTATGTCGTAAGCGATATACGATAATTGTCTTGTAAGATACGCAACGCTCAAACCTATAAAAAACGTGAGGAAACGACCAAATTATTTCTCACCTATAAGATTAGGACATGTGATATCATGAAACCAACAACTGAGAAACTATTTGAAAACTTTATTAATAAAATGGACTGCAATCTATTTACAGACTAGAATAAACTGGAAAAAATAAAATCAACGAAAAAAATCCTTATTTGTTAATTTTAAATACTATCACTTGCAATCAGTAATGCGACCAGGTGTAAGTAAACTCCCTGTCTGGTAGAGTTACTACGGACAGGGAAAAAAACAGAAAGATAAGATATACATCTTTTTGTCGTAAGCGATATACGATAATTATCTTGTACGATACGCAACACTCAAGCGTATAAAAAACGTGAAGGAACGACAAAATTAGTTCTCTTCTGTACGATTACGACATGTGTCGTAAGATACACGGCCCGTTTGTCTCTTTTTTCAGTGTACGATATTGCCACCAAAGAAGGTAAATTCAAAGAGTGAGGATATTGCGTTGTGATTGGCTGGCTGGCTCATGTCTTATCGCTTCGGTATGATCCTAACTTTTCTTACGATAAAAATCGTGTACCTAACGCTTCTGCGATAAATATCTTACCACTCAGGTGTGAACACAGTCTTGTAAACCTCGATCCTGTCTTACAATTATTGTTTGTTTCCTCCAAGAATATCACCTTATCCTAGAAGAATGATTCCGCAAATAGAGAAAATAAACCCCCATGTCTCATTTACCCTCAATACTAAACCCTTCCGTTTATCTGAATCAAATTCCACTTCCTAAGGCAGAACAGTGTCTCGTAATTCAGATTGTACCTAGAAAGGTTGACATGGAATCCCCATTCGAGACTTCAAATGACAGGATTGATTAATGGTTACAAACAATAAAACCGGTAGATAGACATTCAAAACTTACTATTCACAACAAGAGTACGCTAAAACAACAAACCTCAACTGGAACCGATCCTTCCAATCTAAAATTCTACGCACGATCACCGATCCTCCTTTCTTTGTTAGTAATCATACTCGGACCGCTGAATTCCATTGTTACTGACCTGACAAAACCCTTTATCTTAAATTCCACTCATCAGTGACCTTTCCACTTTTACTCTCCCTACAAATGTCTCTAAGAGGTGCCGCGACCAGATGCTCACATAAAAACATGGTTCGGAGTTTTGCCCAAGAGGCTGCTTAATGTTGATCATAGATTGATTACGTGTAACTAGTGATTTTTGCTTTCATGTATTTTATCTTTTATTGCATAAATTGATAAAAGTTATAAATCTACAATTTTAAAAAAACTGCTATCGAATGAAATATCCTTAGATTTTGGAATTTGAAAGGTACCATAGTGAAAAGATTCTCTTGTCGATGGAGATTCTGTACGTAATACATATTATGTTACGTTATGTTTGATGTGTTTTTCTTTTGAGATTTTCTCAGTAGAACTAGCATAAAGCGGTTGCGCTATCTAAGGCTGAATTGAACCAAGTGTTCTTATGGTCACTTCTAACACTTAGTAACAATTTCCTTCGATCATCCATATTCATATTGGTTAGTTATTCAGATATCGTGAGATGCGGTGTGATATAGGTTTCAGAAAAACATTTTCTTTATCGTGCCAACGTTTCGATCTTTTATTGAGATCATCTTCAGGGCCTGGGATTTACAAACATTGTTTACATTTAACAAATACATTTAAGATTTGTTATTTGTTAAATGTAAATATTGTTTGTAAATCCCAGGCCCTGAAGATGATCTCAATAAAAGATCGAAACGTTGGCACGGTAAAGAAAATGTTTTTTCTGAAACCTACATCACACACGACCGCATCTGACGATATCTGAATAACTATCAATTAACGGTCACTAATCTCTACAGATATTCATATTGTGCAAGGGAAATACAAAAGGGTATAGGGATTCAGGGTCGGGGTGGGGTGGGATCGAATCCTTTTGCTGCCTGGCTCAAAATTGTCCGATATTAAATTAAGAAATTTTCACTTTTAACCAAACACTCAAACAGGCTATCACTTGAATGTGTGAACCATGTGACAAAACTACTAAAAGCGTAACAACATTCAACACAAAACAACACCATTTTTTAACATCATTAAGCATAATTAATTATTACAGCTGATAAAGTCTAAAATAGAACTAAAACATTCTAACAGTGTCAGAACAGGCGATTTAATGATTCATTGTCTAGTTATTGACCTAAATATTATAGAAATAATATATTTAACTAAATGTAACCGAAAAAATCTATATTAGTTAGGCTGTCATGGTAGAAGAATTTTCACAGCCGTAATTTTAAAAAAGGGATACTTTTTTCTTCTTTCCAGATGAATCGGTCTGCCTCTTTCGCGAATTCACCCCTCCTCCGAACCAGGCCGTCATCAGACATCTCCCTGTTGGAAACTCTGTTCGTCAGATTTTTTTTTTCAAAAACTCCTGGGTTTACTAAGTGAAAGAGGGCTGTATCGAAAAGCTTTCAGGGGAAATTAAGTTAAGCGTTAAGAAAACAAAAGGCGGTGGGTACTTGGGGAAGTTTGCTTTTGGAATCGACTGTCCTCTTTTCCGACGATGAAAATTCAATCTCATTTATTATTATTTAAAACTCTTGAATTTAAGCTTTACAAGAAATCTATTGTATTATAACAATTCCATCTTTAAAAATATTGACAGTGTTTGTTCTTAAAGTAAAATATGAATCCAATAGAATCAACACTATAATACCAAAACATAACAGTATAAAAAGTAATAAAACAGTAGAGGAAAGGAGAAAACAATAATCAAATAACAGCCTATTGCTATTCAATAACAACTGAATACATTACTTATTTTTATGATATCTTTTATTACCCTTTTATGTTATATGCAACTACCGTCTGAACTCCTTCAGCACACAGAGTTCTCACGAAAGTGCAATAATAATCTAAACAATGTACACGAAAGGAAAATAACAACCTAACGCTTTCAGTCGCAGAAATTTTATAAATTTAGAATTTTTCATCCCCTATCCCCTTTACTACTACGTTGCACATCATAGAACATAACTTCGCTCTATCTATTCTAGTTGACGTCCATCGACCTACCTAGTTTAAACTGATGTTATATTGGATCTTCTTGAGGTCATTTTACAGGTGAATAAAGAACATCACTATTGGGTTTCACCAAGCTTCGGCAAATGTTCCGCCATCATCAGAGCCTAATTTATAAAAAAAATAATAAAAAAAATTACATGAACAGAGTTACATAACACATCTTATATAAATACATTACAAAAATACAATTACGTACTTAACCCAGTTGTTAGGAAAATTCAATTTATTGCACATGTTTGTTGTTTTTTTAAAATGAAGGTGAAAATGAATCTATATACTAAAAAACAAAAACCGTATTGCTTAAAGTCTATTGACCCTGATCAGTCATCCTCTGTTTTCATTTTTTCATAAGTTAACACTAAATCTCAGGTACATGTATTTCTTTATCACAGATACATTAAATATATACAACTTTTTTACTGTTTTTTAACTTAACAATGTAAGGTGTAACGTTGTTAACGAAATCAATTAGGGGATTGTAATGGACATTGCTGCTTTATTCTAGGATTAATTAAATCTGATTACTAACTTTGAGGTTTTGCATTTTGAACTTTAATTGTTAAAATAATTCGTCTAATTTAAATTTTAAAATAGTGAAATAGTGGGGAAAATACATTTTGTAATATTCACTAATTTCGTGGTCCGCATGGCCAATTAATATATTACAATTAATTAAGGTTTTTAGTTGGTTGAGATGGGAAGTTAGTGTCCGAGTGGATCGAGGTCACGATAGCTCAAGTGGTAGAGCAGCGGCGTATCTAGCCGAAGATCGTGGGTTCGAATCCCGCTCGTGCCATTGACTTTTTTATCTCAACTAAAAACCTTAATTATTTTGTAATATGTTATTTCGCTCTGTTCATCCATGTTATTTGAAACGAATGAAATTTTAGTTTTCCTTTAACATTCAAGTACAGATAGATTACTTTCTAATTACTTATTTTAATAACATAATTAAATAACATGGTACTTTTCGACACTAGCACTTTGTTATTTCTCGAAGCCCTTTTTATTTGGTATTTTGCTTTTGAATAACTGTCACATTGAGTATTTTAAACTGTATTACAGTTTATGTAATGGTATGTTTGTTTAATATGCGAATGACATTTTTCAAATAACAGTGATGCTCGTAAAAGCAAAATCGCTTTTTTTAACTACCTATCAAAGGAAAGACTGTATTATACAAGATTTGAAACATAATGAACAAATATTTACAAGCAGCTTTGCAACAATCAAAATTTTACAACAGGAGAAGGAAATGGCGATCGGTTTGATATAGAATTGAGTGGAGGCACTGGGTGAAAGTTTGATATTGTTGGGAAACATTGTTGCCACCTTAAACCAACCTACCTGCCCTATGGTAAACTTTCCAGGCCAACTTTTGTTTTGGCTGAACTAAGCCGGGTTCATTGTCAACTTCACGTTAGTTAACGGTCGCCCGCGTTAACAAGGCGTTTATTCATTACCGACTTCCCGTCCTCCGCATAAGAATGCCACATGGTCGTCTTCTCCCGTGGCCCGAGCTTTACAAAAGTCCCTATGCACAAGTCGGGCTTCTTTACATTAATTAGTATATCATTGTTTTACTTTGGAAAAAATTTACTATACATATTTAAGGTTGTATACCCTACGGAATGAATGTTGTTCTAGATTATTCGGAGATCGTGAGTTGCGGTCTGGTGTGACGTAAGTTTTAGAAAAAAAATTTTCTTTATCGTGCCAACGTTTCGATTTTTATTGAGATCATCTTCACGGCTCAAAGTGTTTGTTTTCTGCGAAATTGTGTCATTCTTGTCACTCTCAACAAGACACACAAAAATGACACAATTTCGCAGAAACCAAACACTTTGAGCCCTGAAGATGATCTCAGTGAAGATCGAAACGTTGACGCGATAAAGAAATTTTTTTTCTAAAACTTACGTCACACCAGACTGCATCTTACGATCTCAGAATAATCATTAACAGTCACTAAACACCACACAATGTTCTAGGAATGTTAAGCACTCTGGTCACATACACCTGACTTTTTCATCCTCCAATAGTAGCCGAATCTGTATCACTTAAAACCATCACTCAAACAAATCTGAAGTTTATAAATGGTACAACTTAAAAAACAAAACCACCGGAAAGTTAGAAAGAAGCTTTACAGAAAAACCAACGAAGAAGAGATTGACTATTCAATGATTTATTTACAAAATCCAATTGAAAAACCAAGTGAGAGATTTTAACTGTGTTTTATTTATCTGTAATCCTTTAAAAATGGACTAAATATTTGTTAGATAATCAATGGAGGATTGTCTAAGAGATAATTGAAAATATTAAGGGTGGTCATTTTTTTGCCTCTCAGTCTAGCAGGATCCTGCTACTAAACAGACTAAATCGACTTCGACTACATTTTCGCAAAATATAAAATTATTCAAAGTTTTTAGTGAAAAAGAGGTTAAAATTAGCCGTTTTTAAGTCTTTTAACAGCCTCCCTCATTTCAGGTCTTCTGCAATATTTATTGGTTACCAAAAAAAGGGTAAGTTTGCAATATTTATTGTGTACCAAAAAAAGGGTAAGTTTGCAATATTTATTGGTTACCAAAAAAAGGGTAAGTTTGTGTGTAAATCGTTAGCAAAGTATTTACAAATGCCCCCTATAAAGAAATTTTTACCCTTTTTACCTCTTTGAAAGACGTTTCAAGTTTCTAACATTATATCATCTCATTTCTGTCTCCTCACATTTCAACTTTTCTCAACCGGAAATGCCAAACCACTATAGTATTAATACAAACATACGGCAGTTATTAAGCAAATGCTGTGGATATTTAAGACGTCATATTTCGAACTGTTAATCGTAGGGTGAGTGGGAACACATCGGAATATGTGTATTTTGCGAGGGAACAGTTCCTCTGTTTATATGCATAACGAGTCGTCTGTCCTATATCATTAAGAAAGTTTGCGTCGCGTACATATATTACACTTTATCAATGTAAATATAAGCAAAATCAGAGTACTTTTTCGAGGGATGTTGATCGTAATTGAATATTGCAACGACGTTGTATTTGTGCTATTATATAATAAATCCTATATCCATCCCTGTAATATATTGCTAGTCTGTACCAACTCTCTTTGCAATTCACTACTTTCGTGGTCCGCTTGACCAATTAATACATGACAATTAATTAAGGTTTTTAGTTGAGATCTATAAAAATAAATAAATACAAATAAAATAGGTTTCTTTAATATTGGTGGAAGATGAAATTCCACAAAAGGGGTGCAAAAATTGCAAAGAGAATTAATTAAGGTTTTTAGTTGAGATGAAAAAAAGCTAATGGCACGAGAGGGATTCGAACCAAAAAAGAAATTGAAAAATGGCAAAAAGAGGGAAAACTCATAAGGTGGGGTTGAGATGCGGAGTTGATGTCCGAGTGGATCGAGGTCACGATAGCTCAAGTGGTCGAGTAGCGGCGTGTCTAGCCGAAGATCTCTGGTTCGAATCCCGCTCGTGCCATTAGCTTTTTTTTCATCTCAACTAAAAACTTTAATTAATTCTCTTTGCAATTTTTGCACCCCTTTTGTGGAATTTCATCTTCCACCAATATTAAAGAAACCTATTTTATTTGTATTTATTTATTTTTTTTAAATAACTTATAAGCAGTCGCCTCTTGTTAATTCGAAACTTGATCATTTCAACTTCTTAATAATTCGAACTCCAGGTTATTTAGGTAAATTGATAAAAATTCTTTGTATTTTCATACATTAGGCATTATGAAATATTTTTCGTAACAAGGGGAGAAAGAGCATTCTATTAAGCGAAATTAAGTCACTTCCCCTCTTTATAATTCGAAATTTTTCCTTGTGACTTTCTTCTAAATTTCCACGTATTTTCTCTAGTTTGTTATGTTTTTGTCAATATATTTTCAGTACTGTCACTTTGAAAAATCATTAATCTAATTGTTTCCCTTCGTCGGCTCTTTTCACCTCAAAGAAGCCGACGCCTTATACAAAAATGTCTTTTTCTATACCGACTTCCTTCCCCACCCCTTCAAAATCCAACGTATATAAACATAAAACAGCAAAATCTCACTGGCACTCTCAACACGACACGCAAGAATGGCACAATTACACAGAAGACAAACACTGTGCGTGAGTAGAAATACTTTGATTGAATATAAAAAATATATTTTGCATTGCAATATATATTTTCACATTCATTTCAAATTCACTTTTCCACATCCTAAATGTATTTGTTAAATGTAAACAATGTTTGTAAATCCCAGGCACTGAAGATGATATCAATAAAGATCGAAACGTTGGCACGATAAAGAAAATGTTTTTTCTGAAACCTACATCACACCAGACCGCATCTCACGATTTCTGAATAATTATCGATTAACGTTCACTAATCACCACACATTTCTACACGAGAAGAACGAAGAACATGGGATTCTATGAACAAATTTCAACTACATATGGACACGCAGGTAAAAGTACTCTGAAGGACATCGCCAACAATGAGAAGAAACTCGCATCGGCTATCAACCAGAGAATTTTTTGCTGAAATGCAGACAAAACAAGGTATTTCCTACTCACATCAAAAACAATTTTAACTTCACAAATGCCACACTAATACAGCCAAACACCAGAATTAACGATACATAAAGCCACAATAAATTTCAAACGAAACATTTTAAACATAGAAATCACCACGAACATCAAAAACATTAAGACATTAACACAAAAATTACACCAATTAAAACGCAGTCCCGCCAACATAATACCTACAGACATTTTAAAAGAATTTTACACACATCAAAAAGATGCATACAATGTCCACTTTGACCAAATCAAAAACAAACACATCAAAAATTAAATAACTTAATCAACAAACAATCACCTGCTAACACAAACAAATGGTTTTTAAACCTAACCAAAACTAACATTCCTCCAGAAATCCAGAACTTCCTATCACTTGGTCCCAAACAATCCATTCCTTACAACAAAACAGATTTTCCAGCAGCTAAATTAATTACGGATGTAGACTATGCAATCCTAAAATCCACAAAAAGAGAGGAAGAAAAAGACATAACACGATGAAAATGCATTGACACAATAACAAATCACTTACAACACCTCACTACAAATCATCACAACCTATCTCAACAAACATATACCAAAACCAAAAATTTTCTCAAAAGTAATCCTGACATACTCATTCTTTCTGCTGATAAGACCAAACAAACAGTAGCAATCAGCAAAAAAGAGTACAAGGAAAAAATTGACAAAATTATCACAGACAAAACACATACAGTATAATCAAATCAGACCCTACTCCTTCTACCATCAAACAGACAAACGAAATTCTCCAAGAAACACTTAAACGAAAAGAAATAGACATATACACCTACAAATCACTTCAAAACAACTCACCAACACCTCAGAAACTATATGGATCTGTAAAAACACATAAACCCGAACACCCTCTAAGACCTATAATTTCATTTGTAAACTCACCCACGTATAACATGACAAAATACCTAACCAACATAACTCAAAAACAACACAGATAACACATATAATGTAAATTATTCATTTCATTTCATTAACAAAATTAATAATATCCCCTCACACTACTCTCTCATATCCCTAGCTGTTTCATCATTGCTTACCAACATTCCCATAGACACAACACTGAACATTGTTAAAGATAAATGGCCCAACATAACACCACACAAAACTCTATCAAAGAACACGTTCGTAACAGTGATCCGACACTGCTGTGTTAACGGATATTTTACATATGACAATCAATTTTACAAACAACTATTTGGTATAGCCATGGGTAGCAACCTAGGCCCGATACTGGCAGACATAATTATGACACATCTATTAAATATCATATCACAACTTCCTTTCACATTACCCTTCCTCACTAAATACGTAGATGATGTGTTGACAGAGTTCCCACAGATTTCAATTCAAACTACATTAGATACATTTAATAGCTTTCACCCACGCCTAAAATTTACACATGAAATCGAAAAAAAATAACATTTTTAGATACACTCATAATAAAACAACCAGATGGCACATTAATCACAGATTAGTATCAAAAACCAAGAAACACAGATTAATCTAAGGTCACTCTGAAGTTGGCTATCTTGGAGCTTAGTTATCCGAAAACTCACTTGTTACCTAGTAACTAGGTACTTAGTGGCCACACCAAAGCATCAAATCCTGTCGCCAGTAGTGTTGAACGTTCACATTGTTGAAATATCTCTCTCAAAATTGGCTAGCCAATGCTTTTGGTAGACAATATTTCTTGGAAATATGAACGATTGCGAAAGGTCCCTTCAAAATGGGTGCACCGCATTAATTGGAGAGAAGTGGAAATGGTGAATTTTTCGTGTTGAACAAACAACTACAATTCTTCCGGATACTTTCGATCAATACACCCCTAGTTTAAAAAAATAAATAAATAAAAATATTTTTAAAAAACCATTGAAAAGGTGTTAATGCATCGTTATCCATGGTCGAATTTTCAAAACCAAATAATGTTCAAGTTTAATATTGTTCTATTCCCTTTTTATTATTTTTCATTGTTTTAGTACAATTTTATTAAGAATTTTCAAAAATACGTTCGATTTTTTCTTCCCTCTTCCAGCATCTTGTAATTCAAACTCTCGATAATTTGAATTATTTTTGTAGTTCCTTGAGTTTCGTATTATGGAGATTTGACATTGAAAGATTGGAATTCGAATGTACCTAATTACATTAATTTAATTTGTTACATATTAAATCGCACTAGCCGTCGGTTTCTGTTCTTTGTACCACTCTCAATATTTGTGTTCAAAGTAGATTATGACTCAAAGTGGGAGCAAGAAGAAGAAAGCAAATTTAGTTGGTAATGTCAAGCTTTCGACCTATTTTAAAGTATCATTAGGTCAAAACAACCGTAAATGTGTCAACAGATTGATTGATAAGTTGTTTTTTTACAGGAGATTTTAAATTTCCTTGAAGACCGATTCAGTCCCAATGAATCATTCTTCAAAGAAATTTGAGATCGCCTGTAAAAAAACTACTTCAATTTGTCAATCTGTTGACATATTTACGGTTGTTTTGACCTAATGATACTTTAAATTAGGTCAAAAGCTTAGCATTAGCAACAGAATGTGCTTTCTTCTTCTTCTAGAACATACTTTGATCCATTTGTTAGTAACTTTACCTTTGCACACTTACTAACAAATATATGCATATATATAAAAAAATCATTCATACATTTTATGTTTTTTGTCATATTTAACATACATCGACAAAACTATTCGAATTCGTCAACCAGGAAACGCACATAGTAATTTGAATTGTTTCTTAAAAATCGATTAGTATTCAATACCTATAACCCATTATTATTTCGTGGTCCGATTAACCAAATAACTTCTTTCAATTAATTAATCTTTATGTAAGGTATTGGTTGAAATGAAAAAGTTAGTGTCATGAGCGGGATTCGAACCCACGATATTCGGCTAAATATGCCGCTGCTCTACCACTTGAGCTATCGTGACGGATCAACTCGGACACCAACTTCCCACTTCAACTTACCTTCCGAATTTTCCCTCCTTTTTGCCATTTTTCCATTTAGGTTGAACACTGATTTTTTTATTTGAACCAATACCTTACATAAAGCTTAAATTTTTTTCTTTTTTTTCAAGGCCGCTGGATTCGAACCCGGGACCTTTAATTTGCATTGCTGATTGCCGTGTAACCATCGCCGGCCCTCTGTGCTTTAAGCGAAAATTAATCGGATTTTTTCTTTTATACTTTTTCCTTTCTTTCAGGCATTCATCATTGTAACCAATTCATTGTTGGTTAGTATGAATATTATGAATTATTTTTACGATTATTCAAGATTGGAAATTTTACAAAATTGACCAAATTTTTTTATTTCAACAACAAAAATTCGACAGGAAGTTCGTTTTTCATTATAAATGAAGGTTGTATTATTGATTACAATATGAAAACAAAAATAAAAGTGGAAAATAAAATAAAACAAGAAATTGGGTTAAAGAAATGAAACGAGGTAATAAAATCGTGAGCGCGTAGCTACATAAAAAAAGTGGAGTGGGACTTACGACCACGGGCTGTCCTGCGAATACCGGCGTTTTTTCCGGTAGTAATATAAAAGAAATAAAGAAACTAGAAGAGTGGGGCCGAGGGCGTCGTCGAGAGGGAGAGTCGCGAAGGAGAAAGCAAAAAGAAAAGGTTGTAGTGTTAAATAATTCAATGAGACAAGGTTGACTAAACTGAAGAGACTAGTCATCACTTTGCTGAGATGTACCAGGTTTTTAAGGGAAGGGGATATCTTCCATTTATCAAGAAGGAATCCTCCTAAGCCAAAAAAGTGATGTACTAGGATTTGTACTTTCCCTTTGTACCTCTGTGAAAGTCGTTTCAAGTTTCTAGCATTATATCATCTCGTTTCTCTCATTTCAACTTTTCTCAGCCAAAAATGCCAAAACGCGATAGTATTTATACAAAAATAGCAGAACAGTACCGCAAGTATAAGCAAATCCGGTGGATATTTAAAATTTCACCTTTCGATCTCAGATTGTATTAAATAATAACCCTTCCGCTCGTATTACCTAAACGTATAAACAGAAGCCAAAAAAGGTGTTAAATGCATCGTCGCTTTTTTACTCACGAATAATGTTAATAAAAAAGCCAATTCAATTGTTATTGCCAAGTTTTTAACATATTTTAAGGTCAACATTAGTCATGTCAATTTTTAGACATATTTAATATTGTTTTGCTAGATGACAACAAATTTTGCATTATAACAGACAGCAAAAGTGTCATCGCCCAAATAGAAAACTTCCACCCAAACTCCAAGTGCGATTATTTAATGACGGAAGTAATAGACAAGGCGTTTAACTTCAAATCGCAAAATAAAACTAGTCTTTTGCTGGAGTAGGGGGCATTACCGAAATCGTGGACTTGTTAGCTAAACGAGCAACAAAGGACGGGGATTTTATTGACATCAAATTGCCAAAGTCTGACACCAAACGTTCCCTGATTAATAAATGGGTAAAAGCCTGGAGCATTTGGTACAACAGTGGTTCGGCGCGGGGTATTTTATCGATCATTGTTTCCGGAAATAAATATCGCTCCATGGTTTTCGACAGAGTACGGAAGCAAAAAATTCTTTTCTGCCTCAACGCGCTTAAGAACAAATCACGGCATTTGTGGATCTTAGCTACATCGAATTGGTCTTAGGCCGTCGCCAAATTGCGTCATGTGATGAGCCAGAGAACATGAGGCACATTGTCTTTTTCTGTCCTGAATATGAGACAGAAAGAGAGAATCTTTTAAGACGGATCTTCCAGCGGAAAGAGGTGATCAAGCCGTTCAGCTATGAAACCTTGTTGGCAACAAGTAGTGGTGTTATATACAGATATATTTTTGACTTCCTGGAAGATAGCGGAATAGATATATAGACTATTCAAACAATAATCTATGTCCGGGAGGTGGCCGTCGGGGGGAGGAGTGGAGTGCTCAGGGCGCCTTTTGCCCCGGGTTGCGGAGAGGATGTGGACTTTTCTACAGCTGTAAAGCGATGTAAGTGGTTTTTATCTATATCCTCCCAATGCACCCGTAAGAGAGGGCGGAGTTCCCAATTGTAAAAAAGGGTGGGCGCTCTAGGACTCTTCCCGGGGGTGGCTTTGGTCGGCTCGCGCGGGTCGGGCGGGTGGTGTCGCGCTGGCAACACGGGACAACACCGTATGCATATAACCAAAGCCACAAAAAAAATATTGTTTTGCCCTGAAGATGACCATAAATAGGTCGACAGTTTAACAGTAACAATTGAATTTGCTCTTTCATCAACAGCGTGATTCTTATTATTCGTGAGTATATGTTCGTTCTATGTTTATATACCAATAACCTTGTCCTTTTTTTTATATATTTCAACTTATTCTTTCGTATGTACTTAGCCATTCAGTAGCCCTTCACATTGCCTTCAGCAGCCCAGTAATACTGATTTTGATTAAAATACAGATCGTTGGTCTTTATTGCAATTTTGCATAACACAAACGAAACTCAGAAAGCAAGCAACTGCATATCTGCAATAAAAACTCATTTATGGTATTCAAGAAGAATTATCAGGCCGAGTGTCATCCTTGCCCATTCTTTATAAGGTGTCTTTATTTTTTCGAATAACAGGAATGCTGTTTCCCCTGAGCACTGCAGCTCTATACAGCTTATTATCCTGGCTCCATTTTGGGAGCTCCCAACAAACAGTGCCAGTGATCTTCCATCGAAGAAACTCTTTTCGAACCAAATTCAGGATCGCTGAGATCCGATCCTGCCCCAGAACTTCCATTGATGAGAGCCGTGTCATTTTTCATTGCGGCCACCGGTACTCTTAGACGTCAGAAAAAGTCCAGCGGCGGTGTTGGGATTCGAACCCATGACCGCGGATCTACTAGCCAAGAGTCTGACGACTTACCTACTCGCTATCCCCTATTTGTGCATTAGTAATAAAAGTAATAATGTAATAATAAATTCCATTTTTGTACGTCATGGAATAGTTACAAGCTTGTCGTTATTTTCATTCCCTAATTTCGTGGTCCGCTTGACCAATTAATACATTACAATTAATTAAGGTTTTTAGTTGAGATGAAAAAAAGTTAATGGCACAAGCGGGATTCGAACCCACGATCTTCGCCTTCATACGCCGCTGCTCTACCACTTGAGCTATCGTGATCTGGATCCACTCGGACACCAACTTCCCATCTCAACCGCACCTTTTGAATTTTCCCTCCTTTTTGCCATTTTTCAAATGTCGTGTAATCGGATTGGATTCTCGACGACAAATGAAATGGCCACGGAGAGCTTTAGTGAAGGGTACTTCATTTTAATCATTAAATTCACTAATTTCGTGGCCCGCTTGACCAATTAGTACATTACAATTAATTAAGGTTTTTAGTTGAGATGAAAAAAAGTTAATGGCACGAGCGGGATTGAAAAATGGCAAAAAGGAGGGAAAGTGGCCCCGAGACCTCCTCATTGAGTGCAGATTGACGTGGTTTCAGGGTGGAGTGTTGCCGGCAACTTTTC
Source organism: Cimex lectularius (assembly GCF_000648675.2). Classification (NCBI taxonomy): domain Eukaryota; kingdom Metazoa; phylum Arthropoda; class Insecta; order Hemiptera; family Cimicidae; genus Cimex; species Cimex lectularius. Next base: position 159,955 of record NW_019394218.1, read on the forward strand.
TTAGAAATGACATAAACGACAAATTCAGAATATATAAAATATTCACTGAATGCCATATTTGTAGTTTTAAATATTAATTTCTACACGGATACCAATCCTTGTACAAAAATAAATAAGTTTATTACAAATCTTTATGTAAGGTCTTGGTTGAGATTAAAAAAGTCAGTGTCACGAGCGGGATTCGAACCCACGATCTTCGGCTCAATACGCCGCTGCTCTAACCACTTGAGCTATCGTGACTTCGATCCACTTTGATACCTTACAGCAATACCTGGCGAAAAAGAGGTAAAATTCGAAATGTAGGTTGAAGTGGGAAGTTGATGTCCGAGTGGATCGAGGTCACGATAGCTCAGGTGGTAGAGCAGCGGCGTATCTAGCCTAAGATCGTGGGTTCGAATCCCGCTCGTGCCATTAACTTTTTTTCATCTCAACTAAAAACCTTAATTACTTGTCGTTATTGTTGAGTTTTCATGGTGTTATTTTCCATCGTTGTACCGAAATCATAAATTTCATCTGTATTTGTCTTTTACTTTTCGTCCTTTGTCTCGTTAACATCAATATCATTGTTATTGAATTATTACAATCTATAATACAGCATAAGAAAATATCTGATGTCATGTTAACACTGTTGATTTGTGTCTTAGAAAAAATGTAAAGAATAAGGAAAAAATAAAAAAATAATTAACGATATATTTAGAGGCTGTGTTCTGAATGTAAAAGCGGGACTGGAGTTGATAATGCAAACGAGGGCTGTTAGAACAATTTAAGCTATTTATCTGAGAGCTCGGTTTGACTTGAGGTGGTGAAATGGTTAAGGGGATGAAAGGCGTTGTATTCGTAGGTAGGACGGGGATTCGGGGGTGAGGTGGTTAAAGCTTGTTGTTCTCCAGACAGACTGACGCTGGGTGGAAAGCAGGGCGGGGGATGTTGAATAAAACATCATCTCATGAAATATCGTCGAAGGGTATATTGGGTAACGTGAATTCTGCTCGGCTTTTGTCAGCGTTACACTATACGTTGATGAAGGCACTTGAACATCTTCCGATATATACATTTCAGCACAATGTACGATTCTTTAAATATCTCTTGTAGTAAAATTGTGCTTACTTCTGAATTTATAACATGTTGTAATTTTATGCATTTTTAAGCTATAATTTGATTTTTAACACCCTTGCTACTAAGTACTAAAAGATAAAAAGTAGTGTATTGTTTTCCACAGCTTGGCATTGCCTCATCTTCATTGGTTATATTTGACAGACTCATACCACAAGAATAAAAAAGCGATCCAGGGAAAACATCGGTAGTTGGCCTAGTTTTTTTTTCAAATCTCTTATCGAGGGTCTCCAGCCGATAACCTAATAACTTTGCGGATGTTTCAAGTTGGCCAAATCTAACCAGTTTAGTATGTTTCATTTAAGCAAATATAACTTACAGGAATTGTCATTGAAGGATCTTAGTTGGTTGTTTACATGGAGATATGAAGCTCTGTTTCAGAATTATCTGAATCGCTTCTCTGGTGGAAGTTGTGCCCTCTTTGTAACTCTTGTCCTGTAGAGAATTTTCTCCACTTTCCTGCTGAATGCACCATCTTTGGTTGTAAATAAGATTCGCTTGTGTAAACTAAATTTGTGTAAATAAATAATAAAATATGTTCTGAATAAGTATCCCAGAGAAATAGATTTGGAAAAGATATTTTATTACATATTTATAAATACAACCGTTGACGTTCTCACATGTATACCTTCCTTATTACATCAAACGTCAAGCGGTCCGAAAAATTCTTCATAAACGACAGAGACAGTTGTCCCTCCTGAAAAATGGCAAAAGGAGGGAAAACTCATAAGGTGGGGTGGAGATGGGGAGTTGATGTCCGAGTGGATCAAAGTCTCGATAACTCAAGTGGTAGAGCAGCGGCGTATTTAGCCGAAGGTCGTGGGTTCGAATCCCTCTCGTGCCATTAACTTTTTTTCATCTCAACTAAAAACCTTAATTAATTGTAATGTATTAATTGGTCAAGCGGACCACGAAATTAGTGAATAGGATCTACTAAGTCCAAGGTCTCACCAGTGGCCCACTACGATTCCATTCCCATGTAGTGCGTTACCGGGCTTGGAACTTTGTTCTACACCATAGTTCAGTTGGTTACACACTCCCTCCCCCGTCTTTGCAGACAGGATATACCACCCTTTGGCACCGTGTATTGAGGTACGATTCCTCCGGGTGGATGAAAGAGGTGAGAATCGTTCATGCGACGAACAAGCCGAACGTCATATTCGAGGGAATCTGTTGTAGTCTTCGCATCTTCGCACTCTATGAATAAAGATCATCATAAGGACAGGCGAAGGTGGATGGCCAACAATAAACTGAACCGTCAACGACTACTTCGCAGCTAAACCCACAGTTGCTGAAAGGGCAGTAAACGCTAAGCCTAGTACGCACTGGGATTCTTTGAATCGATTCATGTTGCGGGGCAGAGTCGGGGCTACGTAGATTCATTGTTCTGATGCAGCCGTGTTCAGACCAAGATTCAGTTCACATTCCTCAGTGCCTGCGAAAATGACGGAGGAACTAGCTCCCTCGGGAATTTCCCTCGCTATTTTTTGCATTGCACGTAGTGCATCCAATCGGAAGTGCATTAAAAAACGCCCAAAAAGATGGTGGATTTGACAAATATTTCACGGCGGGAATCAGCACGGGAAAAATCTTTTGGACACGTTGAGATTAAATGATGGCAGGGTACAGAAATTTTTTGAGGATGTCCCCGACCGATTTCGAAAGCATTTCAATGACAGTTGGCGGTCAAATTTCCAAGAAAGATACCAACTTTCGGGCATCTATCTCTCCGGCCAAGAGATTAGCTGCCACATACCGTGAATGATACATCCCACTAACATCGACGGGAATGCTTCAATAAACTGTAAAGTCAACTCGGTACTCCACAACATACCTTTATACAAGACACTATCAAAATCTTCAATAAAATACACAGTAGAACGTCAACTAAACAAATGAAGGAAGAGCGCTTGTTCTGATTCACGCCCGCACTGGCAAATGTTGCGCAACATTGAGTCAAAGAATCCCACATCGGATGGGTTTCAAAAGAGTCCGAAAATGTCAACCCATAACACACCAGATTCATCGCAACAATGAGTCGGGGCAGCCCGGACTCAGGGTAGACGCAGCCGAGGCTCTCGGGAGATTCATTGAGTCGATTCAAAGAATCCCAGTGCGTACCTTAAAATATTTGGACGAAAAATCCGTTTCCCGCAGAAACTTACAAACGGTAGAACTTAACGACTCCAAATTTCCCAATTGGTGGGATTGGTGACTATTAACTGTAGCGTAAACCGCTGTTTAATTTCTGATGTTTCATGCTAAATGGAGACGTACACGAAATTCGGAAGGCTGCTCCATCGTACCATCGTGCAATTCTGCAGTTTTTATTTTATTCCCGATATGATGTATAATTGTGATAATAAAATAATATAGAGCTTTTAGTCACACGATTTTTTAAAGCATCACGAAAACTAAACCCACTTTGTAAAACAATTGCCTATCAGAAAATTTCAAAACAATGGAAGCAAATGGGTTGAAAATGTAATTTGAAAATTTATTTATGCCTGTTTAAAGTTTTACGCATGGACTGTCACGATTATCCTTCTCTTTCAAAACCAGTTTGATATATTTGCACAACTTGGCTGGGGGATTTCAGAACGGGTAAAGAAGGTAAAAAAAAAAAAAGAAATTCTAGGGATTTTCATCATTTTAAAATGTTTTTCCTTTCTTATCCTCGTTTATTGGCGCATATCTGTAAAAATTTGGACATCCTGAGCGTGCCTTTCTGTAGAAAAGCATGTTGTATACGAAGGGGAAACATACTAATCTGATTATGAAAAAAAAAAAAAAAAGCTGGTAAGAAGCTTGATATAATCTGCAGTATTCAACAGAGTCAGAAATTCTGTGATATAACATGAAGGGCGAGAGTAAATAATATTTATGTCATAAACTAACTATAAATCTCGTTATTAACTTTTTTTAAGCAACTTTTAGTTTAAGCGACTCTCGATGATGATGACAAAAATAATTCGAACAATTGGAATTAACAAGATGTTCCAATTATCAAGAGGAAAAAACCTTCAAATTATTAAATTATGTATTTTTAAAAATCCTTATTTATATTATAGTAAAGCAACGTAAAAATAAAGAAAAGGGGAAATAACTGTAAACTTGAACGTTATTTTGTTTTTAAAATTCGATCATAGATGACGATGCCTTAATTCCTTTTTAAATTGTTTTTCTTACTCTGTTAAATTAATTAATATTTTGTTGTTTGTTTTAATTTATGTGTAACAATCGTAAGTATCTGAAAGATTTGATCTTATCTTCCGAAGTTGTTTGTACAACAACAATTCACCATTTTCACTCCTGTTACAATTAATACGGTGCACTCTGCATGATGGGACTTTTCGCAAGCATTCATATTTCAAACAAATATTCTCTGCCAAAAACATTTGTCTAGCCAATTTTGAGATATTTCAACAAGTGAACAATCAACACAACAGGCGACAGGATTTGATACTTCGGTGAGGCCACTAAGCATCTAGTCTCTAGGTAGCTCTAGTTATCGCCACGTTACTATCGGGGTAACGAAGCGCCAAGCGAGGCACGTCCAGTGTGACCTTAGCCAAAAATAATTTTCAAAGTGACCAGTCCTGAGAACACATAGACCAAAACTGACCACTGAATATGACAACTAGAGAAAATTCAAAGAATCTTAGGCTGCAAGGAAGTAACCCAGTAGTACAAAACATTTATAAAGTTTATGTTTTTTAAATTTTTGAAGAAAAAATTCAAATTAGTATGTGGGTTTCCTGGTTGACGAATTCGAATAGTTTTGTCGATGTATGTTAAATATGACAAAAAACATTAAATGTAAGAATTATTTTTTTTATATGAGCATATATTTGTTAATAAGTGTGTAAAGGCAAATTTACTAACAGATGGTTCAAGGTATGTTCTAGAAAAAGAAGAAAGCACATTTAGTTGCTAATGCCAAGATTGCGACCTAATTTAAGGTCATCATTAGGACAAATCAACCTTAAATATGTCAACAGATTGATTGATAAGTTGTTTTTTACAGGAGATTTCAAATTTCCTTTTAGACCGATTCAGTCCCAATGAATCATTCTTCAAGGAAATTTGAGATCGCCTGTAAAAAAAACTACTTTAATTTGTCAATCTGTAGACATATTTACGGTTGTTTTGACCTAATGATACTTTAAAATAGGTCGAAAGCTTAGCATTAGCAACTAAATTTGCTTTAGAAATACTTTGATTGAATATATGAAAATAAAAAAAATATATTTTGCATTGTATAAATTCACTTTTTCACATTCAAAATGTAATTGTTATATGTAAACAATGTTTGTAAATCCCAGGCCCTGAAGATGATCTCAATAAAGATCGAAACGTTGGCACGATAAAGAAAATGTTTTTTCTGAAACCTACATCACACCAGACCGCATCTCACGAATTCTAAATAAATAAATTGGCTTTCTTCTTCTTGCTACCACTTTGAGTCATAATCTACTTCGATCACAAATATTGAGAGTGGTATACAAAGAACAGAAACCGACGGCTAGTGCGATTTAATATGTGACAAATTAAATTAATGTAATTAGACAAATTCGGATTCCAATCCTTCGATGTATAATACAGTCAAATCTCCATAATACGAAACTCAAGGAATTACAAAAACAATTTACATTATCAAGAGTTTGAATTAACAAGATGTTGGAATTATCAAGAGGAAAGAAAAAATCGAATTATTAAGATTTGCTATGTATTTTAAAAAATTCTTAATAAAATTTTACTAAAACAATGAAAAATAATAAAAAGAACAATGAAAATAATAAAAATAGAACAACATTAAACTTGGAAATTATTTTGTTTTGAAAATTCGATCAAGGATATCGATGCATTAACACCTTTTCGAAGTTTTTTTTTACCCCAATGTATTGGTCGAAAGTATCCGAAAGAATTGTCCTCATCCTTCCAAAGTTGTTTGTTCAACACGAAAAATTCACCATTTTCACTTCTCTCCGATTAATGCGGTGCACCCCCTTTCGCAATCGTTCATATTTCCAAGAAATATTGTCTACCAAAAGCATTTGTCTAGCCAATTTTGAGAGAGATATTTCAACAATGTGAACGTTCAACACTACAGGCGACAGGATTTGATGCTTTGGTGTGGCCACTAAGTATCTAGTCACTAGGTAACAAGTGAGTTTTCGGGTAACTAAGCTCCAAGATAGCCAACTCCAGTGTGACCTTAGATTAATGATTGACAAAAACGTAACAAACTAGAGAAAATGCGTGGAAATTTAGAAGAAAGTCACAACGAAAAATTTCGAATTATAAAAAGGTGAAGTGACTCTATTTCGCGTAATAGAATGCTCTTTCTCCCTGTTAAGGCGCATTTTTTCTTTTATATTTTATCGTAAATTACGAAGTCTAGTCTCCTTCCCCCTTTTTTCACACTCTTAATTATTATTTTAATGTTTGATTTATGTTTGCATGCATTAAGTTTATTATTATTTTACACATGTATCGGGGATAAATCTTTAATTTGGTTCAAATAATTGTTGATTACGCGATCCAGAACGGATTAAGCGGACAAAACAAGAAAGGATTAGCCGTAATCGCGGACCCTTGATCCAGAATGAGACTTCGAGAAAGCAGTCTTTGCGCAACTTTGAAAGACAGAACAGCTATCTCCCGTATATCGGCCTATCGATTGTTATATCGATTTCGTTATGTCCCATCGTCGATCCCTATACCATCAGGGACCACCGCCGAAAAGATCAAGGAATCCACTGCTTATACCGTGACGTCACCAGGCTGTATTTTCTTTTGACTTCATCTCATCCTTTTTTGTTCTTTTTCATCGTCGTTTCGTCTGGTTCATCATCATCTGTGGCTTCTTCATCATTTGCGACTTCACATCTTCAATTTTCATACCTGCTTCGCGATTTCACTTCATCCTTAAGTTTACTTTATTTTATTATTATTATTTTATTGCATGCAAGTTTATTCGTTAAATTAATTTACTTCATAGTTAACTGCACATCTTTACATGAGTAATATTATTAAAGTCAATTTTCATTAATTTCTTTTCATTAAAATTTAATAATTTTCATTTTGTTTCAATCTGGTCAATCGAATACCACGATCTGGTCAAATGATCGTAATTCAGAAAGTTGTTTAATTTAATTTATATATAGATCAATAGAAAATTCAATTCAAATCAATAGAAAAAAAGGTTTATTTTAATTTTATCTGATCTTGTTTTATGTTTTAAATCAAATAAGAATACATTTATTTTATATTTTATTATAACAATATATTTTTTATATATGTATCAAACCATATTATTTATAGTTTTACCCGTATACATGTGTGCATGCCATATATTCAGATTTTAGGTATTTTCATTTATTCAAAAGATAAAAAGGGGAAAGGAGAGTTAAATATTCTGGATAACTATCTGCAATTTAATAACAATATATATTTAATTTATTCATCTTCTCTGAAATTAATTGGGATCTGGAAAATTAATCCCCACATTGAACGAGTGGGATATTGGGTAAGGAAATCGGATTTCAAATTGACGAAAGCCCTTCCCCCCAACACTCCCCTTGTTACGAACAAAATTTCGTAATAACTAGTGTATGAAAATACAAAGAATTTTATCGATTTACTAGTACTGAGAACACATTGACAAAAACATAACAAACTAGAGAAAGTACGTCAAAATTTAGAGGAATATTACAAGGAAAGAGTTCATATTATAAATAAGGTAATTGGCTCCATCTCGATATATAGAATGCAATTTCTCACTCTGTTTCGAAAAATATTACCGTGCGTATGGAAAAAAAAAAACAGATTTTTTTTCAATTTTCCAAAATGACCAGTTTTACTACTTTTTAATTATCAAGAGTCGTCTGTATTTCTCTACAACTAGGTAATTATTTATCGTCACGCAAGTTTTCTCAGTCTATGTACCAATGCATACATTATGGCCGCGGGTTCAAGAACATCTTCCTCGAAGGGATTGAAAATTTATTTCACCCATCATTCATCTATGTCTTTTAATAACATATTTCACCATACCTATCGGCCTACGCATGCTTTATCAATACTTAACATTAAGAAATGAAAAAACAAACTTAAACAAGAATGCGAAGTTTAATTATTTCCAATACTTCTAAACGTAAAAGTTAAACACAAATAAACAATCCACGCGATGTTCGGTCATGATCTACTCTGTGAAAGAATAATAGCTAACAAATATGTTTATATCGCAATTAAAAGTGAGCGCAAAGAGTAAATAAGCGTGACGGTTAATTTTCCTTTTAGTGAATTAAATTTACCTGCCAAAAAGTGGTTCGAAGGTAAAAATATTTTCCCGCTCCCATTTCCCGTTGCTGATTAAAGGGAAGTGGTGCGGGTACCACGTGCATTGCTTGGCATCGCCCACACCGTCTCGCCGCGGCATTGAAATTTCACTTCATCTACTCAGCTGTCGTTGCCATAGGGACAACGTTTCAGCAAAAGCGTCAGCAATTCCTCTCGCCTTTGTCACTCCGAGCTTACCCCGCGGTGTTTACATTCTTGTGTGCTACGGGAGGCAACGTTTAGCCCTATTTAGCGATGAGATATTGACGACGGAGTTTACAGCCTCCTCTTTGAACTAAGAAGTTCTGACATGTAAAGCCGTTTAACCAATAATGCTGCAGCAAATTCTCCACAATAAATTTCAATTAAAAAAACCATTACCTTTAGTCTAAATTAAATTGTAATTAGCAAACCATTCATTTGACTTGGTACAGATTGATATCGCACACCCACGAGAAAAGTGACACAACTCAAAAAAGTTCACTTTGTTTTATTTATGTATTAAGTTCAAGTCACTACGATTATTGGCAGTAAAAACTATCAGGATCTATCGATATTGCCTTTCGTTTGTCCAAGACTTAAGCGAAAATATAAAACTTTAAAAATCCAGCTGTACTACTACTAAAAAACTACCGCTTTTTGTGTTGTATCTCTTTTATTATATTGGCTCTCATTAAATTTGCTATAACGATAATGGTGGTTAATGAATGACTGTAAGGTATTAACTTTTTTGTCTTAGTAACAGACAACATACAAATGTAACAAACGAGCATAAATATCCATGTAGTGAGGTTTACTAAGATTATTTTTGACCCGAATGTACTTTCCTCTTGGAGTCAGAGCTAATTGCTTATTTAAAATTTAAAATTAATGATTAAATAAAGGTTTTATTGATTGTTAAAAATTATGAAAAACAATATTATAACTAAGAATTTTCACTAGTTTTCGTGGTCTGCTTGATTAATCTTTCAATTAATTAAAGTTTTTAGTTGAGATAAAAAAGTCAGCGTCACGAGCGGGATTCGAACCCATGACCTTCGGCTAGATACGCCGCTTCTCCACCAGCTGAGCCATCGTGACTTCGATCCGCCCGGGCACTAACTTTCCATCTCAATCCCACCTTTTGAATTTTCCCTCCTTTTTGCCCGCCAATGTTATTTTATCTTCACTAAAGCTCTCCTTGGCCATTTCATTTGTCGCCGACAATCAAATAGATTACACGACATTTGAAAAATGGCAAAAAGGAAGAAAAATTCAAAAGGTGTGGTTGAGATGGGGAGTTAGTGACTGAGTGGATCGAAGTCACGATGGCTCAGATAAAAAGTCAGTGTCACAAGCGAGATTCGAACCCACGATCTTCAGCTAGATACGCCGCTGCTCTACCACTTCAGCTATCGTGACTTCGATCCTCTCGGACTCTAACTTTCCATCTCAACCTCACCTTTTTTTGAATTTGAAAAATGTCAAAAGGGAGAGAAAATTAAAAATCTTCCTTTTTGCCATTTTTCAAATGTCGTATCTAGCCGAAGGTCGTGTGTTCGAATCCCGCTCGTGACGCTGACTTTTTTATCTCAACTAAAAACCTTAATTAATTAAGAATTTTACTAAAATAAAAGAAATGAAACTAAAATAATTCACGAACACTCTATGTCAAGGTATTGTCTTGAAGAAAAAGACAAAATCAGTTGTTACTGCCTAGCTTTCGACCTATTTTAATGTCATCATCAGGGCTTACATTAATTTCACGTTACGAAAAACATATTTGCATAATTTTTTTAATAATTTTTTTTTATAATGTGAAAATATGGACTACGGTACAGCATAAAATCCTTCACTAAACAAGAAAAAACTGACGACACACGAAATGTGCCACTTTTCCTGATAAATGATAACTGATTTTCCTGATAATCATGATAATTCTTCATACCTATGCTTTAAAGGTCGTCCAGAACTAAGACATGCCATTTTTCGTGAATGGTGACCCAGTAGGTAAGGTCCACCTACAGTTGTGTCTTTCTTGCTGTAGCATCACACACCCGAATACTTCAAAAAAACTAAATAATTCGGTGTTTATCATTTTTCGACTTGGGTCACTTTCCTTGAGGGTATTCAATGTATGCTAACAAAAGTGGTGAATGCTGATTTATCTGGTTGATGTTGTGAATGAACTGATGTTTATATTTACCCCAAAATCATACTAGACAAATTGCACGTGACCTCCTTTATTATTTGAGCGATAAAAAAGACTTTCCAGTCAAGACTGTTCCGGCGAAATTTTATAGTGTTGCGAGTATCGCTTGATCTTCTGTTGAGAAAGTATATATTATTTTTCACCCAGTTTCACAATCATTATACATATCTTGTCATATAATTTCATTATTTCTGTAAGAGGTAAAAAATTGCTAAAGTTTTATGGTCTTTTCATTGTCCTTAATAATATCTTGCAGTGTGTATTATAAGAAATGTCACAGTTTGGTTAAGCATACTCTGGATTGAATTGGATTTTCATTTGAAATTAAAAAAGGAGAAAAGACTGTCTTTTCCTTGCTTTCCTTGTGTGTAAGTGAAAAAACGTCCCCTGCTAACATGGTCGGACGGGGAAAGACAATGAAAGCAAGGAAAGGAAAGACTTCTCTCCTCTTTTAATTTTATATTTATTTGAATTCAGTTTTTTTTGTTCAATCCTGAGTATGTTTAACCATTTTTTTCTCTAGCAATCCTTAAAAAAGTCTGTTAAGTATTACACAACTGTCGAAAAAATTCGATCACGTTACAAAGAACTTGTTAAGGAAAACGAAATCGTGAACGCAGTAATTATTCCTCTGGACGTTTGACCCTTACAGATAAAAAAATGTGGACGAAGAAGACCAAGGAAGATATTTCAGACTATGTTAAATCACACAATTTAAAAATAAGATTATTTGGAGGTCGTGAGATGCGGTCTGGTGTGACGTAGGTTTCATAAAACCATTTTCTTTATCGTGCCAACGTTTCGATCTTTACTGAGATCATCTTCAGGGCTCAAAGTGTTTGTTTTCCGTGTAGACGTGTCATTCTTGTCTGGCGTTGAGAGTGCCCAATAATCATTAAGTAACGGTCACTAAACATCACACATTAAAAAAAACGGTAAAATTTTTTTAAATGCAGATTATATTTCGAATGTTAACACATTTTTGTTTCTAATAACCAGTATGAAATGAAATATTACATATTGTATGCAAAAGTAACATGTTATTCTCATATTAAGTTCAAATATTTATGAAAACAACCATAATGCCTTTACAAGCTGAATGAATAAAACACTAATTAAAATGCTACGAATAAATAATTACTATTTATGAAATCCGATATTTTATTTTATTATTTCACCAACTGCTTTTAGTATCCGTTTAATTGATATTACAAGACAGTAGACTTAAATCGAATTGAACAATTAAATTCTACACAATTCGTGTACTTTGTAAATGTGTATAATTCGATACGGCGTTTTGAACTAGCACTAGGACATCTTCAGTGAGAACCTGTATAGATTCCTTGTAACATTCAGTTAAAGGAAGGCACGTTCCCCTTTCCACTTGAATACATACTACACATAGATCAGAAAAACTATTGGACCCAGTAAAGATCTTTGTGAAATTTTTTTTCGTTATTAGAGCTGAAGGTTTCTATTATTCTTAAACATTTCTGTCTGTTTTGTCAAGGTTTTTTAATAATAATTATTCAGAAATCGTGAGATGCCGTGATTCACGAGATAAATCGTGAATTTATACAACACACACACACACACTTTTCCACATCCTAAATGTATTAGTTAAATGTAAACAATGTTTGTAAATCCCAGGCCCTGAAGATGATCTCAATAAAGATCGAAACGTTGGCACGAACGATAAAGAAAATGTTTTTCTGAAATCTACATCACACCAGACCGCATCTCACGATTTCTGAATAATTATCGATTAACGGTCACTAATCACCACACACTTTTTTAATAATCTTCTATATCTAAAATGATCGAAGCGTTGGCTTACCCTGAACTGTTATTTTAAAAAAATTATAAAAGTATTTTCTCTAAGTTTTGCTTTTAATGCTCTTAGAAAAATTTAGGTGGCTTTACTTAATTTTCAAAAACATTTTGAAATTGTAAAAAAGAATAATTCGATGTTCTTATGGTCTTGATGAAAAAACAAATTTAGTTGTTATTTGTCATGCTTTCGACTTATTTGGAAGTCACTATCAGAACAAAACAACCTTAAATCTGTCTACAAATCGACATATTTAAGATTTTTAAATAATGGTTTAAAATATCTTTGCTCAGTCCCAAAATTGCCAAAGATTGTAATTGTTAATCAAAAAATATTGAAGACAAGTGCGGAATAGGCCTGTAATTTCTTTCTTGGGTCTTTTCGCTAGAAATCGGTATCTGGAATAATCACATAATACGTCAGGAAACACTTCTTGTTTAAGGAACACAGGTGTGACCACACTGGGGCAATTTATGGAGCAATAACCTTCAAATATCGTACACTTATCACATCACTGCCAGAGAAGTTATTTATTAACGATTTAATACAACCATGAATCTCAATACCACTTACCGTGTGTTGAACATAAACGAACTAAAATTTATTATTGCCTATGTTTGAACTAATTCTCGTTTTCTTCTCAACAGATTCTAAAAGTAATGATTCAATTTATTGAGAAAATACTTGGAATTAGTAAAAATCAATATCTTAAAATTGAGATAACAAAGTATGTACTTTATTATTCTATTTTGTTTTCGTAGTAAAGCTCCCCAATCAACATACATTATGCTTTTTTTCTGAATGTGTAGTCTGGTAGTCAACCCGAAAAACTTAACAACGAAAAAAAAGTCCGTTCCTATTTTCAACGTTAATACATATATATCACGAATGGCTAGTCAAGTAATAAATTGGTTATTTTCCTGCGCACATTGTCGCGTTTTTTTTTTTTTTTTTTTTTTTTTTTTTTTTTTTTTTTTTTTTTTTTTTTTTTTTTTTTTTTTTTTTTTTTTTTAAGTCATCGCCGGCCCCCACATATAAACTTTCTCATATTTCTCGCATTTGTCTTCTTATCTATCTTATGTGCATATTCTTTTCTGAGTCTTCTTATGCTCTTATGCCTCAACTAAACAACTGTTGCCTTCCGATTCACCCCTAATAGGAGATTCATTATTTGTTTTACCCTCCCACACGTGATAAATTAAAATACATAGATATAATATTTACACATTTTCATAACTCACATTCATACTAATTTAATAACCTACAACTAAATTGGAAGTCGGAAGATTATTGTGATCTTGCGGCCCCCTGTCTTTCACACTAATAAATACGTTCAAACGGTATTTACAAGTTCCACTCACACACTAACCTATCCTAATCTAAATTGTTTGACGGGCCTGTGGAGTACTCGATATTCCTCGACAGCCACGTCCTTTCACGCATCACCTCTCACGCTAATAAATACATTCATTCTGGACAAGCCACTACACTTCGGAAGTATAGTACCAACGAATGCCAATGACCCGTCCCTCACATCATACTACAAATATATAACATATCTATACTAATTTGGTGGGCCTGTGGGTACTTGATATTCCGTCACAGCCATGCATACTTCGATATTCACGCAAATAAATACATTCATACAAATAGGAGAGATATACCACGTGTGGTGAGTTATATATAGTCATACGCATTGATGAATTTTAGGTAATCAATGACTTTTTTTTTTTTTTTTTTTATTGGCCTTATGATCTTGCATATTAGCCATGGTACGAATTCTTGTGTGTTCAAATTGGGGGTTATCGGGAAAAAAGGGCCAGAAGCGACGGTGGGAATCGAACCCACGACCACGGCGTGAGAGTCTCTCATGCTAACCACTCGGCTACCGCGGTCCCCCAACCTAAGTAGTTTTTATTTTTTATTTTTTTTTTAAATTGGCCTTATGATCTTGCATATTAGCCATGGTACGAATTCTTGTGTGTTCAAATTGGGGGTTATCGGGAAAAAAGGGCCAGAGGCGACGGTGGGAATCGAACCCACGACCGCGGCGTGAGAGTCTCTCATGCTAACCACTCGGCTACCGCGGTCCCCGACCTTCCTTTTATAATCACTGTTGTGCTTAAGTACTTTGGTTATGATGGTTTGTTTTGATCAGATTTACACAGAAGTTTGAGAATATATCAGCATTCAAAGTTTCATATTGTGTTACCATCGAATATGATTGAAAATTGTTGATAAGAAGAGAACAAAAGTAATAACTAACACTGATACTGATAAAAGAACAAATACGTTTTGCGGGACCCGAGACACTGGATATCGAGCAAAATTACTATTACTTTTCATATTTTTTACCCTGTAAAGAAAACAATCGTCCGTGACAAAAAAAGTAAGAGGAAGAGTCGATGTCGATTGAAGCAGTACAGGCTGTTAGCTCTCGATTCCAAAACTTTCGTTTTCTACTGGGGAGAGATTCAGACTGCGAAGGCTCTTCTTTTACTCCGGCAGAAGCAAATCCGATTACAAACGTTGTGGAACTTCCCGTCTCAATTAGAAAGGCGTGAGGAGGGTGAGAAGCGGCTGTTGGCGGTGGTGGGAAGGAGGAGGTTTTGCGGTAACGAAGTCTGCCCCTTTCACCCACTAACAATGGCCAGTCTCCAAATGGAATTGTTGAAGATTTCATTCCTTCTTGATGCAGTATGAGAATTGTTTAACCGCTAATAAAATCTCGCCGTGTAAAGAAAAAGAAGCGTTTATACTAATTTTTATCAAGTTATCAACTTTTGCTTTTCGAGATACTTTAAATTACTCAAATTTGATCTTGAACTTACTGAACAGCATTTCTTTACGTATACTGGGCTGCTGATTAATCTTATAATGAAAATAACATTTTACAATATAAGTTTAATACTTTACGTCATGTTTTGTCGGTTTGAATGGGAAGAGAGAGTTTTTTAATACGCATTGATACGCCTGGAAGCCATCCCAAACAGAACCAGCGCTTTATCTTCCATACTGGCAACGCAAGTGCAAAAATGGAACTTTTTTGGTTTTTGGCTTTGAGAAAATCACATCTGTCTTAAAGGGCAACATGCGGAGCACTGCGACCCAGTCCTTCTGCGACCGGTAGCCCAACTAACTTTTAAGGATATACAGGGTGTATCAACTTCTTTAGTCCACCCGTTTAATTCGGAAACGATTAATTTTAGCAAAAACTAGTCTTATACAAACCCCAAGTTAATTTTGGCTAAGAATCGTGTGGTTGTAATAGATTTAAGATAACTTTCTCACATTGCTGGGAAATGACACTAACTTGACTATTTTAAATAAGAATCCCATATTTGTATTGTACAATTTGATTCTAGAGCTTATTTTATACCGCTTTTACTGAAAGAAAATTTTGATAGGTTTGACCATTTCTGAGTTATGCTCAAAGGACGTGAGGGTATGCTTTTTGTAAGAACAAAATGACCCCCCTCCCCCGTCGAAAATGATTAGCATTAACAGGTAAATTTAGAATAGGAATCGTCTCAAAATAAGGTAGGGGTCATTTGCTTTTACGCTTAGCTTTTTTAATTTTTGAAAAAATAGAACTGCCCAACATCAACAAAAGCAACATCTCTCTTCTCGACGCTTGAATACATTTGAAAAGTAGAACATGAAATGAACACTCAGGTATCCATTATTGTGCGATAAAATTCAAATAATTGCAAGAGGATAAACTTCTAGAAAATATCAAAAACAAAAATTACAATAAGAGTGGTCATTCGAAATTTAATTAGACGTAACAGAACATTGTTATTTTTAAAAACATTTACAATTAGATAAGAACGCCAAAACAAAATGGAAGATAATACCATAGCTCGGTCAAAACAAGTGAGAACATATTTTTTGCTAGAAAAAAAATCGTGCATAACTCAGAAATCGAATTAAAATTTTCCTTTCAGTGAAAGTGGCATAAAATAAGCTATAAAATCGAATTGTACCATAAAAATATGGGATCTTATTTAAAATAACAAAGCGAGAGGTGATTAGTGACCGTTAATCGATATTTATTTAGAAATCGTGAGATGCGGTCTGGTGTGATGTAGGTTTCAGAAAAACATTTTCTTTATCGTGCCAACGTTTCGATCTTTATTGAGATCATCTTCAGGGCCTGGGATTTGCAAATATTGTTTACATATAACAATTACATTTTGGATGTGGAAAAGCGAATTTATACAATGCACAATATATTTTTTTATATATTCAATCAAAATAATAAATTGTATAAATTCACTTTTCCACATCCAAAATGTAATTGTTATATGTAAACAATGTTTGTAAATCCCAGGCCCTGAAGATGATCTCAATAAAGATCGAAACGTTGGCACGATAAAGAAAATGTTTTTCTGAAACCTACATCACACCAGACCGCATCTCACGATTTCTAAATAAATAAATAAAATAACATAGTTAGTGTCATTTCACAATTAACTTGTCTGTGTAAGATTATTTTGTTCTAATGTTAATCGTTTCCGGATTAAAAGGGTGGGCTATAAAAGTTGATACATCCTGTATATCCCCCTTCGTACACGGACGTATCAGGAGTGGACAAGAAAACACAAAGCCCACAGTGAATTCTACGCCAATAAGTAAACAGGTTAACACCGTGCTGAAGTGCGTACTAGTCCAACGTTACTATCGTTCAATTTACGACGAACTAATATTTTAAACATTTTTCCAAATTTTCCACGAATTTCTGTTACACGCGTACAGTACATTTAACGTCTACTTTTTTCCATTTAATCACTAATTACTATCACTTTTCGTCATCAATTTTGTTATAAGTTTCTCCATGTAGGGCCTTCCAGATTGATGCAAAAATTAACTTTCACTACCGCTCTAATTGTTGGGTAATATGTGGAGGGATGCTTTCACTGATACCGAATTAATCATTTCGGTAATATTTTAATGGATCTCCCTTTTAAAATAGTGAATTAAGTCCCGTAAATAAGAAAGTATTATGTACATTAGTTAAATAATGATGTACAAAACTTTAGGACTATTTTTTATTTTATATTACAGAGAGAGAGGGAGCGAGAGAGAGAGAGAGAGAGAGAGAGAGAGAGAAAAGACGAAGAAGGAGAAAACTTTCGCACTTCATTCTCCAGTCATAACGTTTCATCTTAACCATCTCCGTAAATTTTAACACCACCTATTTTACATCCACAGTGCTTGTTTTTGGCCAAAAACCGAACTGTCGGTCGCTTAATGCTTATTACTAGTTAGAAATCTATCAATTGGTATTCTTTCTAAAAAATTTCCACTTACTGGCAAGGGACTGATAGACCTAAATTTTTCAGAGTACACTACCTGGTTTTTTACCAGTTTTATGTATAAGTTTTACAGTCGCTGTCTTCCATTATTGGCTGAATATTCCTCTCGTCAAGCATTTATTACATGTTGCCAAAGTGCTCAAAGGATGATTTATGAAGAAATGCATTATTATGTTGGTAACTAATTTATCCTTGCTAGGTGTCTTTTTCGAGTCAAATCTAGATATCGCTAACCCAACCTCTTCTATATAACTTTATTATTATGAGCGCATACATCATTCATCATATTCATCCTAAGAAGCTTTTCAGAATTGGTATCTTTGGTATCACATCAAATCCAAAGCATTCCGCTATTAATTGATGAACGGTCTCCTCTGCAGTATCGGTAATTGGTCCCTTCCTAACAGCCAAGGCCAATGCTTTTTTATTCTTTCCAGATACTGATCTATATACCGTGTTCCATACATTTCCATACATAATGGAATGGGCACACACTTGCTTCGAATCTTCAATCATTTGTCGATTTTGTTTTTTCAATGCATAGTAATCATATCTTGTATTCTTCGATTAGGGCTTACTTTTCTGGAATTGTCTCCTTTTCCTATTAACCATTTCACTAGGTGGTGAGTATTAGCTGTCATTTTTTAACCTTCTCCAGACGTACTTGTTAATGATATCAACAACCCGTTAGAGTCGGGTTTTTACTCGAAAGAAATTTTTGGCCCTCCTCGGTTCCTTCCCGCCCCCAAAAAGTATGATAAATTAAAAAAATTATAGGTACGTATTCTAATCGAGATATCAAGTTATTTTTCTAAACAGTACTGCACAAAACCAGGGTTGGTGTTAAAATGATTAACTCATAAAAAATATACGCTTATACCAATATCATACTTGCAATTTATTTATTGGTTTATTGCGACATGTAGAATATGTGACATAACAATGTAGTAATAACAATGGTGGGTACTAATATGTTTTTTATGAGTTTAACATTTTAATATCAGCTAGATAGAAAAAGGAAAAAAATCAATGAAGAAGAAAAAGAAACTGCACTGCGAAAATTTGGGCGAAACATAGGCTAAACCCGCACGACCGGTCAATCTTGCGGAACTGTATAATTTAAAAAGTGATTTTTTACGGGCGCTGCACAGTGGGGGCAAAACGCAAAAAAAGTGAAAAAATGCAGTAACACCCAAATTTATTTGAGGTAACTTCCCCAAATTTTCTATATTTAGGTTTTTTGGTTCGCTGAATCCAATGAAACTTTTTCGAATCGATTGGATCACAGAAAAACGTCCAAAACTGTGGTTCAAATTCTAAAAATGGAACAAATATCACCAATAAACATCGTGGGTATCATTTTCAATAATTTTTCTACACGTTGAATTCAACGCAATTGTTCTCGAATCAATTGGATATCAGCAAACCGTCCAAAACTGTGATCCAAAAGCCACAATGGTACAAACATCGCCAATAAACATCATGGGTATCATTTTCAATGTTTTTCTTAAACGTTGAATTGAAAGTAATCAAAAATTCCGTTTTGAGATAACCAAAATGAAGCTTTCGCTTTTCTCAATAAATTTCAGACTAAAAATTGTAAAATTGCGTTTAAAATAAAAGTTGAACTCAAGATCTTCTCAATGGTCATCTTTTTAATTGATTTTACTATTTCTGTGAGAGTAACAAACTGTCTTTTTTAAATTAAATTATTAAAATTTTGGGTTTTCATTAAAACAGCATTCAAAATTTCAAAACTGGTTTTCTGGAGTAACCAATACGATATTGTCCTTATTTCACAGAATGATTTGTTATTCCAAAAATGTATAATCCATAAAAACTTGAACCGACAAAATAGCTATAAACACACAGCTAATAAGTGTAATAGGTATAATTATGTATCTACTATACAAGACGACAATTTTTTTCACTTTGTCCGCAATGAAACGAAAGTTTGTGTTCCCCTATAAATAACCGTTTTTTTAAATAAAAGTTTCATGATACATATCTGTGACATCTGATTCGTATTCTACACAGTAAAAAAACTGTAACAGTTATAAAGCACAATCCCTCAACTCAACAGAAAGTGGCCAAATTTATTGTATTTTCGAGATTTTGGACGAAATAGCTCTATTCAAAACAGTGCGGCAATCAGATACGGAGGAATAGGTAGCTGAAAACCAAAACCACCGAGATAGTACTTCGATATGTATAGAAGCAAAGAAACAAGAACGCGCCAAAGCGATTTTTTTTTTTTTTTTTTTTTGAACGTCTAAAAACGGAATATTCCTCAAATATTGCTGTTTTCCCTTAACCAATAACACCTGATTCCATCCCAACTTTGATTTTTTGTCTTTATTTCATACTTGGGTGTATACATAAAATTAAATTACGGTGAACGAGTTTTTCTAACAAACCGCTTGGTGGGGGTAATGCTCAGAAAATAGCTTTATATTTTTAAAATTTATGATTTTCAGGTTTCAGCAGTGGTTAGTGGTTTTGATCAATTTTTAACCGTAAAACCATTATTACTTATTCTCTCCCTCAAATACTCTAAGAAAAGAGAATTGTATTATCAAAATTTCAGTTTTTAGGAAATAGATTTTTTGCCGCCTTTGCCCCCACTGTGCGCGGCGTCACCACTGAAAGTCACTGAAAGTGTCCCGAGTTCGAATTTCAGCGAGCTTTTTTTTTGCCTTACATTAAACTAAAACATATTAGTCAACGTGCTCACTTTCTCCATAAATTGAAACTAATTAGTTAATTACTTTATATTCCTATTAAGTTAAAAATTCATCGAGATAGCATGTCGCCGGAAGTCATAAACTGTTATTCTGTACTTCAAAATAAAGGAAAATATACGTATTTGCATACATATGCTTACATGAGTGTTAAACTTGGTTCATACGAACTAGTTTCAGGCCGGCATGATTTGAGGTTAAACTCCAACCGGCAATAATACTCTCTAGGCTTGTGGACAGAACAAGTTGAACCAACTACCCTTGAACATCGAAATGCGTATTGTCGGTAACTGGGATATCGTAACAGTTTGGTGTATCTTCTCCGGATAAAATGCTTTCTCGAGATTAGTTTCTCACAAGGTATATTCCTGGTGCCGTTTAACGGAAAATCTTGGTAAAAATTATTTAAACGGCTCTTTTAAACATTATGGGATTTTTTTGACTTCATTTGTTTGTACCTACAACTGTACATGTATTATACACAACCAGCAGATTGGATAATTTATTGTTTATGACATTACGGGCGTTAAAGAGAAAGCTACCCATTGTCAGCAGTTCTGCATTAATAATACAAAGAAATTGAAGCCATACAATTAGTTATGTGTGTATAAATAATTTATTATACTATACCTCATTAAGTATAGTGGTCACAACTACTTTGTTATTTCAATAACCTGCAGGATTAATTTATTTTTTTATATATTGTTAAAATATCATACAAACATTATCGTCTTTAAAGGCCAATGAAATATTTCTTTTTTAACTCATTTCTTTGTTCAATTGACAATAACAATTTTTGTTTAAAGTATTTAAATGAACGTTGTCTTTTGATCAAAATATACCAGTGTAAGGTGAAAACAGTTAACGTTAAATTATATGCCTTCAGACAGATAATTGGTGTTTCTTCCTGCTCGCCAATGTGAGTCCAACCTTTGCAGCAATAGACTTTCCCAACTTTAGAACTAACTTTATCGAAGGAATGTAATAATGGTTCAAGGTAAACCCCGTTCGACGTTGTAGGAACGTCAGTTATGAGTTTAATCAACAACTCCTCCCGCATTCGCCTCCATCGACATCCTGACTCCATCCCGTTCGATCCGACCATAGCCGTTATCCTTAATTATATTGGAAATCGCCGATATTTCTCTGGGTACCTCAAATCTAATGTTTACCGGTTTGCTTCTTCTATAGCTTTGGAATTTTTGGAAGCTTTGGAAAATGTAATGTTTAATTCCACTAGTTTTCGTTGTACGCTTGACCAATTAATTAAGGTTTTTAGTTGTGATAAAAAGTCAGTGTCACAAGCTGGATTCGAACCCACGACCTTCAGCTAGATGGGCCGCTGCTCTACCACTTGAGCTATCGTGACTTCGATCCACTCGGACACTAACTTCCCCTCTCAACCTCACTTTTTTTTTAATTTGAAAAATGGCAAAAGGGATAGAAAATTTTTAAAAAAGTGAGGTTGAGATAGGAAGTTAATGTCCGAGTGGATCGAAGTTATGATAGCTCAAGTGGTAGAGCAGCGACGTATCTAGCCGAAAGTCGTGGGTTCGAATCCCGCTTGTGACACTGACTTTTTTACCTCAACTAAAAACCTTAATTAATTGAAAGATAGTAATGTTTAATATATTTTATAGTAAACCCCTGATAGGGATGGTTACGTTTACATCAGTCTACCTTTTCAGATTATAAACTCTTAATCAAAGCAAGAAAAACTCATTTCTTCAGAGATTATTCTGATTTTCCTACCCATATAAGGAATTCTATATTTAAATCTGACATGGCAGTGTTTAACCCGAATGCTCATCTTATTTTTACGGATGGGTCGCTGATGAAAGGAGATATAGGATGCGCAATATATGATTCCAATCTAAAACAGGGGAAGCAATTTAAACTCCCCCAAATCACCAGTATTTTCTCGGCAGAACTATATGGCATTCTGAAGGCTTGAGAATACATTTTAGAAAATGAGTTAAATAGTGACAATTTTATGATAATGTCCGACTCAAAGAGGGCACTACAAGCTATAGAGAGGCATAATCTCAATTCCCAAAATTATTCTAAAATTAAATAATCTAATCTAAATTATTCTATTCTAAAATGTAAAAAAGTCAGTGTCACAAGCGGGATTCGAACCCACGACTTTCGCCTAGATACGTCGTTGCTCCACCACTTGAGCTATTGTGACCTCGATTCACTCGGACACTCCCATCTCAACCCCACCTTTTGAATTTTCCGTTCTTTTTGCCATTTTTCAGTTTGGAAGATAAATTTAGCTTTAAGTTGATTTTCGGCCAGGTGGAAATAATACAATATTCAAAACTATTCCTTAAATGTTTTTAAGCCTTCCTTTTTCCCCCAAAAAAATTAATTTAAAAAATCTAAACTACAATCCATGGCTCGCCAACGTTTTTTGTATCTCCAGAAAAATTTTGAAAATGGCTTGAGCCGGTTTTAAAACTAATCGCTCTATGTAGAATAGCCTAAAAGCTGTGACTTTAGATGATCAAGCTACAAATTAATTTATATGTCGAACATTCAAATAGTGTGTAAATTATTTCGGGTCAGAGCAAAGTTTATCCCGGTAGCTCGTCGAGAGTGGGGGGGGTAAGACTGGAGGGACAATTTACAAAATTTAAAAAATAAATAAATAAAAGAAATATTAAAGACCAAAGAAATATTGGTGAGTTGGGCGCCACCCCATTTTATGCGTCCAGAGTAACGGGGAACTCCTTTAGCTAAAAGTATATTCTTATTTGTACTCTAAATAAATTTGATAAAATTAAATAAATAAACAAATAAATAAATCAATATATGAGAGGAAAGTATAATATTTTTTATAAAAAAATGTAAATGATTTACTTTATTCCATGGAGGACACTCGCCACGGGGGGGGGGCACTCCAGGAAAGGCCAGGATAAAGCCAGCCTAACACGGCGGGTCCTGATCAGCAACCTTACTTTATCGCATTCGAGTACCCTCTGCTTAAATGATTATTTAAGTATTTACGAGGTACCTGGCCATGCAAAATAATCAAGCAAAACAAAAAGGTAGATTAATAACGAGGGAAATAAAAAAAATAAAAATGAGAATTCTCTTAACAATGGGGCGATTTATTATTCCTAAACAGAGTAAAATTAAAATAGATAATTGTTTCCTTAATAAGCTATAAAATAAACCATAAACCAGATCTGGACTAACTTAAAAAAAACTAAAACTTAATAATCTAAATTAACAATAATAAATCGTTAAAACTAAAACAAAAATTCCTTCTTCATGCAGTCTTTTCCGTAAACCAACAATTTTACTTGGGAATCGTTGATCCAGCCACAACCATCTGCTGAGTCCTGCTGGGTTCCAGTCCTGCCGAAATCCGCTCCAAAAAAAAGAGAAAATCTCCGGAGAATCGGGGCCGCCTCTATATCCTTTCAGAAAACCACGAACGGACAGTCCTCGCTCGTCGCCGTTGTCTGGTGAGGAAGGCGCCCGGTGGAAATTCCAAAAATGGAATTACCCACGAAGAAAAATCCGGACGAGCAGTTTTCCGGAGAATCTCTATCAGTTGCCCATTCGTAGGTGTTTACCGCACTTTTCTCCTCGGCGACCTCTGGCTCGGTCCAAGCGAACGCGTTATCGCTTAATCTCAGGCACTAAATACACACTCTTAATAATAACACTCATTGTTGATTTTCACCAATTTCCTACGTACACTGGTTTTTAAATTAATAATAAAAATTTATCCATCTTATAACCAGGTTACATACCTCCTTACAAGAAAAGGAAGCTGATCGAGGCGAGAAAATAAACATTTGATTTTGGGGGAAAAAAACCACTTTCCTCTCTTACAATAATGATATAAAAACCTAATTTTTTTTGTCACAGTGTAATTTAGTTTTTCGTAACTAATTGGAAAAACTTTTTCTTGTGATATCTGTAAAATATATTCTGTATGTATTATAGATTACACGATGGATAAAATAAGCACGATATTTTTTTATTAATTAAATTATATTTTGCGGATAGTAACATGGTACTATAGCAGTAGTACGTAAATAATGTTTCTTTAGAAGACGTCGTAAAACTTTGTTAATTGCTCCTAATTTCCTAAAGTAATCATCGCATTTAGCCGGAAATTCCCGGAAATGGGACGGGGAAAAAAAGTCATAACTAAAACGTTAACGTTTAATCCCAGGTGAACGACCAATTAGAAAAAGGAAGCGATAGTGTTTTATTTGAAGATCTAACAGAGGGCACGGTGCAGGGGGTGAAGGTAATCGGCTTTTTTGGCCGGGGATGGAAGCTATAAACATCGATTCAATTACAATCTTAGCTTCCATCGCCCAGAAAGGTCTAATCGCTTGGAAACTGATTATACTCTGTGTTGCCTTTCGGGATAACCTCGGATCCGCTCTTAGCTTCTCTATTCAGCCTCCATCGCATTTCCATTCGAGACTATTGTGTCCCAATTCGACTGAGCAATTAGAGCAAACAAACAATATATCAAACGAATATTAATAACGTTTTAGGCTTCAAGATTGAAGTATTTAGCTAGCATAGATCTTTAAAGTAATTTTATTTAGCTATTCGTTTCAGCAGAGAACGCTAATGTTATTTTAATTTTATTTTTTAAAGATAAATTGCAAAATTATAAATTTGATCTAAACACAGCAGTCAAATATAAATGCTGCTACAATTTTTAAGACATTTTGCTTTGATATGTAGAACTGAGTATAATTCGCGATTTTGACTTAAACGGTTCAATATGTGTTCACTGACTCACATCCACCATCATCTTTAAAAATTCACTCACATTTATGTCCCTGCAAGCAGGGCATAATAGACTTTTTTTAAAGGCAGGAGAACTAAATATTTTGACAATTTTAAATAGCTAGCAAGGAATTTTATACAAGTTTTGGCTTTTTAATTAAAACACTAAAATACTTGTTTTGCAAAGTAGTACCGCATACGTTAATTATATTGTTCAACGAAAAACCTGCGTTTGTGATCAGCTTTGCTTCCAATTTCGAGAAAATAGAAAATTCTGATCCAAACATTTTGGTCAGGTGTGGTGATTAGTGACCGTTAGTCGATGATTATTCGGAAATCGTGAGATGCGGTCTGGTGTGATGTAGGTTTCAGAAAAACACTTTCGAGTAGAAATACTTTGATTGAATATAAAAAATATTCACTTTTTTCACATCCTACATCTATTTGTTAAATTTAAACAATGTTTGTAAATCCCAGGCCCTGAAGATGATCTCAATAAAAATCGAAACGTTGGCACGATAAAAAAAATGTTTTTCTAAAACAGGGGGGGGGCCAACCTGCGGCTCTTTGAAGGATTATTTGTGGCTAGAAGGAATTGACGGAATTCCAAAATAGATTTCAAGACTTGAAATATTTTAAATCGACTCTTGATTTTTTTCTGAATCCATTTGAAATTAACATAATTCAAGGTGAGTTTTCCATTTCCAATATAATTATGACCCAAAAAGCATCTGGAGAATTAGAATTAATAGAGATGCAAGAAGATCAAGCTCTACAATTAAAATATAAGTCGACGTCGATTACTGAATTTTGGACATTTGTACCAGAATCGAAGTATCCTGAATTAAAAAAGCTGCTTGTCGAATTATTTCAATATTCGGAACAAATTACTTATGTGAATCATTTTATTCCACTTAAAATTCGTCAAATCCAAACACCATCAGTATTAACTAACCAGCATCTCAAAGAATTACTGAGAAGTGCTATCACCAATTATTCACCAAATTTTAAAGAATTATCAAGAGAAGTAAAATAAATATGTTTAATTTTTAATATTTAAATTCAATACACATATTTTGTACTTTTATTTATATGTTTTCAATAAATATAATTTCTGTAAAAATACTTTTAATACCTTTTTGCATACCTTTTAAATGCGTATTTAATTGCGGCTCGCGAAAAATTTCAAATTTTGAAAAATGTCTGGGACTATCAAGGAGCTTGGCCACCCCTGTTCTAAAACCTACGTCACACCAGACCGCATCTCACGATTTCCGAATAATCATTTTGATCAGGAATGGGGGTTGGTTGGCCCATTACAATAACCCTGCAGTGGAGAACTTTATTGTTTTTCTTTTGTTTGTTTGTTTTTTTTCTCTGGGATTTGGTCTATATTCATAGAAATTAAAACCATTTAGATACATAAATATGGAAAACAGGAATCCATTTATAACAGTATATACTTTTTAGAAATTATATTTTATGATCAGAACGAAAAGAATAAACACAACCCCCCCCTAAGACCTCAAGAGAAAATCTCCATCTCTTAAAACTTACTACGTACTTTGCTTATTTCCAATCAATTTGCCTTTTTTCGGCATCTTCAGTGAGCGATGTCTGAAAATGGCGAGAAAACAGACTAACCCAATAATCGGGAATGCCTAACTTATAGATTGGGCCGCAAACAATTTTAGGATATTTATTTGATACTTTTAGCATATTTCACTTCATATTAGGGAAAGCTCGATGATCTCGGTTACGAGATTACAAACCTCACCATTGAGATAATCCCCAACTAATCTTGTGGGCCACACCGTCCTTGGTTTCAAATGTAACCAAACCTTATTAATGAACAATTATATTTTACTTGACGATGTTCTTTATAGAGAAAAATCTAGAAAACTTTAGAGAAAGGGACTAATATTTTTAAGTAAAAAAGTGTCAAGAGTATTGACATGCGCGGAGTGCACAGAGGCTCTCGTGACAGACCAGGCCACGATAGGAACCAGCAATATGTGTTCACTGCAAACAGACTTCGTCAAAATTGCGCGAGAGAGGACCACCAACTAAAACCAGACTGACTGGCAACAACTCCTAAGCAGCAGTTCCTACAAGTCAAAACTTAGTATCCCAGTCTCTCCTTCATTTACCGATCTCACCAGACGCCATTCTAGTTTCCTTAGCTTCAAATTGATTATTACTTTTTATATCATTCTTCACGAGTGTAGTGGTTCCAATCATGAACCAACAAGGTTGTACTTTTTTTTTTGGCGTTATGAACTATGCATATTAGCCATGTGACAATTCATATATGTGTGTTCAAATTTGGGGGGGGGGTTATTGTGAAAAAAGGGCCAGAGGCGACGGTGGGAATCGAACCCACGACCGCGGCGTCAAAGTCTCTCATGCTAACCACTCGGCTACCGCCTAGATTTGTTCTATGCAACTTAAAATGCTAGTTAAAAATAATAAATAAAAGTGTTTTAAACCATTTTTATGGACGAAAATTTTGGATATTAAGAATAGGAATGATCTGAATCGCATAAAGGAGGTAAATGTCAAAGTGTCAAGTGAATACGTACGGAATTGCAAATGACTGGCCCAAGGTTCAGTTGGCGTAGGTATTCCAATTTAAATACCCCCAGATGCTAATGTTATACCCCACGGAATGTATAATCCCTTCCTAGACCGACCTCTTCCCAGACCTGAATTCCTACTTCATTTCCCCTGCGTAAGTCGCGTGAATGAAACAAATTTATCTTTTAGGGATTTGTGAAATTCAAAACCGAAAATGGCTCATTATACGATATATTGCATGTGTTTTAGTTCAAGTCAAGTTTAATTCCGATTGCTTCATTTCTATTTAAATTATAACACACATTCATTAAAATAATGCTTTAATGAAGATTCGTGTCTAGAAGAATTAGAAGATTGCATGTGTTCGTGGATTATCATTTTTTGAAAAACATTCAACAATGTGTGGTGATTAGTGACCGTTAATCGATATTTATTTAGAAATCGTGAGATGAGGTCTGGTGTGGTGTAGGTTTCAGAAAAACATTTTCTTTACGTGCCAACGTTTCGATCTTTATTGAGATCATCTTCAGGGCTCAAAGTGTTTGTCTTCTGTGGGCACACGACACGCAAGAATGGAACAATTACACAGAAGACAAACCCCGCTGAAGATGATCTCAATAAAGATCGAAACGTTGGCACGATAAAGAAAATGTTTTTCTGAAACCTACAACACACCCGACCGCATCTCACGATTTCTAAATAAATATGCATTTAACAATATTGGTCTTATACAAATCTATAATTTTGAATATATAATATAATTTGCGTATATAGTTATGTATATATAATAGTCTTTGATCTATCTATTATTAAATTATTAAAAATCTTACACTTCTTACAAACAAATTAAAACGAAAAAGTGATTTGTACACATATTGTAAAAACAATTTTTTTTCTTTAAGGTTTGTTCACCTAGGGTTATAATAAGATTAGATATAAAATTACAGGGTGGAGCAGTATAAAATTACAAGGGGCTGTTTCCCCCTCCTCTTCTCTTTAAAAGATTTATAATCAAAACCAGAAACGAGAGAAAGCAATTAAAAACTTGTACGGTCTCTTACTTTTAATAACATTACTAACTCACTAATTTCTCTCTCTCTCTCTCTCTCTCTCTCTCTCTCTCTCTCTCTCTCTCTCTCTCTCTCCCTCTCCCTCTCCCTCTCTCCTCTCTCTCCCTTTCTTTCCCACTCTTTATCTATCTTTCTATCTATCTAATCTATCTCTCTCTCTTTTTCTCTCTCACACGCACGCACACACACACACACACACACACACACACACGCGCGCGCGCGCTCACGAGAGAGAGAGAGAGAGAAAAGGGGGAAAAGAGACCACCATGAATAGTAAACCATTGATAAACGTCAGTACTCCTAAAGACATAAAGTTTTGAATATAAGTATAACCCTATCTCTCTTATCCATTACGTATCACTTTTTTTCATAACTGAAATTCGAAGTGGAACAAAAGCATAAAGTATAAAATAATGAAACGAAGGAAAGCGTTAGCAAAAAAGCGTACTCCAAAGCAAATTAAAAATTCTATTGATCTATTGAAGAGTACCATGTTCCAACATTTTTAATGTAGTTGTTGAGTTAAATCGTTCGACTTCACTTCTTTCAAAGTTTCAAACAGTATAACACAATTTTGAATTAAACAAAATGTGGATTTGTCCTTAACGTTACTTATTCACGTGTCTGATATAATTAATACTTACGAATATAATTATAAAAGAAAGACTTAGCCGAATCACTCATTTACGTTTTAGTGGTCAATTGACCACTACTTCTTTCAATTAATTATTCTTTCTATGTAAGGTCTTGGTTGAGTCACAAGCAGGATTCGAACCCACGACCTTCGGCTAAATGCACCGCGGCTCGACGACTTGAAGCTATCGTGACTTCGATCTTCTGGAAAACCAACTCTCCATCTCAACCTACAATGG
Organism: Cimex lectularius; assembly: GCF_000648675.2. Lineage (NCBI taxonomy): Eukaryota > Metazoa > Arthropoda > Insecta > Hemiptera > Cimicidae > Cimex > Cimex lectularius. Next base: position 189,782 of record NW_019394218.1, read on the forward strand.
TTCGAATTTTCCCTCTTTTTGCCATTTTCAAATGTTGTGTAATCAAGATTGGGTTATCAGCGACTTGCGAAAAGCTGTGAAGTGGCCACGGGGAGCTGGTTAATGAAGTGATACTTCTTTTACTTATTAAATATTAATCCATTTACGTTTTAGTGGTCAATTGACCAAGTTACTTCTTTGAATTAATTATTCTTTCTGTTTAAGGTCTTTGTTGAGATAAAAAAGTTAGAGTCTCAAGCGGGATTCGAACCCACGACCTTCATTTAAATACGCCGCTACTACCGCTAGATGGAGAGTTGGTGGCCGAGAGGATCGAAGTCGCGATAGCTTAAGTGATAGAGTAGCGGTGTATTTAGCCGAGGGTCGTGGGTTCGAATCCCGCTCGTGACACTGACTTTTTTTATCTCAACAAAGACTTTACATAGAAAGAACAATTAATCGAAATAACTAATAACGTGTGGTGTTTAGTGACCGTTAGTTAATTATTATTTGGAGATCGTGAGATGCGATCTGGTGTGACGTAGGTTTTAGAAAAACATTTTCTTTATCGTGCCAACGTTTCGATCTTTATTGAGATCATCTGATGATTCCTGAAGATGATCTCAATAAAGATCGAAACGTTGGCACGATAAAGAAAATGTTTTTCTAAAACCAACGTCACACCAGACCTCATCTCACGATCTCCAAATAATAATTAATAAGTAATAACCTTTAGAATTGATGTATAATTTAATCGTTTAAATCTAATCAACAACTACTTGTTTTTCCCCCTTTTTGGTTTGGGTATAGTTTATCCCAGACAAGAAAAAGTAGAGTTTTATTAGTTCGAGGTTAGCGAGAAAGAGATTTGGGGCAGAAGAAAACGGGCGAGACGGGCCCATTATATTGTCTGAGAATGTTCCCTTGGGTGGAGAGAGTAAGGATGTATACTTAAATGAGTTTCCCTCCTTCTACCCCGTCCCTTCGTTTCCTCCGCTTGTATAAGTGACTACTTCGGCAGCCTTCATTGACTGACGTTAAATAAATTAACGGATAAAAGACGGCCTTCAAACCGCGTAAGGCAACTGTCAATAGAGTTCCAACTTTAAACTCAACTCAATTAAACCTTCGACCAAAACAAAAAAAAATTATTAAAGTCTACAAGGCTTTTGCGAATTCAAGTCACTAAATCTTTACGAGTTTCATTTGACAGATTAAGATCCATTTAATAATTTTCAAAAATATTATACAATTACGTCTAGCTTCAATGTTATGAAATGAAAAGAACTGATTTTTACGAAAAGGGTGCAACCATAACGTTCTTTAACAATATGAAATGTGTGGTGATTAGTGACCGTTAGTCGATGATTATTCAGAAATCGTGAGATGCGGAAATGGTGTGATGTAGGTTTCAGAAAATGGCACTCTCAACACGACACCCAAGAATGGCACACTTACGCAGAAAACTAACACTTTGAGCCCTGAGGATGATCTCAATAAAGATCGAAACGTTGGCACGATAAAGAAAATGTTTTTCTCAAACCTATCTCACACTAGACCGCATCTCACGATTTCTGAATAATCAATATGAAATAAAATAACCATTTTTACACCCAAAAGTTTTTACGCAATTTATCTATGTGCAAGATATCAAGTTTACATTACTTTTCTTAATAATTTTTAATAATACATAGAAAAGGTATGTTCCAAAAGTAATATTTAAGGGAACTTAAGAAAAAAATGTTTAATATATAATAAATAACTAATTAAATGGTAAATAAAAAACTGGAAACACATTAACATTACAATGGGTTCAAATAATACATGGAAAATTTTAAGTATTATTTTTGAATTTTGATCGAAATAAAAACAACCGGGCATGGTGAACAATTCATTTTTATCTTTATGCTGGAGCAAAAATGACATCTTGTAGCGCTAATAAGCAGCATAAAAGAAATAGATCATGTCACTTGACCTTCTTTATGGAAAGAATATTACATATAAGAAGATATGTGGTCAGTTTCCTTTTTATTTATTTTTTTTCCACGTTACTTGCTGGTTCTAAGTTCAAATTATTTTGTTTTACAGAATTTAATTACATGTGGTATATTTTACTTTATAATTTTTAACATAAAAGAAGAGAAGTTATTATATTTTATTAAAAGAGAACTTTGTTTTAAATTAAAATATTATTTTTTTCAAATTATTACAACCAGGATTGCTCATGTGCACCTAAGTCAAATTTTGTATGTTTTTATCACGAAAAGAAAACAAGCGTTTATATTATTTTTTTTTAAATACGAAAATAAATTGGTTTGAATATTTAAATATTATTTTATTTAAAGAAAGTAAAAAAGTACAAACAGGATTGCTCTTGTGTGCCGAAGTCAATCTTTGAATTAATTTTTGTTCCTATAAATCTCAAAAAAATATTTATGTTTTAAGGAATTATTTATGTTTTCCTTTCCCTAAAATATAAAATTGAAAGTAAAAGAAAAAAATTAAATTAGAAAACACTAACATTTTAAGTTATTCATATTCTACTATTAATTTATAAAGCATTCATTTATTTATTTAGATAGATTTATTAGGTATTCATATTTGTTTTTATATATTTATATTTATTTATTTTTTATATATTTTATTTATATTACTATATATATAAACAAAAATATTTATAAAAACAAATGTGAATACCTAACACCATCAGGAAAATTATATTTCTTTTTCCTTTCAAAGAGGAAAAATTAAGGTGACATACATATTACTGTAAATAAGGCTACGTTTTAATTCAAGGAAAATTTCCTAAAAATGTTTGCTGAACGTTAAACCGTTAAAAACTTGCTGAACGACTGAGATTTCATCTAAACAGCAAACAACACACAAATAAGCAAAAGGCAACCCTTATTCAATATTTAATAATAAAATAATGTTTGTTTACTGTACAAAAAGTTTTGTGCGTTGTACCGGCTTCAACAGGACATTAAATTCTCGTTAAAGACTTAACACCTTTTTATAAAGTAGATCCCATCACATCAACACCAGTTTTAAACAGTAATCTGCACACCAGGATTGTAATAGGTTTTTCCCATTATAGCATCTGCTAGCTTTTATGCTGTTTTGTAATATAATTAACAGTACCACTAATGGAAATGTTTTTTTTCCAATCTTCTATTTATCGAATTATTGCACGTTTAATTAGACTATAATTAAGCTCTTTACATCTCAAAATCTTTTGTATGCACGAGTATTACAATTATAAACACTACTAAACGGACTGTCGCATAATTGTCCATAAAGTCGTGGAGTTGTTCAAGTAATTGATTCTGTGGTAAATCTGTGTGATTGTAGTATGTAATTCGTATATGTGTATAGTAAAGTGGTGAAAATGAAGCTACCAACATTCTAATCTTGAAAGCAGAAATCTTGCATGTCTTTTTCAGCTGTCTTAGGCTTCTAAACCCTTCTAAATAGCACAAATAAATATTAAGTTTAAAAATATCATGTCGACATTGGTAAGAGTTGTTTTTCCGTATAAAAAAGAAAATAGCCTTAGACCCCTTCGCTTCCCAATCTGCCAAAACACAGCCGCCGTAGCTTTCTAGACGGCCGGAGGGATCATTGACCTAGCTGGAGCGGTTGCTATGGCAACCATATGGATCACCGCCCCCGACAACCCTTACGACCAGTGACGTAGTGCGGCTATGACGTCACAGGCCAAGGTTATACTTTCCCTTTCATCCCGCCTCTTCCCATCTCTTTTGGCTACCTGGCCAAATCGCCTTTTCACCCCCGCCTACCGACCAAGTCCTCCAATTGTTCAACTTCAGCGGGGTCAAAATTACATACAGACCCGGCGGAACCGATAAAGCTCAAACAACTCAACTTAAATTCTTCGTTGGAAGTATCAAAAACAGTCATATGATGGTTACTGATCATTTTAGTGAATCAGACCAACCCAGCGAGGATAAGCAGACCAAAATGTTTGTAAACAACAAATTTCAGATTCATCACCCTGCAGACCACAGGACGAAATCAAACAAATTCGACTGTCGCATATTCAATTTAAGCCTCCCATTTAAACAAAATGAAATATGCACTTGACTGTACATTTACCAGGAACAATGTCACTATATCAACTTATAATTGTACACATTTTACGAATAAAAGATTTCATTTGCTCTAATAATACAATAACTTAATATTTGCATAAATTATCGTCTCAAAAGTGTAACTAGCATGATTTTTTTGTTTCTTTGACTGACGATGCTAAGACGTTTTACTTTTGCCACGCACGAAACAAAAAACTGATGATAAAATATCGATCAGTTCTTTAAAACATTGTTCACATTAGCTGTTGCTGTTGGTTATTCATTTAATCTCCAATGTTTCGGGGACATTTTTGCATTTTAAAAAGGGGAAAAGCCCACCGAGAGGGAAGACCTTTTCCTTAATAAAAAGGAAAAATGTCACCGAAGCGTGAAAGATTGAATTTCATCCAAAAACGACATATTAGTAATATATGATATTACATCCAAAAGGCCATCCAATATTTCATCATGGGAGAAAATTGACATACCCCGCGAGCATTGGACCCGGAAGGCGTTTTCCTTGATAAAGGGGAAAAATTACGCCAAACAGCCACTACAGCTGTTTTTGATTGACACTTCCATCCAAAAAACGACATATTACATCCAAAAGGCCATCAAATATCCAATATTTCATCATGGGAGAAAATGGATGTACCCCGCGAGCATTGGACCCGGAAGGCCTTTTCCTTGATAAAGGGGAAAAATTACGCCAAATAGCCACTACAGCTGTTTTTGATTGACATTTCCATCCAAAAACGATATATTACATCCAAAAGGCCATCCATACGAGATGTATCCGGAACATGTGTACGTATTTACTGACGGCTCTTCCATCGATGGCAAAACAGGTTATGCCTTTTTTGACCCTAAACATCAATACAAGCAACAACATTTGCATCCAACTTCAATGTCTGTTTATACAGCAGAACTAATTGCGATAGATAGCGCTCTCGATTACATACGAAAATTGGGTGATTCTAATTTTTGTATCCTCACAGACTGTCGAAGCATTGTAGATAGGATAAATAACATTACCCCAGAATATAAATGCAGAAACTATATTTTTGCCCAAATCTGTAGGAAAATGCTTGAGACAAAAGCATGGGAAAAAGGGTGGCATTGTGTTGGGTGAAAGGCCATGCAGGTTTATGGCAAAATGAAATGATGGACGCACTTGCAAAGGAGGCTGCAACATCAGGTCCAACCTTTGACATTAAAATTCCTAAAGATGACGGGAAAAACTTTTTGGAAAAGTTTTGTAGAAATCTGTGGCAAGAAAAATACAACGCATCAAATGTTGGCAATTATTACAGGTCACTGTTCACTGAGCTCAAGAAAAAGCTCCTCATGGTTTTCGGAAGGCGATAGCCCAGAAGGAATGTCAAAGAAGTTCTATTCTACTATTTTTAGACTGAAGACAAATCATGGCCTATGGGGTAGCTACAAGAAGGGAATCGGTTTGGCATCGTCTCCGAACTGTCCCACTTGCGATTGCCCTTCAAATCCTTCCCACATAATTTTTGAATGTCCAGAATATGAAAATGAAAGAGACAAACTGCTAAAAAATCTGAGCAAAGTCCCAAATATTTCAAAACCAATAAACTTAGAATCTGTCCTAATAAGCAACAATCCATCAGCTTTCAACATAATCTATGGATTTCTAAAGTCGATAAACGTTTCTTTTTGATTATCTTCAAGCATGGAAATTTAGAAGATGAGATGGAGCTGAATGAGTGGTGCGGGCGGCCGATCACGCTCGACAGTAAAATGAAAATAGAAGAAAACTTCATGGGTAATATGCCAGCGTAAACTAAAAAAAAAAAAAAAAAAGCCATCCAACATTCAGTATTTCACCATGGGAGAAAATGGACGTACAAAAGGCGTTTTCTTTGATAAAGCGGAAAAATGTCACCGAAACGTTGGATTTTGGAGATCATCTAACCTCCATCGTTCATATTAATAAAGTCAAACAAAATTTTGTTATGTACCTAAAAAATGTTTAACTTATCGAAAACTGCAGGCGTTGGGGAAAAGGTTTACAATTTTTACTGAATGTTAAAATCATAACTTATAAAACCTGATGATCACTTTTATTTATAAACATATTAATAAAACATTTGTGGTTAAAATAAATTATGTAAAAACCATGTGATAAACTTTTCAGTATGTATTAGATTTCCGAATAAATTATTTGTACAAATACACAAAATCTGCCGTTCTACTAAATTCTTCCAAGAGCTTTTCAACCACCATTGACAAAATTTTATAAACATGGCTGCTGATGCAAACACAGACGGTGATGAAAATTGCGATGATGCCTCATCACCAATAACGAGGGCTTACGAAACGAAACTCGACCAAGATTTTCTGTACTACCTCGACGAAGCTCACAGGGTATTTGAGAAGGCATCACTGAAACAGAAAGATAAAAGCTTAGTTACGGTATGTTGACTTTCAGAAAATCATCGGTTTCTGTAGTTACTTTTTTTTGTTGAACACTTTTTTTTTAATAAACTAGCCATATGACATTATAACGTCAGTTCCTTAAAATAATGTTGTTCATAAAGCCTCGTCTATTTTTATGTTATAACTGTAAATGTGATTTGGTTTTGAGTATGAACACCACTCGGTTTATCAAGTTACAAACAAAACACTTTATAAAGGCTACGACCTTATTGGTCATTAAAACTTGAGTCTATACAAGTCAACGGTGCAGCCCGGCCCCATCAGAGCGAAGCCCCGCAAACCCCGGCGCCGTGGCAGCCCAAGGCTTGGAAATAACGGAACCCCACGTATCTCTCGCAACTCATGCTTTTAACCCTAATATTGTGCACAGGGCTTTCTAGTCACCATCGACACCTCCTCCAAGCTCGCTGGAGATTCCTGATCTCAGAGTCCGGGGAGGCAATACAGCCCAAGATTGACCAGCACCCGAGGGGGTACGGGCGTCGCCAGAGGTCAGACGCGCCACACCGCCAACACGGGGAACCATCAAAGGAAACAAGAGTTGAGGGGATGGGATATTAAATTTTATCTATCAGTTGGATATCTGTTAAGAAGTTAAAAATTTTGTTTGTTGTTGAGTTGTTGCTTAGTATGCATTGGAGGTCTTTGGGGATTTGGTGGAGGGTTATTCTAGAGGTGTATAGGACAATCTATTAGAATGTGTGATATTGTGATAGTAGTTTTACTCAGAGATTGAATCATTAACTATTATCATAATCGTTTTTAAAGTGGTGTTGTGTGTATAAGTTTTTGATGAAATTTAATCATGTCGACAACAGTTTTCTTTATCTAAATTATCTTAAGCACGATTCTTACCATTTGAATTAGCCCTAGTTTGTTCTGAACGTTGATTTTATTATTATTTGACTCTATAAAAATTTAAAAAAGAAACCGAGATGTATATTATAAAACATGTGTTTTCACATCTGGTGAACAACTCAAGTTTCATAATATATACACAACAGAAGGCAGTGTATGATGTCAGATTCGAATTCTTGTGGTTTAAATATGTAGAGGGAGTGACAATTTGATGTCTTGAATTTGGTGAACACCTCAAAAATGGAGAACCATGACACCCTGAGAAAAAAATTTAATAACATTTTATTTTTAGCCTATTATATCATATTATAATAGTGATATTTTTTTCTCACGGTCGTAGCACTGAACCCGAAGGGCAAAATGCTGCCACTCTCTCGAGAAGGTCTCGAGGCCATAGTCGCTTAAAGGGAAGGGAATGTGGTGGGATGGCTTGAGCAGTAGGTTTAGTATGGGTCGAGAGGTTGGTATGAACCTTTTGGAATGTGGATACCATCAGTTCGTTGACAAAGCACAAAGTCCTTGTGGATAGGTTAATTTAGGTAGACCTTTGATTGGATGCATTGGATGTTGGCTGGTTTGGCAGAGCCCCTCAATTGAAACTCCAAAATCTTGTACAAGTCACTAGTTTTCGTGGTCCACTTGACCAATTAATTAAAAGATATTAATTGGTCAAGCGGACCACGAAAACTAGTGAACTGAATAAGTTAAAATGAAGTATATCTTCACTAAAGCTCTCCGAGGCCATTTCAATGTCGCCGAGAATCAAATAGATTACACTTACAGATTTGAAAAATGGCAAAAAAAGGAGGGAAAATTCGAAAGGTGAGGTTGAAATGGGAAGTTAGTGTTCGAATGGATCGAAGTCATGATAGCTCAGGTGGTAGAGTAGCGACGTATCTAGCCGAAGGTCGTGGGTTCGAATCCCGCTCGTGTTGACGTTTTTATCTCAACTAAAAACCTTAATTAATCTTGTCCAAGGTTAGTTGAGTTTTGACGGTCAAGCCAGAAAATAATTGAAAATCATGATTGTTTCTGTTTTAGATTTATTGACCAGTATGTATCTATTAGTTATTTCAATAGTTTGCAAACAAATCAAGTAAAGAAACACAAATCGTAGAAAGAAAAAAATTATTATAAAATCAATAAGAGTTACTGTCAAGTGGGTAAAATGATAGTACATGGTATTAAAGTTAATAATAATTAATGACCACTTGACAAAAGATTTCATAGCATATATGTATACACATGGAACAAAATGAATGATTATTTAAAAATGTTTTTATTTTATTGAAATTTTAATTGTTTTTAGTCTTGGTTTAATCGACTTATCGGCGAACCGTCGCAAACTGTTGATAAGAAAAAGCTTCGCAATATTTACCTTGTAGAACTCCTTCTGCAACTGTTAAACGGGACTTTGGAAGATGTTTTTAAGGAAAACCCTCCAGAAGGTCAGCTCGTGCCAGTGGACGAGGCATTCAGCTCGTACAAGAGAAAGAGAGGCATGGTACGTCTGTGAAAAGATAAAAATTGTACTCCGTAAATACATGATTTAATCAAGTCCGCAGACGAAATGCTAAATTCAGAATTGGATCCATGTGATCTGAAGCATATTTCCGAAGACAACAGAGTTTACTGCGCATGCAAAGCGATGCCCGACGATGGAGGAGCGTGTGGTTTTTTGGCAGTGTCATACGGCGGCGGAGACGCTGTTTGGCTAAGTGCTACAGGAGAGCAGATGTAACTTTAAGCCTTTTGCTTTCTCACCTGCTCATAAAATTTCACTAATAGTAATTATCAATCAGCGAACTTGAAGAACGAAATGATTTGACGGTAAAATACACAGTGTCCGGGGACGAAGATTGCAATATTTACGTGGAAAATCCCGAAGCCTCTTTTGTAAGTCTTGTGATTTTCTACTGTCTAAAACACGCATTAAGCTACTTTTTTCAGTTGAGATTTGAGCAAGATCCATCTCGAAGAGACAAACTGAGATGTTTTTACCAAGAGATTTTGGACGCAATCGACAAAGAGTTAAAACTAATACGAAAACAACCCGGATGGTTTGCCGGAATTCAGCATCCAGCAGTCAAAAACTTGGCAAACAAAATTTTGGTACGTCTCTCCAATATATCTACAATTCCGATGTCACATTTGCTTAAATTTTATATTTATCAACTTATAAAAACTAGTAATGTGTTTTCAAAATATTCGAATAGTAAATTTTAGTTCTTGATGAAATTATTAAATTTATTTATTTTAGAACAGCATAAAACCTGGCCAAACTGGCAAGACGATGGATGTTCACGACCTGAATCCAATTTTATACGCGCTGAAATTAAAGATTCAATGCAAGCTCGAGGTAAGTGAAGGCCCAGGTTTGGACAAAAATTAGAGAAATAATACAAAAAACTGTTGAAATCAGGATGAATCGTTGGCGGGCGAAAACCTTCCGACTGAATTTAACCAGGACGCCAAATTGGTAAACATGGGGAAAAGGATCTATCCGGTCGACGATCAAGAGATTTGGTGTGAAGCTTTCAAACTGGATATAACTGAATTCAGTTTAAACCAACTAGTACAAAATTATCCAAAATGTCTTGTTGATGCGTAAGTAATTCGAACAAAGCCCCGATGCGTTCAAATAGAATTTAATATATGTATTAATAATTATATATAGTTCTGGTAGTAGTCAGCAATCATGAATATTGTAAATTGACTTGGTAAATGTATACGTTTGTTTATGTATTTCTATTAATTCTATCACTATCACCATTACACATGATATATAATATTTGAACTAAAATAAAGTTTTTCATCGGTTTAAAATAATTTATCGACATAAATCCTGTTTCTGATAAAATCTACATTATCTGTCAAAAATAAAACCAACGACCTGGTTTTTGCACGAAAAATGGCCAAATTTGAAAATGAATATTTTCTCAGCCTTTTAAATCACAGACCTGCGCTAGGTCTCATTTTTGAAAGAATTTTTAATATTAAGCCAAACAAAATGCTTTTTAAATGTTTTCCTAGTTTCAGCCAATCATCAATAAATTCAAAAAATTCGGGAACACGTTAATTTTGCACTTTTTAATAAAATTTCAAATTGAGTGGAGCTGAGAAAATCGTCCTTGCAATCAATAGGAAATTTTAATAAGCTTTTAATTGGTCACCTTCTACATTCCCTGATTTCTCAACCGCTTTCGAGTTATTCGCGATTTTTGGGCAAAATCGCTCTCTCCCCCGATTTTCAAGAACGCATAAATTTTGAACCGTCATGTTTTCGCAAATTTTACGCTCTAGAACTTTTGTACCGAGGACTTTTTCAAAAAAGTGAACAAGGAAGAAACACTTTCTTACTTTTTCTTACTTTCACCTTTTGGGATGCGGAATGCTTTTGCTGTCGATAATCACTTATTTACCTTATCACGGAAATTCAATTTTTCCTTCCCATTTCACAGGTGTGGCAATTTGACTTCGAATAACGTATTGAAAAAATAAGTTTATGTATGGTAAAATTAGGAGAGAGGGTGATCGGTTTTTCCATGAGCAAGTAAAAGACCACGTTTTTTGCCCAAAAATCGGAAATAACTCCAAAACGGTTGAGTAATCGGGCAAAGTGAAAGTGACCATTTGAAACCTTATTAAACGGTTTTATCGGTTGTTAAAGGGCGCCGCTCGAGGACGATTTCCTGGCTTAACAGTTCAATTTGAAATTTCCGTAAAAATGGGTGGTGATTAGTTCCGTTACTCGATGATTATTCGGAAATCGTGAGATGCGGTCGGGTGTGATGTAGGTTTCAGAAAATCATTTTCTTTATCGTGCCAACATTTCGATCTTTTATTGAGATCATCTTCAGGGCTCAAAGAGTTTGTCTTCTGTGTAATTGTGCCATCCTTGCGTGTCGTGTTGAAAGTGCACTCAAGGATGGCACAATTAGACAAAAGACAAACACTTTGAGCCCTGAAGATGATCTCAATAAAAGATCGAAACGTTGGCACGATAAAGAAAATGTTTTTCTGAAACCTACATCACACCCAACCGCATCTCACGATTTCTGAATAACTTTCGTAAAAAGTACAAAACATGTTCCCAATTTTTTAATTTATTGATGAATGACAGAAACTAGGAAAACATTTAAAAAGATATCTTTTCAGCGTAAAATTTTCTAAAAAAGGACCTAGCGCAAGTCTATGACTTAAAAAGCTGAGAAAATATGCATTTCCAAAGTTGGCCATTTTTTCGTGCAAAAATCAGGTAGTTGTATTTGTTATATACATGCATTAATATGTGAACCATTTGCAACATGGTAATTAAACTTAAATATAAAAAATTAGTGGTTATATTTATTTTTCAGCTTTGTTACTCTACTAAATAAGCAGAAAGGTGTTATATTGAGTCAAGAACAGCGCTCTTACGAAATGCTTATTGTAGAAGTTCAAAAAGAGCTGTATAAACTGATCAGACAGGACCAGCAGGCGTACGAGGTGACTTAATTTGATGCGCCTTTCGCGTTGCATAAATAACGATTTGCCTTTGTAGGCTGCGTATGACGAGTATAGAAATCTGGCCAAAATTCGTGACTCAATTGGACACAATGAAAATAATCTATCTCGACAATTGGAACAGAGCAGGGAAGCAGTTGCAGAAATGGAATTTAAACTCAAATTGTGTGATGACGACAGAGAACAGATAAAAGCGCTTATGAGAGAAATAAAAATCGTAGACGATGCATTGAGCGTAGGTTTCCTTTCTATTATCGAAGTATTGTAAACATTACTAATTTAATATTTTATATCAGGTGATTTTAAAGGAGAAAGAGGAAGTGGAAGAAATTATCAAATCTGTAAATGATAAGTTACGGAGTCTGAGTAATACTGATCGAAAGGGCAATATAAAAAGCAACGTTTCCACATCTGCAAATTATTTGAATAAATTGCAATCGTTGATAGAACAACAAGAGGTACAAATAAACTGGCTTCAGCATAAAAAATTTTTGAGAGAAATGCAAACGAAAAACCATTAATATCCAAGAGTGGTTATTAATCCTAACGTAGCATCCCCTTAATTAGTAATAAAAATTAACTATGTGTTTGAATGAATAAATTTACAATTTTTTAACTAGCTGACTATAAACAACTGAATTATTTACCCGTTTCGAAACTAATCTCCGCTTTGAAACAGTAAACCCGTCCACATGGGTCGACTCGTTTGCAACCCGAGTTTCAATTCAGTTGCACTTGCAACTGTTTGGTGACCTTGTCGATGTAGGGGAAAGGGATCCACATACCGGTCGACTGAAACGAGAATTGAAATCATCCAACTGGTTTCGTGCGATCGTTCTTCCCCGTCAAGAAACGATTTCAGTTGCATGGTTGCACCGTTTCACACCAAATATGTGCGTATTTTCTATGAGTGATCAAGAAATAAACATAACTTCCGTGGGAGAGATCGTGAAACTTGAAGTACTATACTATTACAAACTCGGTGGGTATTCCAGAAAGGAAACAAAGGAGAAATTTGATTTGATTTGTTTGATTCAATTGTTCTGCTGTACGAGCAGCCTGGAGTTCATATTTCTCTCTAGGGAGACAAAAATGATAATAATACTTTATTTGACAGATGATATAAATAACAAAACACACTCTTTTAAAAAAACATAAGTATTTACAGTAATGAAATATACATCTATTTGAAATCAAGATTACTAACGAAATATTGATTTTTTTAAACAATGAAATAGCTAATAAGTTATAATAATATTCTCTGTGTTTTATAATATAATCAGAAAGAAAAAAAAATAATCTGATGAATACAGAACAAGATAAATTTATATACAAGTAATTAAGTAAATTTTTTTTTAATAAAAAATTAAACTCTTGTACCAGTTCTCAGCGATAAAACTAGCTATGATGAGCAAGTTTTATTGGCTACAGGCTTGGCTCATTTAAAAGTATGACGAGGCTTTCTTCCAGAAGAACAGCACTAATCAAATATGAAGCATCTCGGACAGAATGGTACATTTAGCCAAAAACGATGGTTTCCTTTTCCTTGTATTGCCCAGAGAGCAGATTTCCGTCTGGCAGCCTGTTAAGGAACAGAAGTACACCTCGGAGTTTGAAGAGCCTATGGAGATCCCTCAGTTTTAGTGTTCTTCCGTGTTTTTTATTCGCCAAGCAGAACACATCGAGATTTTGATCGAGCTTCTTGTATGTACGAAACTCTCTTTTGTCAACGTTCATTCAAAAAACCCTTGCTTTTACTGGACCTTATATTGAAAAGAACGCATTGGAATTCATCCATTCAGAAATATTGTCCCGAGAGAATCGGAAAGAAGAATGGTATCTGGACGACACTGTTCCCTTCGTATTGCTGCGGTATTGATAATAGGCAATTATGACTTCTTCGTTTGAACTATTTGACCCATTTTGTCACAGACAGAAAACACAGATCGGGAATCAGTCACGATCCTGTATGGACAAAGGTTTCATCGTGGTTGCAAACTGGTTTGAAACTTGCATTGCAAATCAATCGACCCATGTGTGAGGGCCTAAAACAACAATTCGAATTCCCTATTGACATTTAGTACATTCTAGACTCCTTTCCACTGTCCAAAACCGACAAGGGTACGGGAGTTGGAGCCTTCGAGATGACGGTAAACCAAGGTAAATGTGCTACAGTTTTCCAGTCTGAAATCATCGCGATTGAACAATGCGCCAGAGATATAAAAAGGCTAGGAATACCCGAAAGATAGCCTTTTCTCTGACAATGAGGCAGACGAACGGCCCTAGCTTCTGCGAGGCGAAGGCAAAGAGTGTAACTGCATGGAGGCCCTGAAGTCAGCGATACGAATGACCCTGGCATTGGTCCCTGGGCACTCGAGGCATAGAGGCAACGAAAAGGTTGACATGTTGGCCAAAAAGGGAGCCTGAACCTTCCTTGGCTTAGCAACCTGCCACAAAAGAAGATACATCTTAAAATGGATCCTTAATGAGTCCAAACCCTGGTAGAGCAATCCACAGATATGAGGCCCGCAAAGAAATTCATAGATGGATCATCCGCAAAATTTACAAAAGAATTACTGCAAACTCAACCGAACCAGGATGCTGGTTGGACTCCTGGCAGGACATTGCCACTTAAGAAAGCACATGCACCGGATAGGAGTACAGACAGAAGAAATACTGTGCAGATACTGCCAGCAAGAGGAGGAGACCGCAGAACACATTCTATGTTTCTAGATCTTTGTAGGTGCAGGTTCTTGCAACTAGAACAAGAAAAACCGCAAGCCAGATCCTACACTAAGGAGCCGCTGGTAACGTTATTGAAGCTGATTAACAACTTGAAGGTGGCCAGTGAGTTATAAATAAAAGGGAAACACATTAGATCTATTCAGGTCGAGGTGCAATAGGACTTATGGCTGCCTCTTTTATCTCTATCCCTATCCATTTCCATTGTGATATGGCGCTTGGGACCCCTGTTTGCCTCCTACCTTTCCTCTGTCTTTATCTTACTTTTGCTGGGTTTTTCATTTATTTATTTACATAATTATTAATATATTGTGTCAACGTCGTATGCACAGACCCACAGGGCGGGTAAGCATGAACGATGTCCACCGATGATAGGAGCCGTCAGTTCAGCAACAGGGTGGAGATCACTTGGCCTCACATCCTATGCCAGGCAGATTTTTAGTGTCAAATAAAATAAAATTGAAATGTTTGATGAGAAGGGAAAAATCCTTGTAAAAATTCAATTTTTACTTAAATATGTAAACTATTCCAAAGCAAGGCTATAACGTAGCCGTACGTCTCATTTGGGACGCAGTTCGACTCAAAAAACACATCTCACTCGGAGTGCCCAAGTCGTGTCGTGAAACTTCCAACTCTCAACTTTTCTGACAGAATATTAAATTAAAAGGAAAGACTTAAAAGAGGAGGGTGGCAGGGGTGAGGATTGAGACGGTGAATCTATAGCTGTTAAGATTGAACCCCGACTACCCTCTCTTCAGACCGAGCATCCACTTTCACGTCAATTCACTAAAAACGACTTTTTGAAAAGATGAAGAGGGACACTAATTACCAACTGTCAAAGAGCCAAGAGTCCCTTTTGCTCCGCCTTTGAAGTAAATCTTTCCAATTAGCCATACAACCCGTTGGCGACGTCTGCGCTAGGACAAGA
Organism: Cimex lectularius; assembly: GCF_000648675.2. Classification (NCBI taxonomy): domain Eukaryota; kingdom Metazoa; phylum Arthropoda; class Insecta; order Hemiptera; family Cimicidae; genus Cimex; species Cimex lectularius. The sequence goes on from NW_019394218.1 coordinate 205,352, forward strand.
AAAGAAAATTTTCTCCAAACCCAAAGTGGAATTTATAATGTATGTATTACCTCCTTGTAAAATAATGCTATAGCGATAGACCTTATTGCACTCCTCCAAAAGCTATAAAAAGACAATCGTAAAACCACACGAACGGAATTGAGATAAATTTTCAATTGTAACACATAATTCACACACGATTTAAAATAATTTGTTTGTGTTGGTTAATTTGTTAAACGCAAAATTACTTGAGTAAGTTTACAATAGTTCTGAAAGGTTATTAAATTGTTGTCCCATAAAATTCGTAAAGGTACTCTTTATGGGGTGGGGCTTTTCGTCCGGGCATCCGGACGGCTTTAACTAGGCTTTGGCGGGCAGTTCCTTTCATGGCATCGTTAAAATAGTACCACTGCAGTTAGAAAAGTGCTCACGCCCCAGGCTGCGGACAAGTCTCAATGGCTGATTCCCGACTCCCAGGCAGTGAGAAACTAACAGTGCCGGGTGTCGCCTCTCACTGTACCTCTTCCGTACACTCTGGCCCGTCCCTCCGTCCTCAAGACTTTAACTTAGGAGGCTCAAAACCATGCGACTTTAAGGGGCTGCTCGTCTACGAGCCGTCGCACGACCCAAGTGGACGGGCGCTGCGGCGCTCCGTCGTAGCATGGTTCGTCCTTCGGGGAGTTCGATGTCAAGACTTTATTTAAGACTTTATTTCCGAGCGGGTTGTTGTACTCGGGGGAGCAGTTGCCTCGCTGCGTCTCTTGAGACTCACTCTTACTCGGGGGTTTCGTATCCAAAGAAACGAATCGAGACCCCGTCCCTCAAATGTGAGAAAACACTGGCCAATGTAACTAGAAGTGCGAAAAGTTTTTGATTATTTCCGGGCGAGGTGTTGTACTCAGGAGAGTAGTTGCTTAGATGCGATCTGACACTCACCCTTGCTTGGGGGATTCGTATCCGAAGAACGGGATGGAGACCCCGTCCCTCAAATGTGAGAAAACACGGAACAATACATTTACGAGTGAGAGAAGTTAAGACTTCTCTTTATTTACTCGCATTTGTAAAACAGGAGCAAATGACCGAGAACAGGTGAACCATCGACACCTGAGTCCGTTAACATTCACGTCGCAAAGACGGACGAGGCTTTGGATCAAAGTGGATAGACTGCCTTTGTCAGCGCTATGCGAGCTTGTCAAACCGCGAGTCTATTCTAAGTAGTCTTGCGAGTGTAAGAAAGTGGTCTCCCGAGGAGGAAGGCCTTTGACGAGAGCGAAGACTGATACGAATGCCATCGATTCGTAGAAGGATGTGTCACAATCGTTGGCCTCGGACTAAATCTTCGAGCTGTCCTTAGGGAAAGGAACAGGGAAAGAAAGACCCAACGGCGACTTGACTAACTAAGGTGCGTTTTGGTTAATTTACGGAGAGAGCGAGCGTCGAATGTATTCATAGCGTGAACGAAAAGATAGATCATAGATCAGTACTGAAGAGGGAGGATTTGTGTCCGAAGAAACAGAACGACTTCCAGGTGCTCATATTCACTGCCCTGAGTACGCGCCTCGACCTGGTTAATCGGACGTGGTGACTTCGCCGAAAACCCTACTGTATACATGACTTAACTAGAAGGATGTACTGCATGAAAATTTAATTTTGATCGTATTCAGGACTCGGACCCAGGCCGCGATGTTGAACCCACGCCGATTTGCTGAGTTCGTGGTAGGATAACGCGGAGAGAGCAGGATTTCAATATATTCATGGCTTGAGAGGAAAGAGATTGTAGATCCGTACTGAAGGTGGAAGATTCTTGTCCGAATAAACCAGAAGAGACCTTCAGGTGCCCTCACTCACTTCGTCGGGTATGTCACGACGGGGTTCACTATTTAGTCGGACGTGGTGTCTACACCGAAAACCACACGGTATACATGGCTTGAAGAGAAGGAAGGTCCGGCATGGAAATTTAATTTCGACCGTATTTAGGACTCGGAACCAGGCCGCGAGGTTGAACCCACGCCGATTTGCTGAGTTTGTTGTAGGATAACGCGGCGTGAGAGGGAGTCATAAGGCGGTTCTGCACATATCTGTATGCGTGGTATATTTGTGCTGAATCGAGCCTATCAATCAGTGTAAAATTAACTCTTCAAAAAACAGAGGAGTAATTGCATTTTCTTTTCCAAATTGTGCAGTATTAAAAAACAAAGAAGATGGAGCATAAAAATCTGGCCACCTGTAGTCGAAAATGGTTTATGAAATACTTCACATACGATGCATTTCAAACAAAGCCCCTACAATATATTTTATCAAAAACGAAACCGTAAAGATTTTATACAATTAAAAAATCCTTTTAAATATTCCAAGACAAAAAAAAATTAAATAAAATAACCTGGTTTTGTTCTAATAACGCCTTAATAACAACAATAATAGCGTATTAAGAGCAAAACCAATATAATAAAAATACGTACATATATTTTGAAGTAAAGAACAAAATGGGGTAGACGGTGTTTTGTCTTTGAGTATATTAAATAGAAGTAGCTCTTAATTAAATTAGTGTAAATGAGAGTTAAGTTGTATAATTAGGAAAATCTGTTTTACTTGTTTGTACATTAAAAGATTTACACACGAAATGGATTTGAATTTTGATTTGGATTTGTTAGGCTCAAAGGTAAACATGTTACACTTTTACAAAAATCCTCACAAATCATTTCGAAAAGATTTCAGTAACTAACAATAGTTATTCAGATATCGTGAGATGCGGTCGGGTGTGATGTAGGTTTCAGAAAAACATTTTCTTTATCGTGCCAACGTTTCGATCTTTTATTGAGATCATCTTCAGGGCCTGGGATTTACAAACAATGTTTACATTTAACAAATACATTTAGGATGTGGAAAAGTGAATTTATACAATGCAAAATATATTTTATATTCAAACAAAGTATTTCTACTCACTCAAAGTGTTTGTCTTCTGTGTAATTGTGCCATCCTTGCGTGTCGTGTTGAGAGTGCCAGTGAGAACAACTAACAACATTGTGCTGCACATAAGTTAAAGCGTGGCAAGTCAGATTGACATCAGATTTTAATGTCAATGATGATATGTTGCTGAAAGTTGTTCCATAGAACCATGGAATTCACATTCAAAATTCTAACGAATTTGTTCATTAACATCGCATAGATCCATTTGTCGCTGAGAATCAAATAGACTACACGACATTTGAAAAATGGCAAAAAGGAAGGAAAATTCAAAAGGTGGGGTTGAGATGGGAAGTTAGTGTCCGAGTGGATCGAGGACACGATAGCTCAAGTGGTAGAGCAGCGGCGTATCTAGCCGAAGGTCGTGGGTTCGAATCCCGTTCGTGAATGACTTTTTTATCTCAACTAAAACCTTAATTAATTGCATAGATCTTTTGAGAGCTCTATTAAATTAAGGGGCATAATTAACTCGATTACTACTTAAGGGTACTAGTTAAAATGTATTATTCGATTTGGTTATTTTGAGCCTTCTATTATTTTCGGCAAAAAATACTTAAACTGTTTAAAGGGCCAATATGTCCCCCGGATAGGAAGTAAGTAGTACGGTAAGATTAGACAAAGGCAGGTACAGAAATGACGGCAAACTGTTGTGCCAAAGAGGGGCATAGCATTGTCAAGGCCAAATACATAAAAGTTTGTGCAGAATGTGCTACATGCAAAAATCATTTCCACCCGAATAGACAATTTTTTACAGCAATTTTACACAAAATCGACCGAGATACCCGACGAGGTATAAATGGAAAAGCGCAGAGTAACTCAGGAATTTTTTGACTAGTTTCCCATGTAGATCGGTTCAAAACTGACGTAAAAACGTGTGTGTGTGTGTGTGTGTGTGTGTGTGTGTGTGTGTGNNTTTTTTTAAAATAAATTGTTATAAAATATTAATGACTGACGACCACTTTTTTAACCATTGCGTTAACTCACCTGAGGAAGGATTCAAATAAATCCGAAACGTTGTGGATAAAAACTGGTTGTGGTTTTTTTGAGATGACCTATTATCCCACCTTCAAGAAGAAAGAATCATAAGTTTAATTAATATTTTTAAATTTCTCGCTTATGGTCAAATCCCATGGGTACAAGCGTTTGAGAAATATCGGTATGTACCATAATCAAATCTTACTAAATGTAGCGTAAAAATGTGGGAGCATAGTATATCGTTTAAACTTCAATAATCCCTTATAAAAAAAACATACTCTAATTAAACTGAGTCCGTCAATAAAAGTAATTAAAGCTTCATCGAAATGTATATCGCATTTTATGTTTGAATTTAAGCTTGAATTCTATCCAATAAATGAATTGATTGTCGAAAATAAAAGTGTAGTTTTCGTTTATCAGTCAATTTTAGATCAAACGTATCTCCAGATATAGTGTGATTCATTATCAATTTATCATACTTCCAAAATATGAATCGGCCGGTTGAATCAAAACCATAGGATATAATTAAAATCGTGTAATTAATTCTTAATTAACAGCTTAATTTGGCTGGCTGAACAATTCGGAAGAAATTTACTGGATCAAACGTTAAAATAAATCTGATAATTTCAACGTGCTTCGAATATCACAATAAACGGTACATAAGAAAAAAAATGAAATGGAAAAATATTAATGGCAGCATGAAGATATTTCTTGTAATTCCCGAAGCGATGCCTCTCTGCTGAACTCCTACACTCAGGGCCAATTAAAAGTTTCTGAATTTATGTTTGGCAAATTGACGGGTTTACCTTAATCACATCAACTCGAAAGTTAAGTTACTGTTATGAACAGTGTTTATGTTTATAATGTTTCATTACATCATATACCATATCTAAGTTACATTACCGAGGCTTGAGTCTGTAAAAAAATCTCAATCATTTTTTGGCGTTTTCCCTAGGATAATCAAACTTGGCAACGGACTCTTGATGTAAGATGTAATGGGGGTATGTAACATTCTGCGCCCTTTAAGACTATTGCACCCCCTTTTCTATACACCTAGTTCATTAAGTAACTTGATTAGTAGGCCAGGTTTCAGTGGTTGAAGATTACATTCTACGATTACATTCTAATAAGCCCCAAAACACTTCCCCCGCGAGCAGGCGTAGCACCTTAGTTTGTTGGCGTTTCCTCTGCTTCTTTGCAAAATCTGCACTTGCTGTGTTGGGTTATGCCAATCTTCTTCAGATGGCCATTTAGTTTGCAGTGTCCTGTTAAAAATTCTGTTAGGATTCGCAGGTTTTTCCTACTTCCTTTCATACATTATGGTACCTCTTTCCTTCCAAAGTTTGGTAGGAGGTTCTTGGATTGTTTATGTACAATGAGTGAATTCCGCTGTTTCCTCATTTCCATTTTGCCTAAGATACTCATTGAAAGTGTGGATTCCTATGTCCGCCCTCTCGTTGCCCTATTCTCCCTCATGTCTGATAACTAGCAAAGGGTGACTTTATTTTGCGTATCTAATATATTTATTTTAGTGTTGCAATTCAGCACAATCTCTGAGCTAATGTTATTTGAGCATAGTGCTACGATGGCTGCTTGGTTATCTGACATGATAGCAATATTCTTGTTTTTGTACTATTTGTTAAGACTTTTTTTATTTGTTTTTTACAACTGCATTCTTCGACGCAACAAATAAAACAAAATATTTACATATAAACAATAAGAACAGTAGCATGAAATTTCACTAATTTCGTGGTCCGCTTGACCAATTAATACATTACAATTAATTAAGGTTTTTAGTTGAGATGAAAAAAGTTAATGGCACGAGCGTGATTCGAACCCACGATCTTCGGCTAGATACGCCGCTGCTCTACCACTTGATCTATCGTGACCTCGATCCACTCGGACATCTATTCCCCATCTCAACCCCACCTTATGAGTTTTCCCTCCTTTTTGCCAATTTTCAAATGTCGTGTAATCGGATTGGATTCTCGACGACAAATGAAATGGCCACGGAGAGCTTTAGTGAAGTGTACTTCATTTTTATTCATTAATTTCACTAATTTCGTGGTCCGCTTGACCAATTAATACATTACAATCAATTAAGGTTTTTAGTTGAGATGAAAAAAAGTTAATGGCACGAGCGGGATTCGAATAATGAAAGGAGGGAAAACTCATAAGATGGGGTTGAGATAGGAAGTTGATGTCGAGTGGATCGAGGTCACGATGGCTTAGCTGGTGGAGTAGCGGCGTATCTAGCCGAAGGTCGTGGGTTCGAATCCCGCTCGTGACGCTGACTTTTTTATCTCAACTAAAAACCTTAATTAATTGTAATATATTAATTGGTCAAGCGGACCACGAAATTTGTGAAATTAATGAATTAAAATGAAGTACGTGCTTACGTTGTTAAGCTCTAATTATATCCGCACATTTTTTATTTACATTATCAGTTTCTTTATTTTTTAATTATTCAGAGTGCTTTTTAAATTTAATTCAGCAAATTCTATCCAAATTCCTGTAGAGTCGGTGTTTGTGTCAGATATCAATTTATTAATGGTGGTATATTTGTTTAATTTATTTGTATTTATTTTGACTTTATGTTTGTTTGGCCTGATTAGTAATTTTCCTTGGTCCTAGTTTAAGTAGATAGAGCGAACTGATGTTGTATTGGATCTTCTTGAGGTCATTTTACAGGTGGTAGAACAGCGGCGTATCTAGCCGAAGATCGTGGGTTGGAATCCCGCTCGTGCCATTAACTTTTTTTCATCTCAACTAAAAACCTTAATTAATTGTAAAGTAGCATGAAAGCTTGAACAGCTACCATCCAGTGATAGTAGCCGTTAGTACATCAATACGATGAGCGAGATGGTCTCCGTCCTAGGAGACCGATGTCAAGTGTTAAGGTTCAGTCTTCTGTTGGGATTATTAGGTAATGTGGTGGATGACAGGTTTTGACGAAAGGTTCGGATGATGGGCTAGTTTGAAATGGCACGTTTTGTAGCGGGATTGGGCTGGGTAACAAGAGGGACATTTAGGTCGGTATGGATGGTGTGATTGGATACATAGAAAGGGGCGTTGACTATTGTTCTGAGGATTTTGAATTGAAGGGATTGGATTCGATTGAGGTTGAAACACTTAGCAGTCCAGTAAAGTTCAGTCCGTAGGACCAAATGGGGGCCAGGAGGGCAATGTAAAGTTTTATTTTGTTTGTTAGTGAAAGTTTTGTCTGTCGAGTAGTCGTTCAAGCATGAAAAATCCTATGTTACAGTCTGTGCGCTTAAGTCGCGTATGAGAGTTTCACGTGAGTCGTTTGACCAGGTAGTAGAGTCCGAGGTATCGTACATGGTTCGCACTTGGGAAGTTCATACTTAACTGGGTTCATTTCTCAATTAAATGTACTTCAACCTGGAGGACTGTTGTATTTATCCATGGGTTCTGAATATACGGTTCTATGATCGATCACTCGTGCCCCGGTACTGCGTTCTAGACCCATCAGTGTGCCAACAGATGGTGACATTCTCAACAGAGGACCGTTTCTGTTTTTCCCAATCATTTTTTTAAATTAGATTAGCCTCTGTATTTATGTGAGCTCTCTGTTTTGTTATTTGCTTTACTTAATCGACCCAGGCGATTGCTTTATATTTGAGGATACGTCTCACTAGTTATTTCCTGCTATTCTTCTGAACTTCATTAATAGTCATGTTGTTTTCTTACTCGTGGTATCGATTTGTTTCTTAAAAGCCAGTGTTTTGTCTAGTATGACGCCTAGTTATTTGGTTTCTTTTTTATTTCCATTACATTATTATTGAGTTTTAGTTTTTCTTTTTCGTGTAAAAGCACAATACGGTTGTCTTGTCATTTAGAAAGCGAGAGAATGTTGTGAAGGTTGGAAAGAGGCCGATGTACGAAGCACCGCCGGACAACAATAGCGCAATTCTGTCTAACGATTTCCTCCAACAACTGTCATCTGGCCGTTCGAAATATATTTTATGGTCAAGTGCGATTAAAAGTGAGACTTCTTTTGAACAAATTAAATATAATAATTATCATTAATTGGCCGTTACCGAACGTTTTGGTCTACCTTCCTCATTGGTTCACCACTATAACCAAGGGCATGAGCGACTTCGGGGTCCTTATCCTAAAGAGTTCATGGTCAATTAGAAAATGCCAGGAATAAATAATATCTAATAATATTTAAATAAATAATATTAAATATACCTTTTTAAATTGGCAAAAGGCAAATGAAATGTCAATCTCTTATTTTGGTAGCAATAAATAAATGGAGGGGGTCAGTGGCCGCAACGGTTTAGGCGTTGACACGGCGCTCATCACTGTAAGGTAAAGGACCCGGGTTCGAATCCAGCGGCCCTGCATTCGAAATCGACATACTTACAAATGGGCTTTTTTTCAAAACCGGCACCCCGAGGGTTTATATGACCTCTGCTGTTGCGAACCCTCTAAAATAAAAAATAAATAAATAAATAATAAAATAAATAAATGGATCGCGGGAAAATAATAAACTTTTTTATAATTTTTAAACAATTTTACATTGACGTATTGGTTAGAATCCAAAGAGGAAGGAAAGCCGACCAAGTATTCACTCAAGAGACAGCTGTCCGTTAGAAAGCCGTTCTAAACGTTTCAGTAGTAATCCCGTGAAAATCTTGGCAATATAAGCAATACAGAAAATTTTCCTGTAATTGGATACGTGATTGATATCACTTCTCTTAAACAAGGGAAACACGATAGACCAACATGATAAATGTAATTAAAGAAAGGTCATAATGTATTAAAAACTTTTATAATATTGTGAAGTGATACGGCCATAACCGGGTGGTCAGTTATTTTCTATGTTTGCAAATAGTAACTAACGTATTGAAAAATGAGAATCTATAATAGAAATTCAAATCATGGGGTCAATTTTTGAAGGGGGTTTAAGAAGGTAAATGTGATATCCAGGCTGGCATAAAGTTGAGTAGTTGTTTTAATTGTTATGTTATAAACATAGTTTAACGACAATAATTTCTACCCAATCCAACATGCACTTCGTATAATTGAATGCATGCAAGGTACAACACTCTTTGCTCGGTGAATTCCAGGGTGAATTGGTGAACGGTGCTTTGTTCGAGTTTTTTCCTCGATTTTGGTTATCGTTCGTAGTTCTTTGTTATAGGTTCCTTTAAAAGTGGAATTATTTCGATCTATGGATCATGTGTCTTGTAATACAATTTTGTGTTGAAGGTGGTGGTTTGACTGTCCATTTACGATTTTTTTTTTTTCGTTGCGGTGGATTTTATACATACTTGTGAACCATATTAAATATCTATCATGTTATTCACACAAACGATTCGAAAAATGACAATAATTTCATGATAACCAGCCTTTAAAATTATACCAATCAGAAAGCAAGAGAGAGAGAGAGAGAGATAGAGAGTGGGCGAGTCAGTGAGTGACAGAGAGAAAGAGAGAGAGAGAGAGAGAGAGAGAGAGAGAGAGAGAGAGAGAGAGAGATTAGTGTGTTGATAATGTTATTAAAATGTTCATTGTTACATTATTTTATTGTATATTATCATTTAATTTCCTTTCTCGGAATAATGTATTCAATGTACAGCAAAGAAATTCCTTTTTGTCTTTTGTATTTTTGTCTAAAAGTAAGAGAGTGCAGAGACCGTACAAGTATTTAATTGCTTTCTCTCGTTTCTGGTTTTGATTATAAATCTTTTAAAGAGAAGAGTAAGGGGAAAGAGCCCCTTGTAATTTTATACTGCTCCACCCTGTAATTTTATATCTAAACTTGTTATAACCTTTAAGGTGCGCAACCCTTGAAAAAAATGCGTTTTTATGTGTACAAACCACTTTTTCGTTCTAATTTGTAAGAAGTGTGTGATTTTTAATAAATAAATAATAGATCAACGTCTATTACATATGCAATTGTATAATACTAACATCTTTGAATGCCGTTTAAAAAATGATATTCTACGAAACACATACAATTCTAACAGCGGATATCAGATCGTCAACTGCAAACTGTATCTTCATTAAAATATTATTTCCAAAAAGGGTGTTTTAATTTAGTTCAATATGAAGCAATTGGAACTAAAATTGACTTAAACTAAAATGCACGGGGACCGCGGTAGCCGAGTGGTTAGCATGAGAGACACTCACGCCGCGGTCGTGGGTTCGATTCCCACCGTCGCCTCTGGCCCTTTTTTCCCGATAACCCCCAATTTGAACACACAAGAATTCGTACTATGGCTAATATGCAAGATCATAAGGCCAAATAAAAAAAAAAAAAAAATGCACGCAATATAGCAATTTTGGGTTTTGAATTTCCACAAACACTCTGAATCAAGGTACGTAAAAGAAAGCAAGTTCAGTTGGTACTGCCAATCTTTCGACCTATTTTAAGGTCATCGTCAAGGACTCAAAAAATTTAGATCCTTGGCAATATTGGGACTAAGTCGGTCATCAAGGAAATTTGAGATCGTCTGTAAAACTTAAATATCTCAACATGTAAATTAATTTAAGATTGCTTTGCCCTGATGATGACCTTAAAATAGGTAGAAAGCTTGGCAGAAACAACTGAATTCGCTTTTCTTCTTCAAGACCTAATTGGCTTCGATGGCCGCAACTTTAGGCGTTGACACGGCGCTCATCACTATAAGTTAAAGGTCCCGGGTTCGAATCCAGCGGTCCTGCATTCAAACCCGGTATACTTTCAAATCTGTTTTTTTTTTTTTTTTTTTTTCAAAAACGCCGGCACCCTGAGGGATATGACCTTTGCTGTTGCGAACCCTCGTAAAAAAAAAAAAAAAATTGGATCCAGAGTATTACAATAATTAGTGAAAAAGTGGTCGAAAATCATATATGAAATTTCTAATACTGAAAACAGAAATTTCAGGAGGTTTTAAATTTCGCAAACCCCTAAAAGATGAATTTGATTCATTCACGCAATTTACGAAAGAGAGAGAGAGAGAGAGAGAGAGAGAGAGAGAGAGAAAGAGAGAGAATTTGGACCAGCCCTCCCTCTGTTGGTTTTTGACATCCCCAAGGGACACGGTTGAATTGTTATTTCCCGTTGGGTCGGCGGTCAGTCGCACATTTGGATCTTTGATTTTAAAAGCAATGCGAACCGGCCGAAGCTATTGAATTATGCTCAAACAGGCACTCGTACGGGAAAGCTCATGCCTAGAAAATAATCGATTGGTTTGTATCGTTATGTATTGTGTACCGAACTTTTCATCAGAAGCTTGTCGGAAAGTTGAAACGCGACGGTATACGCTGTTAAAATATAGCCCTGAAGAATCGAAAAGGAGGTAGAAGATGAAAAACAATGGCACACTAAATCGGGCCCGTTCTCCCTGAACTCAACGGCTCGTATTAAATAAATCGGTCTTCGCCGACCCTTCTGTTCTAAAGGCCCACTTCTCACCAACTCTAATACTATAATTTGCCCTATAATTCTTTAAACGAGCATAGTCTTAATTTTGTTTTCATAAAGTAGAAAATGTTTTATTGATTTAATTGTGCAATACATCGAGTGGACAACTTTGTTATTTATTGAAGTACGTACGTATGAATTTTATTGCATATACGATTTAATTTTCAGTGATTTGTTTACAAAATTGTATTCAGTCGACTCCAGGGCATTATTGGGCCTTTTTCACAATCAAGTAGCAGTAAATATAAAAAATGTAATATGCAGGGCTTACACGACCTCTTAAATGGATGAATTTTTCTTTAAATTCACTAATTTCGTGGTCCGCTTGACCAATTAATACATTACAATTAATTAAGGTTTTTAGTTGAGATGAAAAATGGCAAAAGGAGGGAAAACTCATAAGGTGGGGTTGAGATGGGGAGTTGATGTCCGAGTGGATCGAGGTCACGATAGCTCAGGTGGTTGAGCAGCGGCGTATCAAGCCGAAGGTCGTGGGTTCGAATCCCTCTCATGCCATTAACTTTTTTTCATCTCAACTAAAAACCTTAATTAATTGTAATTTTTCTTTAAGTTACATTAAACATAATGCTTTCAGGGGAAAAATATATTTTAAAAAACCCAGGCCTTACATAAAACAACAAAGTTAACACTAGGTACATGATTTCAATAAATAAGTAAGACAATAAGAATATTAAAGTACATGCTATACCCAATAAATCAACCAACAGACAAAGACTTACACTTATTTTCACATTATTTATCGCAGCAATTTCTTAATTACATTGTCAGATACACAGTTCCTTTTAACACTTTCATTATTTTTCAAAAGATATGTGCTTAACTCTCATGCTTGTATCGACGTAGTTCAAGTCTTCCCCGATATAAGTAAAAAGATTTCCTTTATATGTACAAATGAGCTATTTATGCAAGAATTTTAAAATCTTAAATTAATCGTTCTATAAATATAGGTTATTAAGCTAGGTTTGTATAGAGATGCATGTAGTCTGTCGTAGCCCAACGTGGAAACCGTCCAATAATTCTTAGAGCAGCATTTTGGACTACCTGGAACTTAGCAAAATTAGATTTAGACATATTTCCCCAAATGAAAGCACCTTAATGGACGTATTTATACGATATAAATAAAGTAACTATACTAACTATAACTACAATTAAGTGTGGTATCCAGATACATTACAAGATGTTGAACATTTTTAGCTCATAGCATTGGCGAGTTATTTATTCTTACTGATCATTGTAATATTTAATCTTACTGATTCTCCGTTTACAAAATATTTAACACACCTATCTAAGAGTTTACCTATCTATTTACATTGTTACAACTTACAGGAGCAACATTTTTACAGGTTGCAAGTTAAAAAAGCGGGGGAAATTGTATAAAACGCTGACGCTTTGTTTTACATAGTTATGGTTAAGTTGAACTTACCCGAACTTTATATGAATGGACATATAAGCACAAAATTAACACCTTATGCTACAAGAATCAAATTATTTAAAAAGTGTATGATTTTCGGTATTGCTTATGCTTCAAAGTAACGAATGCTGCTCAAAAATGAATAGGGATTTTTGTAATTTATTCTTATTCTATTGATTTTAATTAAATTAACCGATAGCTGAGTAAAACAAAATAGAAAACACAAACCAAAAACAAACAAATGTTAATACTCATTTTTAATAACGGATTTACTTAAGAATAGTAAACATGAAGATTACTTATTTTGCAAACAAACACCTTTTCTCGTTTTTTCTCCATTTTAATCCAGTTGTATTATTATGTTCTCTTTAACCATGAAAAGACATCATCTTGAACCAGAAGTTCGCAATATTACGTGAGAATGAGTCACCCAGGTCACCGGCAAGAGTTATCGCAGAGAGCTGTTGGCGTTTCTCAGTGCGTGGTCTAGCTAAAGCCGAGAGATTCCGAGAGATTGGTAGTGCCAATAGGAGACCTGGTTGTGGATCTCGGCGCATTACGACACTAAGGGAGGACAGAAATATTCTGCTGCAAGATGGAACCGTTTCCATAGTGCCCGCCAGATCCCAAATGAAGTAAAGATGACCTGCAAGGCCTTTATCAATTTTTTTTAGTTGGCCTCAAATGTGCCACCACCAACTCAGGAGAATATGGTGCAGCGAGCACCTAGAAGAAAATACCAATTGAAATGCGGTTATGTTTACTGAGAGTGAAATCAGGCGAGAACAGGGGATGCGTACAATGCCCCAGTTCATGCTCCCTTCAGTGGAGTGTGGAGGAGGCGGTGTAATAGTATGGGCTGGGATTTACACTGGAAGACGAACTGGTCACCGTATTGTTGAAGGCAACCTCACTACAGTCCGTTATGTCCTAAAAATTATCTAGGAATACATCCCTCATATCAGGGATCTCATTGGCAGGGATTTTCGATTTCTGGATGACAATACCAAGCCGGAGTTGTTCATCAATGTTCACAAAACCTGGGAATTTCTCATCTGCCCCTTCACTCATTATCTCCAGACCTCAATCCCATTTAGCACATGTGGGATGCGTGGCAGAGAAGGCTTTTCGATCGCCCTTCGCAGCAAGTTGACCTGCAACAACTGAGTTCGGCGTTACAACTTCTATGGAGAGAAATTCCTTATAAAATTAGTGACAAACTTATTAACAGTAAGCCTAACAGATGCACAGAGTTTTTAATTTTAAAGCAATTTATAATACAAATAAAATAAAAATGCTCTGGAAAGTAAATACTACAAAATTGGCACTATCCCTGTGCATTTTTGAACAATCTAGAAAATTCACTAATTTCGAGGTCCGCTTGACCAATTAATACATTACAATTAATTAAGGTTTTTAGTTGAGATGAAAAACAGTTAATGGCACGAGCGGGATTCGAACCCAACATCTTCAGCTCGTGATCACCTCAGAGGTCACGATAGCTCAAGTGGTAGAGCAGCGGCGTATCTAGCCGAAGATCGTGGGTTCGAATCCCGCTCGTGCCTTAACTATTTTTCATCTCAACTAAAAACCTTAATTAATTGTAATCTAGAAAATGTAAGACGTTTCATGGAAGAGTGTAAATGGTTCACGAGCATCTTAGCTAAAGATGCGACAGTCAATATCTTCTAATGCATTAGGGGATATAAAAATCATGGCCACGATTTTCCTCAAACTTTTCACATAAATTCACTAATTTCGTAGTCCGCTTGACCAATTAATATATTACAATTAATTAAGGTTTTTAGTTGAGATAAAAAAGTCAATGGCACGAGGGGGATTCGAACCCACGATCTTCGGCTAGATACGCCGCTGCTTTACCACTTGAGCTCTCGTGACCTCGATCCACTCGAACACCAACCTCCCATCTCAACCACACCTTTTTAATTTTCTCTCCTTTTTGTCATTTTTCAAATGTCGTATAATCGGATTGGATTCTCGACGACAAATGAAATGGCCACGGAGAGCTTTAGTGAAGTATACTTCATTTTACATCATTAAATTCACTAATTTCGTGGTCCGCTTGACCAATTAATACATTACAATTAATTAAAAGGAGGGAAAATTCAAAAAGGTCGGGTTGAGATGGGAAGTTAGTGTCCGAGTGGATCACGATAGCTCAAGTGGTAGAGCAGCGTCGTATCTAGNTGTCGTGTTGAGAGCGTCCTTGAACATTTTCTTCATCATACATGTATTTGTTAAATGTAAACAATGTTTATAAATCCCAGGCCCTGAAGATGATCTCAATAAAGATCGAAACGTTGACACGATAAAGAAAATGTTCAAGGACGCTCTCAACACGACACGCAAGAATGGCACAATTACACAGAAGAGAAACACTTTGAGTGAGTAGAAATACTTTGATTGAATATCAAACATATATGTTGCATTGTATAAATTCATTTTTTCCACATCCTTCATGTATTTGTTAAATGTAAACAATGTTTGTAAATCCCAGGCCCTGAAGATGATCTCAATAAAGATCGAAACGTTGGCACGATAAAGAAAATGTTTTTCTGAAACCTACATTACACCAGACCGCATCTCACGATTTCTGAATAATTATCGATAAACGGTCACTAACCACCACACATTTTTTTTAAATTTAAGTTCTCCGTATCAGCCATCCTTTCAACGCTGCTTAGTTGATAGTTGAGTTTTGTAACGCGTTTTGTTAATTAATGGAATGGCCATTATATTGGGCTAGATGTGGCGGTAAAGTAACACGATTTTCCAGCATTTTCATTAACCAGATCTTTTAAAATCTCAACGGACTATAAAGGAGAAGAAAAACTCAGGAGAGCATCAGATACAATGATACGGGATACAGATGGCTCCCAAATAAACAAAGGGACCGGATCAGGCGTTTTTCATACAAGTCCAAAAGATGAGCAATCAAAATCATTAGTGAATTCACTATTGTCGTGGTCCGCTTGACCAATTAAACATTACAATTAATTAAGGTTTTTAGTTGAGATGAAAAAAAGTTAATGGCACGAGAGGGATTCAAACCCACGACCTTCGGCTAGATACGCCGCTGCTCTATCACCTGAGCTATCGTGACCTCGATTCATCTCAAGTAAAAACCTTAAAGGAGGGAAAACTCATAAGGTGGGGTTGAGATGGGGAGTTGATGTCCGAGTGGATCGAGGTCACGATAGCTCAGGTGGTAGAGCAGCGGCGTATCTAGCCGAAGGTCGTGGGTTCGAATCCCTCTCGTGCCATTAACTTTTTTTCATCTCAACTAAAAACCTTAATTAATTATAATCATTAGTGAAGTTCACTTGGGTTTTTAAATCGGAAATGCATGCCATGTGCCCTGAAGAGACCCTAAAAGACGTTACACTGGCTAAAAATACTCCTAAGGTCGGATAGCCAAGCAACTATTTAAGCTTTACCTTGTAAAAAAAAATCACATCAAAACTAGTCAGTGATTGCATCCAAAATTTTCAAAACCTGGGGAAATAACAACCCGATATCTTTGGTTCCAGAATACAAGGGAATTTTGGGTAACGAAAAAGCACACCCACTAGGCCAGAGGAGAATCATAGGCCCTGAACCAATCCTTGGGATAACAAAAACAAACACAGAATCCTCCATCACAGAGTGGATACAGAAAAGGCAAAAGAAGATGAGGTTAAATTCTAGAGACGCCAGACACAGTAAATATATGCTATGAAACATAAGGTAAATGTCTTAAATTTCTTAAAAAAGACGAAGTAAACATAACGAAAATGTCTAACTTTAAACGGTTTAATCCTTTTGCTTTTATAATTTATTATCTTATTTTTAATCAACTTCATCATAGAAGTTATAAAAGAAGAAACACATGAAATTCATTTATTTACTGTTATATTGAAAGTGGGTTGAGTGACGTATGCCTTAAAAATTTCAAATCTCTACGTAATTTCAAAGGGGGGAGTTTCAACTTTCTCTTGAATTTATTTTCTTTGATTTCCTTTAAAGGTTTGGTACTGTTATAGACTTCGTTTTCAATCGTATCCAAACTATTGGTTAAATTAATCTCTTCCATGCCGTCCGATGAATTCCTGTCACCTTCGGCTTCATAATCCGGCAATTTCGAATTGATCGAGTGATTGTCCGAATTCTTATTTGAGTGTCTTTTTATCATATCTTTCCACAAATCGACAATCTTGTCGTTGATGTGTTTCCGTTTTTCGCTGTTGGCCTCCTCCGTCTCCCCTCGTCGTTCCTTTTTCCTTAAGAGTTTAGTATTTAGCCATAATGTTTTTGAATCGGACTTGGCCCTCTCGGTAGGAGATCCGTTCATCAATGCCAACTCTGCCTTTGTCGGATTCGACTCTTGCCCACTGGCAGAGGAACATTTCAACTTCTTCTTATTAATTTTACCTTCTTTTCTTTTTTTCTCTTTGGAAATCTTTCTGAAACATTTTTCTTCTAATTGGTCGCCTAATTCTTCGAGTTCTTTATCCTGTACGATATCTTCCCTATCTTGGTCTTCTTTGCTGGGTATAACCATATCCTCTTTTTCCTGTCTGTTGCTTCTTGATATTAATCTAACCAGCATGTCCTTTACCGGGTTATTGTTCAAAATATATTTCGATCCTGATAGAAGTAACTTCGTTTCAATGGGCTTATCGACAACTTGTTGTTCTTTCATCGTCAACAGCAAATTCCTTCTCCCATAAAAATCTGTCGACCGACTTTCCTCTTTTATGCGTTCTTTAAGTAATTTTATCATAAGTTTTCTATCTTTCAATTTTTCTTTTCTCACTTTTTTCTCCTCTTTGATAAGTTTTTTTTGATAATTTTTTTCTTCGACTTTTTGCTTGAGTTCGATGAGAACTTTATCGAGCTCTACTCTGTCTTCTCTTATCCTCCTTTTTAATCTGTCTTCCCAGTTTTCTCCTTCGTTTTGGAATGGAATATTTATGCTCTTCGAGGCGGGTTTTTTTTGGTATTTCGATTCCTTTTCTTTTTCTTTGGGCGCTGTACAATTTACATTGCTATTAGATTTTAAGCATTTCGAGTCGTCAATCAGTATCATCCGTATAGGCCTGCCATCTTGCGTTTTCAGTTTTTCACAAAACCGATCGATGGCCATGTTCATTTTTTCCTTTTTCTGTTCATATTCTTTGTACATCTTGGCTCGGATGCCCAAGGATAAAGGCTGATATTTTTTCGATCCTTCTTCAAGAAAAATATGGTCTTCCGTTTTGTCGAATTCAGGCCTTTTAATAAAAGCGTTAGGCTTCTGATCGGTCTGCAATGCTGCCTTTTTAATCTCGGTTTTGCGAAGCCGTCGTCGTCTACGCCTTTCTGCGTTCCTTCGCCGTTTCTCTTCTTCCTTATTTTTAGGAGCTAATTTCACATCAACAGTAGTTACTTTGATTCCATCTTTATTATCGTTGTTTTCGTTGCTGTCCTCTGTGTACTCGGAAGAAGAATTTTCCTGTTTGGTTTTCCAGTTTCTTATCAATTCTACGTTTTCCTTTTTTAACGATTCTTTTTTCTCTTCTATTTTCTTTTGTTCGGCTGACACCTCTTTCTGCATATTTATCAACTTTTTCGCTATCATCCTATCTTTCCTGGCTTTATTTCTGAGGCGGCGTTCTTCGCCGAGAGCTTCTAAAGTTAACCTTTTTCGGAATTTCTCTTTTTCGGCGATAGCTCTGCGCTTTTCTTTTTCAGCTATGGTGACATATAATTCGGAACCCATCGGCTCCTCGCCCCCATATGCATATTCCCTGACCTTTGGGAGGGAAAAATCGCTCACCGACTTAATTACTCTGTACCTATCACCCTCTTCTTGGCTGGTGGACGAGTCGGTGATGACGTGTTTTCTTCTCCTTCGGCGCACTCTCTTCTTTTTAGAGGTTTCTTCTCCTTCGTGTAGCTTGTGAAGAGACGGCTTTTCGGGAGGAGCCATAATGATTTCTTGCTTTTCTGAAACACGTTTATCATTTGAAACGCCTCATTAATTTGAACCATCCCTAGACAAATCTCAATTAAATTTACGAGCACAGTACTGAGTAGAGTTTAATTCTACCTTCTAATAATGCTTTATATTTCAATACATGTATTTTCGATTATTTTTACATATTAAGTTTGAAATTGTCACAAGTAGCAGGCAAGAAAATCCACGTGTTTTAGAATGTGTCCATATTTAGATAAAATTGAACGTTGGTTGTTTATCGTGTTTATTGCTAAATTTTAAAATTTTCAACACTAGTTTATTACACCATTTAGAATTTGGATTTATGATTGATATGATACGTAACGACAATTAAAATCTACACTATTACGAGAACATCGGTGAACAGAGAGATTTGAAAAAAAAGCAATAAGATTTTTTGTTCTCATCTAGTTTGTTAGATTTCATTTTTAACATTGCATGTCATGGAAAGAAAAGGTTAAACAAACTTTTTTCAATGTATCGCAAGAACTGGGACAATGAATTTAATAATCATCGTAAAAGGGATTAAAACTTTCCCATTAATTGATTGTAAAGGAGAGGATAATGTAGTTCTTGTCAGATGGACATGCAAAAAAAATTAATAAGATTTTTCGTTCACATAAAATTTGTTAGATTTCATATTTTAATATTGCGTGTCATCGAAAGAAAAGGTTAAACAGACTTTTTTCAATGTATCGCATGATCTGGGACAATGAATTTAATAATCATCGTAAAAGGGATTAAAACTTTCCTATTAATTGATCGTAAACGAGAGGATAATGTAGTTCTTGTCAGATGGACTTGCAAAAAAAAATCAATAAGATTTTTTTATTCTCATCCAATTTGTTAGATTTCATTTTTGTAATATTGCATGTCATCGAAAGAAAAGGTTAAACAGACTTTTTTCAATGTATCGCATTAACTGGGACAATGAATTTAATAATCATCGTAAAAGGGATTAAAACTTTCCTATTAATTGATTGTAAACGAGAGGATAATGTAGTTCTTGTCAGATAGACATGCAAAAAAAATCAATAAGATTTTTCGTTCATATCCAATTTGTTAGATTTTATTTTTAATATTGCATGTCATCGAAAGAAAATGTTAAACAAACTGTTTCAATGTAACGTACGAATGGAGACAATGAATTTAAATGGGTGATCATCGTAAATGGGATTAAACTTTCCTCTTAATGGGCCGTAAACAAGAGGATGATGTAGTTCTTGTCAGATGGACCGTTGTGTACATAATGTCACACCCTCCATAACCGAGTCACCACCACTTGTCCCTCGTTGTGTTTGTCTAACCGTCCCCGGAAGCCGAGTTGAGTCCATCACAGCATCGTCGACCACACCTCACTCCATGGCAAATAGGCTCTGATGGCCATCCCTCCCTTTATCTGTTTAGTTATCCTACTAATCCGATTTTAATAAGTCTTACAGAAAATTATCGTTAAAGAGGGCCCCGGGTTCGTTTTGTACAGTACTCCTTCAATTTTAAAAACTAATGATGAAAAAAAAAGATAAATTCTAAAAGAATAGCAAATATATACATATGTAATTATACTGGTGCCATTTTTGAGATTTAAAACGAACGAAAGAAAGAATTAGATAGGTAAAGATAAGAAATTACTGCTACTATTCTGTTTAATAATAAAGTAATAAATGTGTAATATTATTTAACATAAATCATCAAAATTTTACGTTCAAGTGTTTTTTCTTATTATTCTCAATTTTTTTGAGGAAGCGGTGCAGGTACTCGACGAATTCTCGGGTTCTCGGACGGATGGACAATAGGATGGTTGCCCGAGGAGTGGAGTCGGTTAATTCTCAAATTAATAGTCTGCTCTGAGAAAGCGAATGGGTGAGAGAAGGGAGCTGTTATCAGCTGGGACTCAGGCGTGTAGACCCGGCCGAGAGAGGGTTTTCTCACAAGAAGATATGCCCTAAGTGAAATACGGCGTCTACCCGAGGCGTCTCAACCCCTTCTCGTCTTGCGACCCCTCTCCTATTATTTCATCCGTTCAATTTAACCGGAAATCATCTATAAGAAGAGGGATGGCCAATTTCTAACCGTTCTCTGGGTATTCGTTCGGCGTAACTATCCGACAGATTAGTCGGGGATACTGTGATACCATCCACGAATCCATACAGAATGTTCTACGATCAATGAAAAAACTGAGATTACTAAATTAATCTTAGTAGAGGCCGCGGTAGCCGAGTGGCCAGCGTGATCGATTCTCAGCTGGTAGACCCGCGGTCGTGGGTTCGATTCCCATCGTCTCCCCTGGCCCTTTTTATTCACACAACCATTTCCTACAAAAAGAACACGCATCACATATGATCAAATAACGTTCCTTGAATAATGTGCAAAGTGCATAAGACCATATTTTTGTTACGCAAGTAAACGTAATCCATAATTCAAACAATGCATATTTTTTCCTGTTCAATCGCTAAATAGGGTATTTCAATGACAAAATTTCATTTTAAAAAATTAAATTGTCTACATTTTTTAATTTTTTTTATTTATTGCTGTCTGTTCAAAATAAATATACATTGAGCAAATAGTATAGATAATTGTGTACAGATCTGATCCGTCAGGCCAGAAGACAGTGAAGAGAAACCAGCCAGTGCTCTCTTTAGCTGCCGGCTTTAAGATAGTTCACGAGGCCATCTTCGTTTTAGACGGGTAGACCATAAGTGTGGGACGTTGAGAAAAGAGTTTGCGCTAGTGGATGAGGGTGGAGGGATAATTTAGAATTGAGAAAGCCTGATCGAATCAGATCCATCACGTATGGGATTTTAAGGTCTTTACATATCATTTGATTGGTGACGTAGAAGGGTACGGCAAGGTACTTTAGACCTAACGGATTGAACTCGTAGGATTTTGTAGGAATTGGCCAAGCCCCAGAGGTCGTCTGCGTAAGTCCAAATAGGACTGATGAGGTTTTTATAAGCGGTTAGTTTGTTATGCTTAGTGTTAATGTTAGTCCTAGTCTGAGTAGTCCATATCTTTTTTAAGTTCTTATGAGTTCTATGTAACTGCTAAGTAAAATCCAAGGTAGCGGTCTTGGTTGGATGAGGTGCTGTTGTTTAAGTGCAATGATGGGCAGGTCTCACGTTAAGCGTAAACTTTACTTGTTGGCATTTTGCTCGTTCAAACTGATCCGCCACCGAATGCACCAGTCGGTAATGAGGTTCAGAGGATAGGAGTGTGTAGATTTTTTTTTTTTAATTTAATTTATTTATTTGTTACCTATACAGAATTGTATACTATACAAATATGTACACATGCATGAAATATCACACAGCACAACACTAGCACTAATGCCAGCACTGCACCGGTAGGACACATGCTTTGAGGAGCCAGCCATTGCTGGCACTCAGTTTATATGATTAGGGATCAAGGAGGTCCCGAGGCCATCGTCGGTTGAGGCGTCGTGGTGGGTTGTCAGGATGGGAATGAGTGGATAGGGCTCGAGCCGTATGGTTAGGATGGTTTGAAAGGTTGGTATGGAAGGTTTGGAATCTGGACTGGATTAGTTCGTTGGCAAAAGGAATGTTGAGGTCTTTGTGGATAGTGAGGTTAGTGACATAATAGGGTGCTTTAACAATTTGTCTAAGGACTTTCGATTGGAAGGACTGGATGCGCTGGATATTGGAAGGCTTGGCAGTGCCCCACAATTCTACTCCATATGTCCATATTGGTCTTAGTAAAGTCTTGTATAGTGTTAGTTTTGTCTTAATTGTCAAAGTCGATTTCGGTCTTAAAAGTCTTCGTAGTAGTCCAAGTCTTGTATTAAGTTGCTGTTTTTTAAGTCTTGTGTGGGGATTCCACGTCAGTCTGCTGTCGAGATATAGTCCCAGGTATTTGACTTGAGTGGAAACTGGTATCTCTTTGTTGTTGATGTACAATGGAGGGCAAGACTGCTTTTTCAGCGTAAAAGTACACTGAGTGCATTTTTCTTCGTTCAGTCTTGTCCTCCATTTTTTACACCAGTCTTCGATAAGCTCAAGGTGTTCCTGGATGTTGGAGGTAGCTTGGACAGAATTCGAGTTGCAGGATAGGATTGCGGTGTCGTCCGCGTAGGTGGTGATAATAGTGTCAGGATGTGTTGGTAGGTCAGCAGTATAAATGACATATAGGACAGGACCAAGGATACTACCTTGCTATATAAGATTGAGTAGTCGTCCGCATAGGTTTAGATGTCCCTAACCATCTCCACATTTAAATGGAGTTAAACACAGTGCTAATGTTTAAAAAGAGTTTGTAGCCTAATTTAATCACTCATTGCTGTGGACCAAGACTATAACTTACAAAATTTAATAAGGAAATTATTTTGGTTAATCATACCAAAAAATGAAAAATTTGGCGTCTGTTATTGTTAATATCTAATTCCATAGTCATAATAATTTAGGTCTATGTATCCTAATCAGTCTTAAAAAAATTTGATTGTCATTTTGACGCATTCCACCCCTTTATCCCGCACTCCGCAGTACACAACGTTTATTTATCGCTAAATAATTTCGTAATTTAATCAGGCAGGGAGAATGAACTGTAAATCAATCTACTATGTGGTACATATTGGTGTTCAAAACAGTGATTTATGTGAAATATTTAAGAAAGAGATCTGCTTTCATAACATGTTAAGCTATGGTACACTTAGAATAAATCACCGATATGCTTCAAATATGCTTCATATACTTCGATTTACCAATGACTGAAATTTCTTCAAAATGATCACTTAAGTTTAAAAAAACCTTCAAGTCAGCAAAAATGCGGACACTTTAAGACTTTTATACGTATTTCATTTTAAGAGATAACCCTTCTTAAACTATTTTAGATTTGGATTTTGGATATATGATCAACTATGCACATGTACACATACACACATATACAGAGATGAGCCTATCACTTCTCATACCGGCTTCTGAAATTTGGAATAAATTACCGGCAGGCCTCGAGAATCACCCAGACCGTTTCGGTCCGGCCACCGGGGTCGGGCTCCGGGTGATGTCAACAGCTAGGTCAACAACACCCAACGCAGATCCTAGATCCAAACCCATTCACTCTTAAATACATTCTCTCCTATTTACCATTCACTCAATTAGGGTGGCGGAGTCCCGATTTTCCTCCATGACCTACACATATTGTATAACAGACCTAATTGAGGGTCGATGGGGTAATCAATATTTCGCCGTCTACCCTCTCACATTACACGCTCTTAAAAATATGATCCTTACATTGTGAATATAATTGTTTAAACAGTTATTAAATGCGGAGTCAAAACGTTTCAAAATATTTCTAAATCTTTGACCACCCTTAAGAATGGTAAAATGAATTCACTGAATTAATTACGATTGAATAAGAACATCTTTAAAGCCATAAAATTTTATAGACATTTCCTTTGATACTTTTACATGTAAAACGAATTTTAAAAAACCAAACAATGTATTTTGAAGTGATTTGCGTTGATCCACTGAATAAACTAATTTGAAGATTTGGATATTGAAAGATAATATTTAAATATATAAAATTAAAATATATTCTAAATTATTTCTAGAATTAAAGGTAGAATAATTAAAAAATAAACTTTTAGGCTTTTGTTTGCATTTAAAAGCCCTACTACTCCTCGACATGAAGTACTCTAGTTTTCATTTATGTTTTAAGCTTCTGATACTATGTACTGATACTAGAATTTATTGAGATATATTTAGAACGAAATTCGCGAAATGTAAAAATCTTTGGATTTAAGAGGTCGTACCTCTTATTAAAAGGTGCAAAACGTTTTCCCTTCCGTTTCTGTTTTGTCCCAATACTGGAATCTTTTTTTCCTGGAGTAGACAGGAACACGATAGAAGAGGACGGATGGTTTCCTCCATTTACTCAAATCTCTTTTCTTCGGACAAAATAGTTGTTGAAACCTTTCTTTCAAATGAGGTATCTTCTTAATTAAAACTAACAATTTCGAATTGCGCTTGATTTAACTCGAAACTTTCGCGAGGGTAGATACCTTTATAAGAAAACGATACTTTTTATTTGCACAAAAACTGAAGAAATGTTTTACAGTACCAAAAAATCCTCGGTGTTTTTAATTATTTATGTGTTGCATATCCATAATGCGAATACTGAGCAAAATTGAAATACCTACTTGGTTTTATTTCATAGTTTCATTAAAACCTGCCAAACTTTTTTTCCCCAGGGTTATATTTTGTTAAAAATCAGGGAGGAATGCTTGACCTTAAATTTATGACCAAATAAGTCTCTAAGTTTTTACGTTTAGTATTTTATCTACTTTAGGTACTCAACAAATTCATTTTTACTATGTGCTCTGTCCATTCCCTATGTAATTTCGCGACATACACGATAGGAAGGTTCATTTTTAACTGTTAAGAACTAAGTGATAACTAATTAATTAAAATAATTGTTTAATTACAAAAACTGAACGTATAACTGTTTGCCTTTAACACGGAATTTCTACAGTGTTATCAGGAACCCAAAAGGCTTTTTTAACAAGTAGAAAAAATCCCTTTTAAAGTATCTGTTAATAGTTATTAAAAGCACAGTGGAAAAAGAATTCGCGGGTCGTACGTAGTAATGTACGGTTATTTTTGTACCCTAAGTCTACTCCAATTGGTTTCTTGTCAAAACAACAGGCTATATCGATCTATCAACAATTTTCAGAAACATACCCAGTCGGTGGTTTTTCCGAATAGTTCCTTACTCCTTAATTCGGCATATCCAAGGTCAGGGATATCGTTTTCGGGAAAACGTCAAACTCAACCCATTCAATTTATTGGATTTTTCCCATGTGAGAAATTAGTTGTTTTTGTTTTAATTTTAAGAATCACATCTGGGATTTTTAAGCGAATCAGTGAACAGTTCGAAGTCACTTCATCGAGCCGTTGATAATAAAAATTGGATGGTAAAATTATTAATAAATTTTACCATTAAAAATACAAAAGAAGGGATATATGTATTTCATGATACAAAAGTCTCCTTCTAACTTTAATGAAATAAGGAAGTGCCGTTTCAAGTTCTTTCATTTTCCTAGTTTCCTTCTTCATTAGAACCCAATCCCGTTCAACATTTTGCATTCTGGAATTTCCCAAACACGCAATACAAATTCAAAGTTTAATTAAAGTGCGAAATTTAATTGTTCGGGGTAGTACGGATGCTTCATATTAAAGGAAAAACTTCGGACAAGTTTACTGCTGCTAGATCTATCTTCAAGAAGGAACATTCATGGCGAACCTCATCTAGACGAATTTATTGACAAACAATGGAAATGGACAACAAATTGGAATATTCGTCGTTTGTGCGATATACGTTTCAAATTGGCAAAGCATTTAAAGAGGGCTGCGGTTTCGATTCTACACAATTATCCAACGAAATTATTTTAGGTTTGAACTCTGACCCCAATTTCCCTGGAACCGTGAACTTTGAGAAAACCTGTCACTGATCAGCCCCGTTAGAAACAGTCCAGGGAGTACAATAGATCTATTCCCAAATGGAATGCACGAAAGGAAGACCCTTTTTTTTTTAACTTCGACCGAAAAAGTAAAATTAAGACTATTATGTAGTACAGCAAATAGGTCATCTGATACCAGTTGAAGACTCAGGGGGTACAGTCCACTTATGAAGAAGTCTTCTTGTTGACGTTGACTCAGCCTTGACAGAGATGCACTTGGCAGTGAATTTTACCATTGTATCCTAAAGTGTGTCAAACCATCACCTTACATTACTCTTGTTTTAAGTTTTGCCTTGTGTTAACATTGGAAGTATAACACCTCCATTTTTCTAAATTCATTTGTAGTTTATAAAATAAATTATATATTTGCATAATTTATTTTATAAAGCAAAAGTGGATAAAAAAAAGGAATAGATATCTTATACTCCCAATGTGAACAATCAAAAGTTAAAGCAAGAGTAAAATGTTAGGCGAAAGTTCGATGCGCTTCGTAAATATGCAACGGTCAAAAAATCATGCATGACTCTGTGTCTCTCTTAGCTTTAACTCCGAACTTAATCAGTGTCCTTTTTTTGTTCTGTTATGTCATAAGCACAGTATTTATTTACGCTGGCATATTACCCATGAAGTTTTCTACTATTTTCATTTTACTGTCGAGCGTGATCGGCCGACCAGGGCCAGGTCCCCGCCGCGCGCCCGCACCACTCATTCAGCTCCGTCATCTCATCTTCTAAATTTCCATGCTTGAAGATAATCAAAAAGAAACGTTTATGGACTTTAGAAATCCATAGATTGTGTTGAAAGCTGATGGGTTGTTGGTTATTAGGACAGATTCTAAGTTTATTGGTTTTGAAATATTTGGGACTTTGCTCAGATTTTTTAGCAGTTTGTCTCTTTCATTTTCATATTCTGGACATTCAAAAATTATGTGGGAAGGATTTGAAGGGCAATCGCAAGTGGGACAGTTCGGAGACGATGCCAAACCGATTCCCTTCTTGTAGCTACCCCATAGGCCATGATTTGTCTTCAGTCTAAAAATAGTAGAATAGAAATCCTGGGCTATCGCCTTCCAAAAACCATGTTTTTTTCTTGAGCTCAGGAAACAGTGACCTGTAATAATTGCCAACCTTTGATGCGTTGTATTTTTCTTGCCACAGATTTCTACAAAACTTTTCCAAAATGTTTTTCCCGTCATCTTTAGGAATTTTAATGTCAAGGGTTGGACCTGATGTTGCAGCCTCCTTTGCAAGTGCGTCCACCGTTTCATTTTGCCATAAACCTGCATGCCCTTTCACCCAACACAATGCCACCCTTTTTCCCATGATTTTTGTCTCAAGCATTTTCCTACAGATTTGGGCAAAAATATAGTTTCTGCATTTATATTCTGGGGTAATGTTATTTATCCTTTCTACAATGCTTCGACAGTCTGTGAGGATACAAAATTTAGAATCACCCAATTTTCGTATGTAATCAAGAGCGCTATCTATCGCAATTAGTTCTGCTGTATAAACAGACATTGAAGTTGGAAGCGAATGTTGTTCCTTGTATTGATGTTTAGGGTCAAAAATAAATGTTAATGTTAATAGTAAATGTTAATTATGAGAACTTTATGAACTGTAGTTTAATCCGAGATTAGCCCAAAATATTTAATTATTACATTTACGTATAAATTAATAACCTGAATTTGACATTTTTCCTTACATGCAGTGAATTTTAAATAGATCCTAGGCCCCTCTTAAATTAATAATTAAAATAATAAACTCCTAAATAATTTTTTTTCTGCTTGGTTTTTATATATAACACAGTTTTATTAAACTTATATTTTTTGCTTGTTTACAAGTTATTTACAACACACAACTAAGCAGTTTCATTAACAATAAGTGGTGAGAGGGTTGTATATAACTTCTAAACTTAAAAATAAATAGTAAATAAGAATAATCAATAATTTATAATAGCAGTAATAATAAGTCTTTATTGAAACTTGGATACAAACAATAAAGCAAGCAAACAGAAACTTTTTATACATACTCACAGCCTCCATGTCCTTCTGAGACAATAAACTCTTTATAAAGTGCATTTTTATTTTTTAATGGGGAGTCACAGCCTTTTTTTAACAAATAAAATGTAAAAAGTGAAATTATACACTAATATTTGCAATAAAAAAAATAGAATAGAAAATATACAATAGATAGAAAAGTAGGTTTATAAAATCTAGAACAAATAAAAATTAAAGTAAATAAAAATAAAATATTCTACTCTGAGAGGCAAAAAAAGTGGCCACCCTTAATATTTTTAATTATCTCTTAGACAATCCTCCATTGATTATCTTATTTGGTATATTTTGTCCGTTTTTAAGGATTAGATATAAAACACAGATTTCCCAGTTCAGTTTATAATTGGATTTTGTAAATAAATCTTTAAATAGCCAATCTCTTCTTTGTAGGTTTTTCTGTAAAGCTTATTTCTAATGCTCTGGTGATTTGATTTTTTTTTTAAGTTGTACCATTTTTAAGTTCACATATGTTTGAGTGATGGTTGTAAGTGATACAGATTCGGCTAGAATCATAGCACTGTTGGAAGATGGAAGAAGTCAAGGGTATGTGGTCAGGGTTCTTACAATATTCTATTACAAGAACAAATGTCCAAAGAGTCTTCAATTGCTACCAAGGTACTGAACATTAGTCAATAAGGCGTGGATCAGGCCGCCGTCATATCACATTTCATAGAAGATTGTTTTTTGGTTTAGAATGTACTCCATAATCGAGATTCTACCACTGCTGAGATCAAATGACGGCTTCAACAAGTTAGAAATGTTATTGCCAGTGTATGCACTGTAATACGAAGACTTTCTGAAGCTGGATTACATGTGAGAAGGCTTGCCACTGGTCCAGAACAGCTCGGTTACTTTTCACAAGAAATCAATAGGTCTGAGCAAGATTGGACTAAAATTTGGTTTTTGGAGAGTGTTTGAGACAAGGTTTTGTTTGAGATTTTTTGATAGCCAAGAGATGGTTTGGAGAAGAACAGAAGGGCGCTATATTACCACAACATTTTCACTCAAGAGAAGCTGTGGTGTTATGGTTTGGGCAGGCATTTCTATGGAAGGTCACACAAACTTGATCTTCATCAAGGATCTGTGTAATACATTGAAGGTGTGTTATCAGACCAAGTTGTTTCTTATATGCCACTAATTGGTGACAGTTTTATTTTTATGCATGACGATAGTACCCCACAGCTAGGATCGTTGGTGATTACTTGGAACAGGCTTCAATTCAATGAGGAGCTAGCTTGTAATCCTGACTTAAACCTATCGAACACCTTTGGAGCAAGTTGTCAAAGAGGGTAAATATATATTACGCAGGGCGGGTGACCAGGACCCGAGGGGTTAAAAGCCTAGGTAGGCCCGTACCCCATCCCTAAAAGGTCCGGGACCTGGTCGGCTCACGAGTCCTGCATAAACCTTTTGGACCTATTCACAAACCCCAAGATGGACCATTTTATCTTGGGGAGTGTTTTGGTTATGTCCACTCCTTCGAAAGTATCAAATCTTTCCCTAGCATACCTATCACATTCTGCAAGGTTGTGTCGAGCCGTTTCTTCCTTTGTTTCACAGAAGCGGCAAAAGGGGTCTGGTAGAATACCTATTATGAAGAGGTGTCTTCTCAAGGTGCAATGGCCCGTTAGGATACCTATCAGCCTCCTAATTCCCCTCCTAGAGTTAGAGAATAACCATTTCGTTTCTTTTGGTTTGATTTCCTTCAGACACGCCTTCGATTGCCTGTGTTCGGGGGACATATTCCATTCTTTAAGGAATTGTTTCATGCCCCAGCAACTAATACTCTCTTTCGCTGTGCTTATAGAGTGGGGTAATACCAGTTGTGGCCCGACAAACGCAGTATTTGATCCTTCTTTGGCCAGGCTGTCCGCCTCTTCATTGCCATAGTGCCCCTTATGAGCAGGCATCCATATGAGGGTTACCCTATTCTCGTACCTGGTAGTAATCCTATTAATANTTTTATTTTTTTATTTTTTATTTATTTATTTTTTATTTTTTTTAAATATCCAATAAACAACAAAAATTAAAAATTATAACGATTGCAAGTATTTAATTAAAAAATCCGAGGTTGGTCATTTTTTTGCCACTCAGAGTATATTTAAAAACAATGATATGAGAAATTAACAATCAAATTATTTTGATAACAGTAATAATCTTCAAAATAATACATAAATCTATAAGAAATAAAAATTAAAGTAGAAGCTTAAAAATAAAATATACAACAATATAAGGATATGAGAAATTAACAATCAAATTACTAATACTATAAAAAATGAATGGAGAATCCACTGGAACAAAAGAAACACAACTAAATTATATAAACATCTAAAAAAGACATCGGACCCTGGCCTGCGTAACCTGGGCCTAGAAGGTAAAAGCCATACTTACGATGTTGCTCATAGGTCACACCAAGATCACGCATAGACACCTTCTAATGAGGGTGAGACCATGTAGGCACCTGTTGAGTGGAGAGCTTATTATGATAGAGCACATAATAACAGACTGTAAAGAAAGAAATACAACATGCCGCATGACCTGTGTGCAGCCTTGGTGTCTGGAGCTAGTCTAAAAATCCACTATTGCATGACCTTGAGAATATGTTCTCTGGATTAGTGAGAATAAATGTGTAAATGTAATTTATTAGTGTGAATGGAGGAGTATATAACCTAATGCTCCGAGGAATATTGAGTCCTCTGAGATAACGTGTACAAAGTCTGGTGTGTGAATCTAATTTATTTACATGAATGGAGGCTTATCCCCCAATTACCTCGAGAAGTATCGTGAATTCTGAGGTAGTGTGAATTAATGTGTAAATATAATTTATTAGTGTGAATGGAGAAGCATATAACCTATACCTCTGAGGAATATTGAATAATGAAAGAATCTTGTGAATGGAGAGGCATATCCCATATTACTTTTTGAGGAATATTGAGTACTCTGTGGTAGTGTGAACGAACTCTGATGTGTGAATGTAATTTATTAGTGTGAATAGAGGCTTACCCCCAACTACCTCGAGAAATATCGTGAACTTTGAGGTAGTGTAAATTAATGTGTGAATATAATTTATTAGTGTGAATAGAGGAGCATATAACCTATTACCCTTCAAAGGTCTAAGGCTGCCTGTTCCTATGTCCGTTTCCGAACTTACACAGGACTTTATCCTATTGCCCTGAGGAAAATTGAGTACTTTGGGTTCGTTTGAACTAAGTCTGATGTGTGAATTTAATTTATAAGCATTAATTGAGAGGCATATCCCCCATTACCGAGGAATATTGAATATCTGTGGTAGTGTACTTTTTACTTACTTTTTAACCAATATTTTGGGTTAGTGTCAACGACCCCGCAGTACTCGATATTCCTTGCGTTAATTAGAGCTATGCCCCATTCGCGCTAATAAATTACATTCACACTACCCCAGAGTACTCGATATTCCTAGGGGTATGGGAGATGAACCCCTCCATTCACGCAAATAAATACATTCGGTCCAATAAATAACACATATCACATACATGAAGGTACAAAGATCTATATAAAATAGAAAATATTTGTGGCCCTGAGATATTCGATTTTTTACCAGGGTTCACAGGAGCAGAGATCGTATCAACCCTCGAGGCGCCAATATTTTAAAAAAAGCCATATAAAAGTATGCTGTGATTCAGGGCCAGTTGGTTCGAACCTGGGACCTTTACCTTACAGTGACGAGCATCCACCAAAGCACAGGATTATTATTATTATAATTATTTATTGTAACTCATTATTAAAATCAGTTTATTTTGTTGTATTATTATTATTACTATTTCAACCAAGACCTTACATAAAAACATTAATTACTTGAAAGAAGTAATTTACTCAATCAGACAACTAAATATAATGGATTATTACTATTATTCATTTTTTGTTTATTATTATAATTCAGTTATGATTATGTATGTTATTATTTTTGATTATAACTAGGTACATACCCGTAAATAAATAATGATTCCTATCATGACGTAATTTATTGCTATATTCAAATCAGCATGTTGCTGGTTGTAGTTATCAGCGGGCGACGTTTGAGCGCTGAACGCCCAGTCGGCTGATAACTGATTGCAGGCCTCAGGGAGGGCGGTGGCAGAAGCGAACGTTCGTTTATCGCTCGCAGATACTCTCGATACGACACATGTCGCAGTACGGTGTCGCTGTTTGAAGTGTGAGTGGAAAGAGGACTTTGTACCCTTTGTTCGACAACAGTCCAGACACTCGAAATGATCCAACGCCCTATTGCAATACTGTTCTAAGGTGAAATCATTTCCAACTCAGCAACTCCTGCCAATCGTTAGCAATTTCTCTGTCTTCTTCGACGGCACAATGACCGCAGAGCTGAGGGCTCAATTTCTGGAGAAGGTACAAGAGGAACACAGAGGTAATCCCTTCTGCCTGCATGTATCCGTGTCTATTACATAATATGTTCAATCATAGGTCCTTTAAACTTTGTTATATTAGAAAACTAATTTCTTATTGAGACGGTGTTAACTCGATTAGGACATGTATATCAAAATTTACTGTAATATGTACACTTATTGAGTAAAAGCTGTCGGTTGTAATTGCCCAAAATGCACTGTCTCAATTGAGTCTTGTGTTATTTACAAAATTTTATATAATCAGATTAAATTCATTAATAAATCCAACAAGGCACCAACTCTTCATTTATCAAAGTACATCTTACCTTGAAGAAACTACCTTTCATCTTTATCAGAAGGAACTAAGGGCATTAACACATATCCTCAGTGAATATGAAGCATCAGTCTAGTTACTTCAGTAGACGTTTACATAACATTTTTATGTACAAAAAAAAGGACTGCGAAGAACAAAAGTGCTTGCTCTAAAGGTGGCTCCAGACATGCAAGATTTGCCAAATCCCAACTTGTGTGGATGTGCTTGGTTTTTATTGGAGCAACACTGTTCAGTGCTAATAGAATATTAAAAACTGGGGTATGAAACAATTCCTTAAGGAATGGAATCTATTCCCCGGACAAGTTTGTCAAGGGAATCAAACCAGTAATCGAAATGGCTATTCTCTAACTCAAGGAAGGGAATTAAGAGGCTGTTGGTATTCTGACGGTCACTGCCCACTGAGAAGACACCTCTCCAAAATGGGTATTCTACCAGATCCCTTTTGCCGTTTTTGCGAAATAAAAGAAGAAACGGCAAGGCACTACCTCGCAGAATGTGATAGGTATGCTAGGTCTAGATTTGAAACTTTTGAATATGACATCACCAAATCACTCCCCGAGATAAAATGGTCCAAAATCTTAGTGTTTATGAACAGGTCCACATCCAAGGTGAACAAGTGCAGGTTTATGCAGGACACGTGAGCCGACCAAGTCCCGGACCTTTTAGGGATGAGGTACGATGTACGAGTCTTGGTCGCCTGCATAATATATATACATATAATGTTCAGTGCTCGGCTAATTGTTGGTTTTCTTGTCCGCTTCAAAGTCCACAAATATTCATGAAATAGTCAAACTCAAAGCATCCACACGTTTGAGAATCAACTGTACTGTACAGATATCAATTGTAATCATTTTTTTTTTTCCAGTAATAAATTATTCCTAACTAGTATAGATGTATGAAGAATGTGAAATAAAAGCCTAGCAAGATAAGAGAAATGATAATAGATAAATAATAGAATATGTTAGAACAACATAGCATTGTTCTGTTGGTTAGGAATGGATTGACTAAACATAGCAGTCTTCCTGTTCAGAGTTCCTCAATCTGTAGCCAAACTAATGGAGAGCTTCTCTTCCGAATTGCAAAAATTGGAGGTTTTTGATGCATGGAAACGGATCGAAAGTAAGATGGGGCAACAGTACTCTGTAGCTGAGTTTGTACACGAAACGGTAACCGCAGCTACAGGCAATGGAAGTTTGTTGTCCATCACGATGGTAGTACGTTGAGGACTCACTCGGCACTTGGCAAATACATATTTGTGTCTGCACAAACTGGTTGTACGAACCTGCATGTGTATATAGACATGTTATTTGGCGAATACCGAGTCGAGCATCTCAAAACTTGACAAATTTTCGGCAGCATTTGGCATTGTCTGGAGCCACCTTTATAGGAAAAGTGCCCTTTCCAAGGGACTGTTTATAATTTATAAGATTTCGAGAACAGATCTATATATGTCATAGAGGAAACAATTGTTATAATTATAAATCAATAAAAAATACATTTCTCTTATTCAAACAATTTTGACGTTTTACATTGTACTCGCTTAAAGTTTAAAACTTGATGTTAAAATTTCCTGTGAATGGTTCTTTTGTTAGATATCAATGAAGCCTTTAGTTCCATTGTTTACTAGGGAAGCTTTTCACTGACATTAATTCAGCCTTATCCTAATCTTATAATTTACATCTAATGAATGGAATGAAATAATTACATTTAATGAAATGTAAATAATATAATCCAGCTAACATGTTAAATTAAATGTTTATATTATTATAGGTTTATATTATTTTATTTTCATTAAATGTATTTATTTCATTCGATTCAGTAAGTAATATTTAAAAACATAATTTATTGCAACATCACAATATGTGACAGTGGCCGCAATGGTTTAGGCATTGACTCATTATAAGGTAAAGATCCTGGGTTCGAATCCAGCAGCCCTGCATACAAACCTGACAAACTTACAATTGGGCTTCCTTTTTTCTTTTTCTTTTTTTTCCAGAAACACTGACACCTCGAGGGTTCAAATAATCTTTTAATTGAAATATCCTTGTTAAAAAGATCATTATGATTGACGAACTCTTATGAAGGTTGGGATGCTCGGTCAGGTAGTCATGGAAAGTAAAAGAAAAGAAAAACTACGTTTTTACATTTTGTCAAATTTATTGACATCCTCAAGGCGTGGGCTAAGAAAGATTCTATTCTATACAAAATTATTCAAATAATAGTAGTAATTTTAATAGTTTTGTATAGAATTGAATCTGACTGTTGTCTTTCTACCCTTAACGGGCTTTGAGGATGTCAATAAATTTGATGAAATGTCGGCATACTTAAAAAGTAGTTTTTCTTTCTTTTTTTTTCTACGTCTACCTGACCAAGCATCCCAACCTTCAAAAAAGCTATAAGGACAAATTAAGAAGCCACACAAATTGAACATAACAAAATTAAATAATTGATATATAATATGTAAATACATACATAAATTATAAATAAATATATAAATCAATTCATTAGATTTTAAGATTACGATAAGGCTGATGATGCTTAAAATTTAAGTGAAAAGCTTCCCAAATAAACTAATAAACAGTCGGAACTAAAAGCTTCATTGATATTCAATTGTATTGATGGAGATCCACCAAAAAAGTACGACAAAACATGTAAAAAATTGCTTTTACAAATTTATTTATATAAATAATATTCCATGTAAGTATTTAGTATTCATAATTGAATGTATTAATTACTTAAATTGATTATACTTTTTATCAAGGCAGGGAGCCAAAGGTTGTGGGTTCGAATCCCGCTTATGACACCAGTTTTTTTTTCATCTCAACCGAGACCTAGATAAAGAGTATATTACAATTAATTAAGGTTTTTAGTTGAGATGAAAAATTAGTTAAATTACGAAATTAGTGAAAATAAAGAGTATAATTAATTTAAATAAATAATAGTTTGTTTTCTTTTTATTATTGGCAGATTTCCACCCTAAAGATGTAGCTAGGGTTAATACCGATGATGCATGGCTAAAACGGTTTCTCACTCATCACGACCATGTGATGGAGAGTGCCCTGAATATGTTGCTTGAAACGTGTGAATGGAGAAAAAATAACAAAGTCAACGGTCAGTAGTATGATTGGTATTTGTTGAACCATGCATGATTAGAAAAAATCTTTCAGATTTGAATGAAAACACTGTCCGGAGGGATTATTTGGAAGAAGGTAGTCTTTTCATACATAACAAAGACAAGGATGGGAAGCCTTTGTTGATCTTCAAATGTTGTAAGCACGTCAAAGGGCAAAAGGATTTTGAAGAGCTTAAAAAATGTGTTATATACTGGTTTGAGAGGGCAGAAAGGTAACTTTACAAATTAGTTAAATGAAATTTTGTTAAATTTCATTTTGATTTGTCAATAACCACCATTATTCTTTCTCTAGATGTGAAAATGCAGATCAGATAACTATATTCTTTGACATGACAAATTCCGGCATGGCCAATATGGACATGGAATATACAAAATACTTAATTAACTTGTGCAAGCAGTATTACCCAAATTTTTTAAATTATATACTTATATTTGAAATGCCTTGGATTCTCAATGGTAAGTAATGATTGATTCATTTTGAACATTGCATTGGTTTATTTTATTTCTCTCTTTTAGCTACTTTTAAAATCATTAAGTCTTGGCTGCCTACAAAAGCCGTTCAAAAAATCAAATTTGTCACCAAGTCATCATTGGATGAATATGTGGACAAAAGCCAGTCATTGAAGATCTGGGGAGGAATTGACCCGTACTCATTTACACTGATCCCAATGGATCAGGTCAAAATGGAGGATAACAAGAAAAAGGTTGTTTTATTGTATTAAAATATATATGCATTTGTTTGTTCATTATTTTAATTTTTATGCATGATCTGAGAAATGGACACTTTTCTATTTTACTATTGGGTTGTCCTGAAATGCAGGTTTTCATGTTTTCTTTCAATTGCCCCTCTCTGAAATTAACTGTTTACATTTGAAGGATTATTCTTTTGTACAAATTTCAACACTTTTGAATTCTCTTCCAAATAACTATGTTTGTTTACCTCAATAGCATTTCGTTACTCTAGTCTTTACTAAGATGCATGATTTTTGTGCAATATCATTTTTACGAAACTTTGTCAGAAACCCCCAAACAGCCAGAAACGTTAATGGAGTGAGAGCATTGTTCAGGAGATGGTTTAAAAAATTTCTAGAGGGAGACTTTAGCTTTGATGACAAAGAAGGTCGTGGAAGGATTTCTTCCCAATACGATGACGTTTGGGAGCTTTGCTCAAAGAAAATCCCAGAAAAATTGTTTGAAAAATTGCAGAGAAATTTTCAGTTAGCAAATTGATCGTTGCTGCCCTCCTTAAGGCAATTAGAAAGGTGAAAAGCTTGAAAGTTGGGTTCTTCATGTATTAAACAGCCACCAAAAATATCATTATGAAGTTTGCCTTCTTTGCCGAAACAGAAACAAACCTTTTCTGGATAGAATGTTACTTCTGATGAAAAGTGGTTTTCTACAATCAGCAGACTTCAGGACAGTGGCTCGACAAAGGGGAACTCGCACATTTTCAAAAGCCACCAACTCATTAAAAAAAAAGGTGATGGTGAATCTTTTGTTGGCCTCGTTTGTGCTGATTTACTACAACTTCTTGAATTCTGGCGAAACAATCAACGCCAAAATGTAGTGCTCTCAACGTGAAGCAGTGCACCAGAAATTGGCATTATTGAAGCCATCTTAGCCATTAGCTGTTAATCGTAAAAGATCGATTCTGATAAACAACAATGTTCGGTGGTCCCTGTCTCACATGTTACAGCAAAACTGTTCGATCTTGGTTATGAGGTTCTGCCTCCCTATTTGAGAGGTTCCCTGAATTTTTTTTTTTTTTTTTTCAGAAATTGTTAATAATAAAGACTCAAAAATATATTCAGAGGGTATAGAGAATTTGTCGCCACATTGGGAGAGATATAGTAAGAGTGATGAAGGGTATTTTAATTAACAAAAAATGCATAAAATCATTTATTTAATTGTTTTTATTTTATAACCATAAACCTGTGTAAGTTCCAAGTAAGTTCCAACCCAATACTGACATGAAGTAAAACATTTTAAACTTTTAAGGGCCTTTTTATTACTTTAACATCTAAAGTTAATAAGTTTGCTCTTCTCTCGTATTTTATCAGCCTTGTCACTAAGTTTATCTGACAAAGCAATATTTTTTTAAAGGATTAACATTAATGCAGATAAGAAAATGTTATTGACATTTTTATATAACTGTTTGTTTATTAAGAAGCGTATTTTTCAAAGTGAATTTTCTTGTTTACTCATGGCTTTAGGTCTGCTTTGCATTTGGTTACTTTTATTCCTTCTATTTTCGATAAATATGATCTATATTTGTATAATATAAAAGGATCAGGGTGGTACAGAATTATACTTGATTCTGTATGATCAAGTATGAAAATCTGAATTTTAGTCATCCAATCATGTTATATTGACTATTTGTATCATGGACTTAGAAAGTGTTTGAATACAAAATTTACCTTTAATATTATTCAATAACAATTGTGTATAATCTCAGAACATTTTTGGAAAAGGGTTATTCCATTATAGAATTCTCTGAATGTTATAATTTCTCAACTTTCCTTTTGGATAAATACATACTTGAAACGTCTAAAATGAAAATGAACTTACTTATAGATCCCTTTGATTTTTTTAACCTCATCATTTCAAATAATGTTTCTTGAAAATGTCTTGAAAACCGCATTTCTATATATAAAACTATACACAACAACAATGTCAAAAACAATTTTAACTTTATAAATCCTCCACATATGGCTACGAGATGTCATCTGTTTGCCTAGTTTTTCTCTAGGATATAATGCGGCAAATCGGATATGTCCTATAGAAAACTAAATCATGAGCAGTATATAAATTACTAATTTCTTTTATATATTTTCTTACCTAATAACCAATCTAATACAATTTCAAAGGGCATTAGTTGTCCATATTTCTCTTTTTTTTTTAGTATGTTTAAGTGTGTTTGCTTTCCTTCTTCGTAAATTTGAAATCCAAGATGCAGTGTATCAAACTGATAAAGTTCATATTCTTATTAATTAAAGATTATTTTTATATATTTTACATACCATTATAATATAAAAATAAATGTCTTTTAAGAATATATGAATAATTTGACTTGATAAGCATAGAAAACCACAAAACCGACTCTATAAATAAATTCGACATTTTTTAAAAACTTATAACTCATATTGAAAATTTAATCTGATCATACTTCTAGGTCCATTTTGCTGATGGTTCACCCCTTTCGGAGTCGAGTCCAGCCAGTTTTGGAGACGCTACACACGAGGAACTCACCAAAAGTAACTTCATGGGTTTTTCATTACATTTCAGAAATTCACACATTGTTATCCAAATCCAAAACAGCTGCTTAAAAAAATGTACTTTCATGTACATCAACATTTATCTAAATCTTACGTACTGATGTAGGCAAACAGGCTATATTATCCATGGAATGGACTCGAAATTTACTTTCTTTTACAACCTATTTAATAACATAATAAAAACCTATTTGGGAAATAAAAATGAACACCCAAGACATCAAACATTAAGTCTTAACAAACCAAATGAAGTGAAACAAGGTAAGCAGAAACATAAAACAAATTTTCAAAAGTACATCCTACATCTGCACCATAATCTAGACATTTAAGAAACAATTTAAATTAATGACATTTAAAAACATTCAATTAAAAAAAACCATTGATACATCCATATATGATTGATATTTATTTCACATCTAATGAATAGTAAGAGTGTATACAGGGTGAATTGCTACTCGTGCTACAAACTTCTCCAGTAGATTCTTCACCCTAAAATGAACAAAAAAGTTCATATTGTCCATGGTCCGATTCTCAACNGGACCATGGACAATATGAACTTTTTTGTTCATTTTAGGGTGAAGAATCTACTGGAGAAGTTTGTAGCACGAGTAGCAATTCACCCTGTATAATAGAATAGAAAAAGTGATTATTTAGACAGAAAAAATTCTTTGTTTTTCTTATTAACATATTGCTTTTAGGCTAGAACTAATATTCATCTGCCGAGTTAACTCAAGTTAAGTTATAAGCAAGAAAACAACAGTATACAATACAACATACGTAATTACTATTAATTCATAAACATCTACGTGCACCCAACAAAATGATGATAAATAAACAAAGAGTTCCATTCTACAACATATCTTTTACCATAATAAATTATCAGTATTTTGATTGTAAGTTATATAAAGGGGTTTAACAAAAGAACACAAACAAGCCTCTGAGCTTTCGATCAATAATTGATTTCAGTTATTAGTCTATTCCTATATTCTAATGTTTGCATGACAAAATGATATTGAACAAAATGAAAAGGAATTGTTTTTATTATGAATTTATTTAGTTTTTTTTTATATATATATATATATATATATATACCCTTTCCACCACCACGCCGTACCTGAGGAAGACCCCATACCGGCGGAAATTTATTTGTTTGTAATTTACTTCCTTACTTTTCTTTCTTAATTTGACACATGAACTCAGATATTACAGTGTGTATTGATATAAAAATTGTGAAAATAAATCCCCTCTTCGTTTTTTCACGTTTTGTAAATGATCCTTTAAAATCTGCAAGTAGAACTATGATTTACAAAAAGTGAATAAAACATACTTACCCCACCTTTATTATTTCTAATAAATCCCCTTCCCTATTTATTTTAGCAAAGAAATGTAATTGTTGGGGACCGCGGTAGCCGAGTGGTTAGCATGAGAGACTCTCATGCCGCGGTCGTGGGTTCGATTCCCACCGTTGCCTCTGGCCCTTTTTTCACAATAACCCCCCCCCCCAAATTTGAACACACATATACGAATTGTCACATGGTTAATATGCATAGTTCATAACGCAAAAAAAAAAAAAAAATGTAATTGTTAAATTAATTGTACTTTTATCTAAGGTCTTGGTTGAGATGAAAAAGCTAGTGTCACGAGTGGGATTCAAACCCACGACCTTTCGCTTAATAGGCTTGAGCTATCGTGACTTCGATCTACTCGGACACCAACTCCTCATCTCAGTATACAACCATTCAAATTTTCCCTGTTTTTGCCATATTTTCAAATATCGTGTGATCAGGATTCTATTCTCAGCGACTTATGAAATGGCCACAGGGAGCTGTTAGCGAAGGAAGTACAGTTGACTCTTGGTAATTCGAATTGCTTTTGAACGAACTCCTCAACAGGTCACTTCCGTAATTTGAAATAATTCTGCGCATTTTGATACACTCAATAATACTAAATATTTTTCATAACAGGGGGAGAAAAAGCATGCTATTAATTGAAATGGAGCCTCTTCCCATTCTTTGTTTATAATTGGCACTTTTTCTTTCTTATATTCCTATAAATTTCCATGTAATCTTTACTTCCTAACAGCTTAATTTGCCTCAAATTTTCTCTAGTTTATTATGTTCTTTTGTCAGTGTTTTGCCAATGTTTTCTCAGCACTGGTCACTTCGGAAAATCATTTAATAAACAAAGGATGCCAGGTCACATTGTAACACTATTGTTTTTTTTTTTTTTTTTTTTTTTTTTTTTTTAAATTCGTAACTATGTTCAATTTTAAAGTTGATCTATATGTTCAATTTAAGTAATAATTGAAATTGAAAAATACATCTTTTTTTTTTCTTTCATCTTGATAATTCAAATTATTTTTGTAGTCCCTTGGGTTTCAAATTATCAAGAGCCGACTGTACTTCTGTAATTATTATACTAATCCATATATGTATTTATTAGTCATGATTTACTGTATTAATTATTTAAATTAACTATACTTTTTATGTAAGGTCTTGGTTGAGATGAAAAGTGGTTTGAACAGAGGCGTATTGAGCCGAAGGTTGTGGGTTCGAATCTCACTCATGACATTA
The DNA here is from genome assembly GCF_000648675.2 of Cimex lectularius. Lineage (NCBI taxonomy): Eukaryota > Metazoa > Arthropoda > Insecta > Hemiptera > Cimicidae > Cimex > Cimex lectularius. Next base: position 247,356 of record NW_019394218.1, read on the forward strand.
GCTTTTCCATCTCAACCAAAATCTTAAGTAAAAAGTATAATTAATTTAAATAATTAAAACAGTCAATTACTGCTAAATACATGTATGGATTAATGTAATTGCTAAAGTTTTGAGAAGACCAATTTCTGTGTGCCAAATGTTTTCAAAAACTTTCTAATCAGTTGTCAACATTTAATATTGTTAATTAATTTTTTATAATTGTTGTGTTATTTTGTCGGTTAACTAATTGAATTTTAACTAATATTACTATTGCGTTAGAATTTAGAAATGACTGTATTCTTAATTTTTTAAAAAGGCATTGTTGTATTTAAAAATCAGCTGGAAAAATTGTACATTATTTTCAGCATCAAGGCTGGCCATTACACCTTCAGATGCTATCGTATTTAAATCAGAATGGAAAGAAATATCTGCTGTGATAAACGTAAAAAACACCAGTGATGTACCTGTTACCTATAAGGTAATTGATCTATTTTATTTACTTTTTCTAAGGGGACATTGTTTCTATTTTCTGTTATTTTTTCAAGGTTAAAACTACTTCCCCTGAAAAATTCAAAGTCAGGCAAGGGCTTGGAATGCTGCCTGTCGGCGGTGAAGTCATCATAGAGATTACATTGATCGCCGGTTATACTTCAGCAAATATCGTTCGAGATAAATTCCTCATATTAAATTTTCCGCTTGATTCTGAGGTGCCCAGCACATCGCTTAATGAGTGTTGGCGAGTACGTGTATTTATTTAAACCCTGTAAATTCATTTATAATTTTGGTAAATGTTATTTTTCAGAGTTGTGATACAAAAAAGCTCGAACAGCATTTTTTGAAATGTAAGGTCGCATCATTGACTCAGTCCCTCAATGGTACGGCCAGTTCTCTTCTGACTTCAGAGGATCTTCCGTCTCCAGCAAGAACGGACATTGAAGAAAAAATTGCCCAACTTCTTATCAGTGTAAGTGTACAATATATGCACTTGTCTCGCATAAATTGCCACAGTTTTAATTAATCTTGCTAGAGTTTTTGTAACGTTTTTACTCAGGCACAGGAAAAGTTATCTTAATTTCCATCAGTAAAAACTGATAAAAATGATCAGGCTTCTTGAATTTTATTAATAATGGTAATTGACTGACTACCTGTGTACTTCATCATGTAGTCCACGATTTTGTAGTAAATATGCCAAATCTTTCGTAAAAATGTGTGAAAAAATGAAGAAGCCAAATTTTAATTGAATCTTGATGATTTCAGGTGTATAATAGAATTATTATGCAACAATTTTATTATATGCTTGATATATGTGTAGAGAGGTTTTGGTAAATGATGTTCTTTTCTTAATGCACAAAAAATGTAATTTTCAGGAGTACAACAGGGTGGCCTTTTTAGGTGGCCCGCCTGAATTTCTCTTAAGCCAATGACGCTAGCAAAAAAAATACATTTTAATATTTTTCAGTCTAGTTTGTATATTTTTATCTTTTTTTGTAAAAAAAAATTATACAGGGTACCTTAGGGTCAACTTCAAATTTTCAAATACAACCCTATACATTCTGACAAATCTTTTAAAATTTTTACGATGAAAACATTGGTGCAATTGAATTTTAAATTGGTTAGAAAATGACAAAGTTATAGCGAAAGGTTTGAAAAAAACGCATTTCCGTTTATTTAGTCTGCCGTTAGAGGTGAACCTGAATTCATCAGTCCATGGAAGAACGTCTTCATCCTCCCAAATTGACATTTGTGCAAAGAACGATAGAAGCTTGTCATAATCAGAGTCCCCAAGGCCCTGGACAAACTGAGGGCGATATAGCTTAAAATTGTAAGACCTGGACTACATCTCTAATTTTTTTTTTTTTTTTTGAAAAACCTAAAGCCAACATTTCGTAGAGAGGAATTCAGATTATTATTTACTTACAGGAATTAAGATTTGGTCTCATAATGCGAGTTTGACAATGATAGAACGTAAACAATAAAGGCAATTAATGTTTACTTTAGGGATGAAGCAAATTATTGGAATTAACAACGAAACATTCGAAATGCGTTTTTTCAAGCATTTTGCTATAACTTTGTCATTTTTTGACCAATTTATCCTACATGTATTTTTTTTTTTTTTCTAGTAGCAAATCCAATGAATTATTGTTGCTTAGAAAATGTTTTTAAAAAAGTTTTAATATGTACTCCTGAAAAGTACAGTTTCTTGTGTGTTATAGAAAGAACATCATTTTAAAAAACCTCTATACATATAACTATAAATAATAATAAAATTGTTGTACAGTATTAAGTAGTTGTATTAACTAGTTTTTGCTCGAAACCATCAAGATTTCACTTAAAGTTTGGTTTCTTCATTTTTTTTCATACATTTTTATATAAGATTTGACTTAAAATATATTACAGGAAGTGATTTTTAGAAGATGTACTTCCATCCTACTCTAATTCATATTCTTTGATGTGAAATGATTTTGTGAATATTTTGTAAATTAAGCATTTTTACCTTAACACAGGAGCAAAACGTAAGTGAAGAGACCTGTGTTATATTTGAAAATTCCCAAAACTATTTAGATAAGAAGTCAGAAAGTTCGATAGAAGCAAGCATTTCACAGCTCATTACAAGTGTGAGTACCTCAGTTATTCATCATAGAAATCTCCCCAGAGATGACACCAATTATCTATATATATAAAAGTGAATGTTCGTATGCGTGTTAATCGTAAAACAAAAACTACTGAACTGATTTCAATGTAACTTTCACACTTTGTTTTTATAGAGCCGGGCGGGTTTAGAGACTATCAAATGGGCATGTAAGAAATAATGGGTGTCAAGATTTACAAAAAAAAAGAAAACACTTTTTATTATTTCCCTGGGCAACTCCAGGTTATAACGCTATATTTAATAATTGTAGACATTTAAATGTCAGACCATAAAGAATATGCTACCATTTTCATAATTATTTTTTACATTTTTACATTTTACATTTTTTTACATTGGTTTTCATTGTAATTATTTTAAACCATAGTTTTAGCTAAAAAATATAATTTAAAAATGTTTCAAAATAAGAAATTTCAGTCATTTTGTATCCTTTTTTTTATATAATTATTTCCTTATTTTAATAGAATTAAAATCAATGAATTCAGCTTGTTAATTTGCAAAAAAAACAACCCAGCTCACAAAATCCAATAAGTTAAAATGTTGTAGGTGAACACAGGGAACAACGTCAAAATATATAAAAACTATAATCAATTATGTTTTAGAAATTAAATTCAAAATTAAAAAATGCCCAGAATCTTTACTCACAGTCATAAGCAATCCAAGAAATGCTGGTTATACCTTCAAATATTTAAACGATAAATAATTTTGGTGATAAATGTGACCGAGTTCAAAAATGAATATAACACAAATGTTTTTGCCCTTATTTTCCAGTTATGTAATCCAATTATACTAATAACAAAGTAATCGCATAATTTTTTTCTTAATTTTTAGATGAATCATGTGACAGAATGTTGTTGCCAATTAAAATTGGACATTCGCTTTCTTCAGAGAATTGTCGTCTTCCTCACATGTACTACTTTGTGTTTTGGCATGCTTTTATGTTATCGGTAAACATAGCCTTTAACGATGTTCCTGGTCCAAAAGTAACGTAGTGTAAAGCTCAAACGAAAATGCATATTGTAAATATTGACAGTTCTTAAATACACATCATTAAGATCCAGCAACTGGTTATGGATTGGCATTTATTGGTAATTTAAAATTTTAATTACAATTAGCTGTCAAGCAATATTTAAAAAAAATGTTTTTATGTTATTTTAAAATATTTATTGTTAAATTATATTGCTAACTTTGACTAGTTAAACATTGTTGCTTGATCAAAAAAAAATATTTAAAGAATTATTGTAATAAATTTAAAAAATTAGAATAGATGTAAATTTTGGTCATACTTTTTTCTTCATTTAAAAAAGTTATTTTTAATTATTAGCCTTTAAAATTAATATGTATTTTTTTACTTGTTTTTGTTTTGTTATTTTCTTTTCTTTTTTTTTTAATAAACATAAAAGCAGTTATCATTTAGAACCTTAACTCTCCTGCTTCTTCCGAGTTAATCAAAATTATAATTGATCATAAACATAAACGTTGTTTCTCATAATGTAAAACATAAAAGGAAATGATATGTGGGATGTATGATATGATATGTGATGTGATTACTATACTAAATTAGTATTAAACAGCTAATGCAGGTGGAAAAGAAAATCACCATCCAAGTTTATTTTTAGTCAGTACTCGCTTAATTACAATTTGCATTCATTTGCAGCTTTCTAAATTAAACAAAATGTGTGTATAAGCGTTTGTTTTAAAACCTAATTTCATAGAAAAAAAAGAAATTACATAAAAAAGGAGTATTAAATATTTGCGCAATTTAACAAGAATATTTCACATACATTTTACTTTCACAAACGCAAATTATTTTTTCCATCTGGATTTGGGTCCATATTTTCCTAAAATATTAAAAAAATATCAAATCAGCATTAATTTGTCAAAAAGCTTCCAATTTTTTTTATCAAACATTAGGTATGTATTATAAATAAATATAGCGTGTATTTATTGTACAGTTTGATTTTATTTTTTAAGGGTTAATGGACTTATTTCTCCCTTATGATTTGTTTAAGAAATCAACCACTTGAAGGTGTTTTGTTTTTTTTAAAATGCCATTTGTATATTTTTGGAAACAAAAACTGCTCGTGTAAATTGAAACCAGGAAGGAAAAAGGGAACATCACAAGTCAGTTGGTTTTTATGCAGTTAAAAAAACATATATGTATTTATATTTTCAGTATTAGAAGTATCAACCACTTTTTCACTTATGAACACTGGATCAAGGTATGGTCTCGAAGAAGAAGAAAGCAAATTTAGTCCTTAATGCGAAGCTTTCATCCTATTTTAAGGTCATCAGGGCAAAACAACCTTAAATATGTCTACAGATTGACATATTTAAGTGGTTTTTTTACAGGCAATCTCAAACTTTCTTCAAGACAGATAGTCCCAACATTGCCAAGGACTGTAACGATGTTTTGGTTACAAACCCTCAGCATGTTGGGACTGGGTCGGTCTTCAAGTAAGTTTGAGATCGCCTGTAAAACAAACTAGTTTTTCTCTGTAGATGATCTTAGAATAGGTCGAAAACTTGGCATTTGCTTTCTTCTCCAAGATAATACCTTGATCCAGAGCGTTTGTATTTACATTATGTATTTATTTTGATAAATCCAGCAATGTTTTCCAATTGAAATGTTTTGTGTACTTCCAATTATTTAAATGTTACAGTTAAAATTTGTTTTGCTGTCACCCACCCCAATGTACACAATAATACAATGGCCTAAAATACATTTGGATCATATCATCTTAATAAAGCTTTTTTTACGCTTGTTTCAAAAACTTATTTATAGAGATTTCCTTTTACCCTTTGCAAAAAGTCTTTTATTTTATTTTTTTTATTTTTTCAAAAAACATTGGGAAAAGACATTTTGAATCTTAAATTCACTTTGTTTAAAAATAATAATAATTGTAAAAATTTACAATGTATTTTAGTTTTTTCAAAAGTTATCGAAGAGATGGATAATTGGTAATAACGTCAAAAAAAAGGTTCTCAAAGAATATTAAAGGAAAATCATTGAGAGAATCTCATTCTGTCGCTGAGTTCCAGATGAAACTTTCCATTTAACAATGTAGAGGAAGGACTGAAGCATTTTGACACTTTATTTCATACTCGTCTTCGAGCGTCTGGAATGACGATTCAACTCATCCAATAGGACCTCAGATTAAACTTTTTTTTTCTTTGTACTGACTGAAATTTAGCACACTGATTAGTCAATTGTATTATTTATTATACACAATTAATTAATTTGCTAAATTTCCATGTTCCATGGTGTAATACCACAGAAAAATATTATTTTCGGTATTTAATTATAATACAAATTATTTAAAATTTAGACTGATTCCTTGACTCGTGAAAACATTTTTTTTTTTTAATATCATGGCAGTTGAGTTTGATTTGTTTATATATTTCTGTATTTTTCATTAAATTTTTATCATTCAGTCACTTCATTTATATTTCTTTGTATATTGCTGTTGTTTAATTAATTTTTGATCTTTTTTCTCACTTCTTTTATATTTGTTTACATATTTCAGATGTTTAATTAAACTTTTACCATTCCTTCTCACTTCTTTTATATTTTTAAACATCTTTGTATTATGACACAATACAATATTTTATTGGAGTTAGTTATGTTGAATATATCCGTTATAATTATATATATATGTATTATTATTTATGTTTCAATTGAGGTATATACTATATTTACTTGTATAAAATAAATAAATAAAATTTGTATACTCCATCCTGCAGTTCCCAGCCTATAAATGAACTAATTACTGGTCTAAACTCTGAACCCACCCCAGTTGTACAAATTGCAGACATACATGGCAATTTATGTTAAAGAGCTACATATTTAATATATACTACTTATATAACAAGGTCAAATTTTATTTCAATTTTTTTTCTCCCCCCCCCCCGACATCTTGGTCATTTCAGCCCCCAACTATGTCTATATTCTATTTACACTTTCAAACACTACATTCATACAAATGAATATATTCACACACAGAAATACATCCATACAATACACTCATTCCGTTTGGTCGGTGGAGTACTTGATATTCTTCCACCGACCTATTCTCGAACTAATCTAGATTGGGGTCGATGGAGTACTTTTATAAATATTCCGCCATCGACCCCGAACACACACTAATAAGCTCTCAATGTTTGAGGGGCGATGATGTTATATTTCACCCTCACCATTCACACTAATAAATACATGCACTCAGACAAAACAGACACACAACACATAAGACATATTATATACAATAAAAAAAAACCAATTTCCCCTAAAAAGCGGAACAGGGGACTCTGAAACTTGCTGCAGTGCTCGAGTACCATCTTCAGATTGGATGACATGCCTACGCGCTCCCTGTAGGGAGCCAAGGCATGACATGTTTCCAGTATGTGGGACACATCAAGCAACCTTTCTCTGCATAAGGGGCACCTGCGCAGGCTTTGGCCCAAGAGCATTTTGTTCTTTTGTAACTTTATTTATGTTTTCATTCACCTCCAGCAGACGGAATTTTAAATGCAGTGCTGCGTTTATTGTGTAGTTATTTTATTTACTGTATTATAACAAATAAAGTATTATTATTACTACTAATGCTTTTAGAATTGCCCTCAAAGAAACACACGGGGTAAAGAATTTGTACACAATAGGAAAGCTACTAGAAATTACTAAATTGGGAAAATATTCTAAATTTTGGAATGCGAGATTAATCATTATAGTCTGTAGATTGGTCGTTACCAATCATTTTGGTATGTATGCTATCTTCAGTCTTGGGTCTCAGATTTAACCACATGAAAACGGCCAAAAATTGTAATTTTATGTTCAGCATTAGAAGTATCAACCACATTTTCACTTACGAACACTGGATCGAGGTATGGTCTTGAAGGAAAAAAGACTCGAGTCAATCTTGAAGGAAATTTGAGATCACTTGTAAAAACTTAAACATGTCAATCTGTCGACATATTTAAGATTGTTTTGCCATTGATGACCTTAAAATAGGTCGAAAGCTTGGTAGTATCAACTAAATTTGCTTTCTTCTTCAAGACCATACTTTGATCCTGAGTGTTTGTAAATTTCATTTTATAACGGCATTGAAATTTTTATTGTAAAAAAATGCAATCGTAATTTTGCAAGTATATCAAGTTATTAAAGAAAAATTTCAGCCTGTTAATTAATTCTTTGTTTTATAACACATCAAAACTCGTTATTGAACGTTTCAAACATATTAAATTCACTAGTTTTCGTGATCTGCTTGACCAATTGTATCATTTATCTCAACTAAAAACCTTAATTGAAAACTTTCAAACATAGTTCTATAAAGTTAAAAACTCCACAGAAGTAAGTAATTTTCTGAAAAATGATTCAATTCAAAACTGTGTACACATTAATGAGTACAGACATAGAGTCAACGTTTTTAAAAAATGGGATACAATACAACAGTATGTAAATAAAAAATAAATATTTTTTGAAATCAGACCTATACATAATAAAATTGCAATAAGTAGACACAATGATTACGGAAATTTAAACTAAAAAACAGCTGTGGTTTCCTATAGTATAAATATATTTTTTTCAACAGTCGATTTCTCTCGAATTGAATCTCTAGCCAAATTTGTAAAGATTGGTGTAGTATTGAAAACGAGGGAGAGAATTGAAATGTGCGCGTGCCCCTGCACATTGACACGAATATGAATAGAATAATGTTAACATTTCCAAGCGAGAAGAGTTAGTTCAAGTTAGTCAATGTGATATTAAATCCTGTCCTAATCGGTGTTTTTGTAATAAATAAATGCAGGACGGTCGATGAGAAAGAAAGGAAATTGGAAATGATTTCCCATTTCAGTGGGATTTGGTATTTTTCGAGTTGGCGGGTCGGGGGGGTGGGAAGGTGCGCGTCGGTTGGGAAGAGTGGGCCGCGCATGACGTCCGGGCATCGCCTCGACCAATCAAATCGCTCAAATGGCGCAAGTTCGATACTGGCACCGAAGTTGGACCAAGCCCAAGCTCTAACCTAATCGTCGCCCCGTTCGACTCGTGTTTTAATCCTGGGAGTGAGGACGGGATCGAGCTGTTATGCCGGGGCCCGGAGAATCTGCCGATAATTAGAAGAACGCCTTCGCCCGTCTCGGTTTTAACGCGAGGACGAGCAGCGCCTACAGTGCCGGTTTGAAGCAATTTTCGCCTTTAATGCCCCCTGTCTTCTGAAATCGTAAGTAAGATTTGTTTATACCACCGACAGATTGCGTATCCATTTTTTAATCCGACGGATAAACTACCAAGAACCTTTGTTAACATAAATAAACTGAAATTCGCGAGAGGATCCGTCCGGGGGCCGGGGGAGATGGCCGTTCCACGGGGGCGACGTCACCCAGACGGCGACGGACGTCTCCTAGGGCCGCCTCCGTCCCCCTAGGCCTGGCCCGTTTCCAGGGCCGTATCCGAAGCCCCGCCGCCTCTTTCGGCCCCGTGTCCCTCTTGGACGCCGCCCCAGCCCTTCGTCCGCACATTTCAAAGACCTTTTTTCGCCCTACCGAACCCGTTTAACCTTAATAAACGGCCATTCCAACCGTGACCTCCATTGTCCGCTCGTTTCCAATCAGGGCTCGTCTCTACTTCGCCTCTCCTTCTGCACAATTTTTCTTAACTAATAATAACGACGACAGTAACAAAAACAAAAAAAAAGTAGTTGGGACGGCAGCTGTGGCTTTGATACCCGTACTTCCTCCACGTATCATACACCCCACCACTTCCCCTTTCCTGAAAATCGTATCTCTTTTTTTTTTTTTTAATTTTTCTTGCCAAGTTCAAAATTGGAGAAAACCCGTTCGACTTGAGGATTAGGGAAAATTCGAGATAAGGATGTTGAATAAACGAAACAGATTCAGCTATTCAACTCCTTTGGAAGATTGATTTAAAACTAAAACCCATAATTAATCTTTTGTGGGATCTCTTGGATTTGCACATCAATTGTCGAGCGAGCAACAATGATTGGTTGACTGTATTCACTTCCGGGTCACCAGAACTCTTGGTTAACTTACCAAGTTCTTCATCAGTTGGTAAAAAGTATTAGTTAATCATCAATCACAAAGCACTATCATCGAGGAAAATATTGTGCAAAAATTTGAAACGAGAACATGCTCATCTTTGATGAGCAACAATGATTGATTGACTGTATTCACTTATGAGCCTGTCGGTCATCAGAACTCTTGGTTAATACTTACCAAGTCCTTCATCAATCGGAAAAAAGTATTAGTTTATCATCAATCACAAAGCACTATCATCGAGGAAAATGTTGTGCAAAAATTTGAAACGAGAACATGCTCATCTACAGAACAGACAGTAAATTGTTACATTTTCTTCTGTGGTCAGCAGTGTGCTGAACAAATTTGGTAGTACTAGTTAGTAGTATAGAAGAAAAGTAATAATTTGAAAAGCTACATGAAAACCTCATTTTGTAAAAAAAAAAAATTAAAGAATGAAGAAAAAATCTACATGTACTCAACAGAAAAATTCACTTCTAAATTCTGCTAAGCTTTCACTGAAACAGCAAAACAATAAATATATTTAAGAAAATAGACCTTTTTTTTTATTTTAATTGCCAAGTTCAAAATAGGAGAAACCCTTTCAATTGGAGGATTCGGGAAAATTTGAGATAAGGATGTTGAATAAACGAAACAGATTGATTCAGCTGATCAACTTTTTTCAAAGATTGATTTAAAACCACAACTCTTAATTAATCCTCTTATCTTGTGGGATTTCTTGGATTTGCACATCTATTTTCGAGCGAGCAACAGTGATTGATTGACTGTATACACTTCTGAGCCTGTCGGTCACCAGAACTTTTGGTTAAAACTTACCAAGTCCTTTGTCAATTGGGCAAAAGTATTACTTCATCATCAATCACAAAGTACAATTATTGTGGGAATTGTATATTGTACAAAGATTATGTTTGAAACGAAAACATGATCATCCGATGGAACAGACTCGAGAGGATAACTGCAATTTTCTGTGATGACAGTTTTCAATTTTAACCTTTGGAGTAGTAATTAGTAATAGTAGGTTAAAAAACAGTGTGACTTTTAATACCAGATTATCTTGGGATGTTTATTTAGGCTTTGTTGCTAGAAGGGTGAATGGGACTTTAAATTCACTTTAGAAATATAAATTTATCTCTCCAACACTAAAACTTAGATTAGTCAAAACTTCTCCTCTTTTTCACTTAATCTCACTTATATAAATTTGAATATTTTTTTTTATAATTGCACAAGATTTGAGTTTACGAAGAAGAAATGACAAGTTCATTGAGGGTATTAATTTATTTGATTATTTTAAAATCCAATTTTGTAATTATTTATTTAAAATAAAACATAAGCTCTGCCCATCATATTTATTCATTATATTCAATTTTAATTCTTCCTGTAGTTTATATATTATAAAAAGTAATAATTTAAAAACTACATGAAAACCTCATTTGGTAAATAAATGAAAGAATGAAAAAAAATTTAATGTGTTCTTAACAATAAAATTCACTTATAAATTTTGCTATGTTTTCAATGAAACAGCAAAACAATATCTTTAAGAAAATAGACCATTTAAAGTAACTTTTTCCCCCAAATGTTTTATTTATTTCTTTAACAAATCATAATTTTCAGGGTATTGCTTATCAAAGTTAAGATATGAGTGCAAAAAAAGTAGCAGGTAAATAATTATGCCATTTGTTATTATAGTATTTGTAAATGACGGATAAAGAAAAAAACATCGATTTCAGTGAGGCAAGGGCAAACTGTTCGGGTAGTCAAGATAGACGGTGCTACTGTCCAAGCAGTTCAAGCAAATGCAGCCAGTGGAGAAACGATAACTGATATACAAAACTATCTTGAAACGTTCAATAAAGAAATCGGTTCAACCGGGGCCAATGCTGAATCTGCAACAACTCAACAGCAACAACAGCCAGCGGCTGTCCAAGAAGTGGCGCAAGAAGTAAAGTTTGAAACAGGTATGGTACTAATTTTGGCGTTTTAAACAGGTGATCGTATTATTTATTAAATGTATATTCTCCTTTTCTAGTACCTAGTGAAAATGCGAGTGGAGAAAGTGAAACAGGAGCTTATTATGTAGATCAAGCCACCGGTCAGTACTACTATGAATCGAGGGGAGAAGATGGCCAAAGAGTTATGACTGTAGTACAAGGTTTGAAGTCTAATTAATCTAACTTAAAAATGTTTAGCCGATACTTAAGTTAAATTGTTTCAGGTATTCCTGAAGCAGCTGGTGGTGAAGAACAGTTTGTTTCAATTGCTCAGAATTCTGAAGAAACCGAACAGCAACCAACAGAAGATGTAAGTACACTATGATAAAGACCAGAATTTTTCTTAATACAATCATTTCACTAATTTATGACATTTAGGTTCAAGTTGTTGATGAAAATGGGCAAATGGTACTTGGTAGTGGAGATTCATTTCAGACAGTGACAATTGTTCCTTCAGAAACTAGTTCGGGGGAAGTCAGTTATGTTCTTATTGTACAACAACCAGAAGATAAGGAAAAGGAAGAAGATCAAGATCTTACCGTCTATGATTTTGACGATCAAGAGGAACCAAACCCACTTAGCGGACCTGTAAGAACTTACAACTTAATTTTTTTTTTTTTTAATTTTAAAATTCATAATTTGTATGTACTGTCGACAATAAAGCGATATATAGTGAAATATATAGGCCAAATATAAAACAGAACTTTGTCCAGAATCCATATATGTATTTAGTAGTCATAATTGACCGTATTATTTTTTAATTAATTATACTTAACATTATTAATATCATTAAACCCACTTAGAGATGAGGAGTTGGCATCCGAGTGGATCAAAGTCACAATAGCTCAATTGGTCAGAGTAGCAGCGTTTTTAAAAGGGTTCTAATCTCGATTGTGACGTTGCCTTTTCATCTCGACCAAGACCTTAGATTAAAAAGTATAATTAATTAAAATAATTAGAACTTGTATTGAGGTTTGTAATTTGAATTAAATTAACATTGTTCAACTCATTTCACACATTTAATATTAAAATATTTGATAAATAAATTTATTTACAATGATATTTTGGATCTGGTTTAGACATATAAAAAGGCATTATAAGAAACAACACAATTTGTCTTGTTTAATATTGGTTGAGTTTATTTTAATTCTTTAAAAAAATTTTGTTTTCTTAGAAATGGTAACTCAACCGAACAAGATTCAGTGTTACTATGAGACAGTAAAGTGGGTAACTAAAGTGAAAGCTAACAAACTTTAAGGCTCGATAAAGATATAAACATGTTTACAGATGTATATACAAATTTATTGGGGATATTAATGTACTGTTTTGAATGTATTAATAGTTTTTAGAGTTAGGATTATTTGGGTGTGGGTCTTCTCAGACCGTCTTGCACAAGTAGTATTCTCCTGTGGAAATTTAATTAAAGGGGCAAATAAAAATCTTTGGTACCAAGTTGTAAGCACAAGAAATAATCGAGGAAACAGGATTTAAAGGTTGAATTTAATAATTTGCAATTACTATGTATGATCAACTTAGTCTTGGGCGATGAAAGCTGTGATAAAGTGAAATTCGATTGCAGTAACAAAAATTACCTCCTTTCAGTCAATTTTAAATTTAAAAATTTCAGGTTTAAGGGTTACTTATTTAGTAATATCAGTGGAAGGAAGCATTTAGGTGTATAGATAAACTGAATTTTATTTTATTTATTTAGAAATTTACAAAGGGGTTCAATTTAAATTTAAATGTTCGTTGTTAAAAATCGTATGAACAGATGTTTAGTAAAAATTCAGAAAAAAGATTTTATTATTTGCAATAAGATGTTACATGGCATTTCTTGTAAAAACCTTTCAGTTTATTTTGTTTAGTTATTTCATTTTGTTTTAAAACAGTGATTAGTAAAAGATAAAAAGAAACAAATTAATTTTTTCTAAAAGGGATTTTTTTGAAATTTTTATTTCACTGTAAGAAAACATGACAGCAAGTGGTAACCAAATAAGCAAATTATATTCAAGAACTTGCTCTGGGATTGAACCTGCACCAATAAAAACTCATAGGACAAAACTGTTAACTGCTTATTTACTTATGTTGTTTTCTGAGAGTAAAATACTATTTTAGTTAATTTTCTTTACTGAAATTTTGATTGTGTACCTCAAGAATATTACTTTTAAATCATATCGATTAAATAGGTTTTGATAAATAAAACTAAAAACTCAGTTATATTCCTCATTTAAAAAAGTTTTTTTTTAACATAATGAACATTGATCAATTAAGTGAAAGCCAAGAATCAAATCCAATCATTAATATAAACAATAAAACTGAAGAGTGTAAAAGCCAGTCAGATTGTATCAGTGTGAAATGTGTAAAGGTACAAGGAGTTTCTAATCGATAATTAGGCTATTTTTGAGTCATTATTTCTTTTCCAGGAGTCTGCTGATGAAGAGGACAAATCAAAAATAATCAAGGTCATTCCTAAAAAATCTCAGACCGTCACACAAGTTCACATGTGTAATTATTGCAATTACACTAGTCCGAAAAGGTGAGTAATTGCTTTATGATATTCAGTCCTATTAAATTACTAAAGTTCATTTTCTTTCTAATCATTTTTAATAAGGGAGGTTTTAGGTTTTTTAATTTTTAAATGGAAATATATATACATATCCATTTAAATTAACTAAAACAATTTTTAAACTATGGGGCTGCAACGGTAAGGTGTTGAGATGGCACTTATCACTGTAAGGTAAAGGCCCTGGGTTCAAATCCCCAAGTATAACTGGCTTTTTTTCTTCTTTTTTTTCCAAAAAAAAAAAAAAAAAAACCGATACCACGAGGATTGATATAACCTCTGATGTTGTAAACCTTAAAATAAATTATGAAAATATGTAGTTTTTTGAAATAAGAATAGTAACGAATCACTTCAATAGACATAAAATGTAATTGGAACGTTGTTGTATATGTGAAATTTTTTAAATTGTAACAGCAAAGAATAATAATTCCAAATTTTTATTTAATTATTATTATAAAATTATTTTTAAATTTGCAGTTCAAAAAATCTAAAATTGTATTAAAATATGTTTAATAGTCATAATTGACCATATTAATTACTAGAATTAATTTTACTTTTTATCTAAGGTCTTGGTTGAGATGAAAAAGCTAGTGTCACGAATGGGATTCAAACGTACAACCTTTGAACTGCACGAAGTCTCGATTGCTCAAGCGGTTAGAGCTGCGGTGTCGCGGGTTTGAATCTGCTTGTGACACTAACTTTTTCATCTCAACCAAGATCTTAGATAAAAAGTATAATTAATTCTAAAATTATACTTGATGTAACAGATACCTTCTGTCGAGGCATATGAAATCACATTCTGAAGAACGACCACACAAATGTAGTGTCTGTGAGCGTGGTTTTAAGACATTAGCCTCATTGCAAAACCATGTGAACACCCACACTGGAACGAAGCCCCATAGGTGTAAATACTGTCAAAGTGCGTTCACCACATCGGGAGAGCTTGTTCGACACGTCCGTTACAAGCACACACACGAAAAGCCCCATAAATGCACGATTTGTGACTATGCCAGTGTCGAACTCAGCAAAATGAGAAATCATATGAGATGTCACACAGGAGAAAGGCCTTATCAGGTACTATTCTTGTATTTTTACCGCATTTTTATATTTTTGTGTGCGAATCAGTGGATTTTTATGGAAAAATTTGTTTCTATTTTGCAGTGTCCACATTGCACATACGCCAGTCCAGATACTTTCAAGTTAAAAAGACATTTGCGAATTCACACTGGTGAAAAACCTTATGAATGTGATATTTGTTACTCCAGGTTTACTCAATCAAACAGCCTTAAGGCACATAAACTTATTCACAGTGGTAACAAAAACAATTAAGTGCGTTTCCATTTTATTTACGGGTAGTTCATTTGGAATGCATTATTTTCAGCTGGTGACAAACCAGTTTACCAGTGCGAACTCTGCCCAGCGACTTGTGGCAGAAAGACTGACCTCAGGATCCATGTGCAAAAGCTACATACTTCTGATAAACCGCTTAAATGTAAGAGATGTGGGAAACAATTCCCTGACAGATATAGCTATAAGGCGAGTTGAGGTTTTATCTTTAATGACATTCCTGTTTCCAGTATTTCATTAATAAATGCCTTTCTATATTACAGGTCCACAACAAATCACACGAAGGTGAAAAATGTTGGAAATGTGATCTCTGTCCGTATGCATCAGTATCTCAGAGACATTTGGAGTCTCACATGCTTATTCATACGGATGAAAAACCATTCCAGTGTAAATGTTGTGATCAGGTAATTGTTTTTATTATTAGATGAAATTAAAAATACAAATTTTTCAAACATGAACTAGAAATTTTACTATTTATGGAATTTTAAAACCGGTCCGTCAATTTTTTTAATTTTAACAAAAAAATAGCTTTATCTATCTATTTAAATATAGAAAAAATAAAAACTCACTGCTACTTACAGTGACATCAAGCCGATTTAATTTACAAAAAAAATTTATTATAGTTCCCTAACACAGATCTGTTCTTATCCCTGGCAGTAAAAATAACCTGTTTTATTTTTCATGACATTTTGGCAACGTTTATGCCATATCTATGCAAACAAAGTTTTTCTCTGGAAAAAAACAACAATTCAGATACAGTAATTTAATTATTTAATACAATAAATTGTACTTTCTCTAAGTCCAAAATGTAGCCTCCAGAAAATTGAAAACATTGTTGATCCATTTCCCAAAAACACTTGTTAATTGAAATTAATAAATCATAAAAAAATAGGTAAGATTATTATATAATAATAATATTATTATATAATTGTAATAATATTTATTATATATTATATAATTATTATTATATAATTGTAATATTCACTAATTTCGTGGTCCGCTTGACCAATTAATATAATACAATTAATTAAGGTGCCCAAGTGGATCGAGGTCACGATAGCTCAAGTGGTAGAGCAGCGGCGTATCAAGCCGAAGATCGTGGGTTCGAATCCCGCTCGTGCCATTGACTTTTTATCTCAACTAAAAACCTTAATTAATTGTAATTATTATAATAATTGAATTGTTATAACTAAATTGTCTTTTTTAGAGAAATAAAAACTTTCACATGATTTTGGCCAAAGCTTTGCGAAAAGTAAATAAGATATTTTTCTATTTTGTTTAATTTAAAAATTTTTACGGTATAATGGTAAAAAAGGAAATAAAAAAATCCAAAATTATTGTATGTTGGTTTAGATATAATTTTCTGAAAATTTCCACATTGCTTCAACCGTTTCCCCCCACTCTAAATTGTTTTAATTTATACCTAGTTTTGTTATATTTTTATTTTAAATGTTTCAAATTTGATATATTTTATATAGTTAGAGGATGTTTGAAAAATGACATTTTGGCTAAAATAATTTTCAGGCATTTAGACAAAAACAGCTTCTTAAAAGGCACCAGAATTTATACCACAACCCTAACTATGTACCTCCGACGCCTCGGGAAAAGACACATGAATGCCCAGAATGTCAACGTGCCTTCCGGTAAGTTGGTCTTATAAATGAACAAAAATAAAAGTTGAATAGATTTAAGTGATGTTTACAAATTATTGTATATTTATCAGTAGTTTGTGGCATCGTAAGTATTTATTAAATTAAACCATTGTGGGTGGTGGGGTATTTTTTGTGTTTAGGGATGGTTATGGTTAGTTTATGCTTGATTTAAAGGCTTATTTATAATTATTTGTTTAAAATTAATTTATTATAATTTTTTACGTCATTTCATACTTTAGTATCAATTTGTTACTTTGAATATATAGATCATATTGATCAAAAAGGGCCAAACTAAATAATATGTTATTGAACCAAATGAAATTAAATCGGCAGTTTGTTCTTTACAAATGCTTTTGGTAAATACTTTTTACAAACCTGTGAATTACTATTTTTTACTGTCTATTTTATGTATTTTGTAATAAATATTTATATACTTTTTCTTTTTTATTAGACATAAAGGTAACTTAATAAGACACATGTCTGCTCATGATCCTGACTCTGCAGCACACGAGATTGCTTTGGCTTTGAAGTTGGGCCGTCAGAAAAAAATACAAATAATCGACGGCCAACAAGTTGAAGTGATTCCAGATGCAGAAGACGAGGATGAAGAAGAAATTGAAGAAAGTGGTGTCATGGACAGCTCGGTCGTGGCTGTAGAGGGTAATGACGGTCAACAGTACGTCGTACTCGAGGTTATTCAACTTAATGTGAGTTTAAACGATATACTTTCAACTTAAACGATATGTTTTATTTATTTGTTTATTTATTTCACAAAGGACGGTGAAGATCAGCATGTTATGTTGAGTGGAAACCATACTATTCAACAAGCAGTGGCTGCAGCACTCCAAACAAATGAAACCACAGGAGACACTGAAGTAATAATTCCTGATAATTTCAAAAATGATGGTTTGTACAATTTTTTTTACTTTTTTTAATTAAAGTATTTTTCGTAGTTAATAATAATAGTAGCTATAATAACAAGTTTTTTTAGTCTTAGCATCCAACTTTGTGAAGCGACTTAGGAAGTAAATCATTGGGTTTGTAAATGGGGGTTCTTTTTATTCTCAAATGGACTATGAAAGGGTTCAAACCAAGAACTGCCCTAGGATGCCCTGACCCTAACAATTCAGTCACAACTTATTTTTTATAATAAATATTTAATTATATTTTTAATAGTTTTCATTTGTAAATCATAATTACTAGTGTTTCTGGTTCAAATCTCATTAAAGCCCCTGGAATATTAATTGATAATAATTTGAAGAAAAGTAGAGTTTTGGTTCTCAGCCCTTAGCTTACATTTGCATATTCAATAGAAGTACATCACACCCAGCAGCCATGTAGGCCTTCTGTAGTTAAGAGTTTTTGACAATGTATCTATTTTTAAGAAGGTTTTGACTTTATGGAAGTGGTTTGGTTTAAATTAACTCAAAATTTATTAAAATGGTGATTTTGAATAGGAACAAAAAGACAAGATGTCCAACAAGACATGGAAAATTGTTTTGGGTTCGATGATGAAGAGGAAGAAAAGGTCGATTTGGACGATCTGGAAGAAGACAAGAAACTACAGGTCATTCAAAGTAATTTAGACTAGAAGGTAAATCATTACACGACTAAATAAAATTCTCAACATTTGATAAAAATATTAATTTTCAGATGGAAATATCGTTATCAATTATTAATGCAACTTTTAACTGAAAGGTGTAAAAGAAATAGATGACCAATATGTAAATAGAAAATGGCAAGTACATTTCTAAGGTGCTGTCACATGATATGACAGTTGCCTCCTAGTCTTTCTTCCGAAGAAAACCGAGAAAGCATCACAGTTTCTATTGGGATTTCACTCAAACAGTTCTTCAAACCTAAATGAAAATGGTGTAACGGTTATGACAAGACATCTGGTTATATTATTTTAATTATTTTTATATAATGGATATGTATTATTATTATTATTATCATTTTAATTTGGAGATAGATGCTTTGGGAATGTAAATTTTGAGTGGAATTTACATCAGATTTATAAATAGTTATTTTATCATTCATTTGAAAAAGGTAATAAATAAAAGAGGTTAATAATATGATTTTCCAAAAATTACAATTTTTTTTTTAGTTTTACATTCATAAATTTAATTATATCAGCTTTATAAGAACTTTTGTAGATTGTAATTATTGTGAAAATAAAATATTTTGATTTCCAGATGTGTAATTATTAGTAAAATTATAAAGTGTATAAAATAGGTGTGTGATATTATATTTAACATTTACATTTCATTTGTACATAGTTATTTAAGTGTTAAATTACTAAGATTAATTTTACTTATTTACTATGTTTAATTTACATCGATTTAATTTGTTCCACACTTTTACTTTGGTGGTTGCTATGGGCTCGTTGTTGATATAATTGTCTCAATGGCAACCTGTTCTTAGTGATGCAAGCAGTCTACTTTTTTTTAAAGCTTGTTTTATACCAAATAAAAATAAACTATTTAAAAATTGTTCTGTTTATTCGTTCCTTTACATAAAAAGTAATAATGTAGTAACAACAAAATCATTTGAATTGTCAAATTCTGTTGAATGTTATGACAATTGAATTTTTTTTTTAAGGATACAAAGATTGAATTATGCCACTAAA
Source organism: Cimex lectularius (assembly GCF_000648675.2). Classification (NCBI taxonomy): domain Eukaryota; kingdom Metazoa; phylum Arthropoda; class Insecta; order Hemiptera; family Cimicidae; genus Cimex; species Cimex lectularius. Next base: position 267,208 of record NW_019394218.1, read on the forward strand.
TTGCACAATGTATAATTATGTAAATCTAAAATTCGTTTTAAAAAAATTGAAGCCAATTTAATATAGAAACTATTGGCACTCAGCCGAAAGCTATTTGTTTTTGCTTAAAGATATTGTTTGACCTTTCTGAAACATAAGGATGCAATAATATTTCCCTACTAATAAAAATGATCATCTTATAGGTAAATTCCAAAAACACAAAGTTGTTTGAAAAATATGTGTACATTGTACGATATAGATCGATTTTATTATTTTAAATGTTATAATAATTATTATACAAAATTTCATACAAGAGCAAAAATAGTTTGGTATTGCTTCATCTAATGGAAAATTATTCAATTGTGTTGCTGAGGCAATTTTTTAACGCCTTTGCACACAAGCAACTTGCCCTAACACTAAAATTGTTCTTGTTTAACAATTGTTTATATTTTGTCATTATTACTTGATTAACTTTTTTTAATAAAAGTATTTTACATTATATAAATGTTTCTCCTACTTATTTAATAATATTATTTATTTACTAAAAACAGATTAATTTTTGTTCTTTTGTGTTACAAAATTGAAGTCTACATAAATTGCTGTATTTTTTGTCTTTAAATGAATTTGTGTAATATTCTATTACCAGAACAATAAATTTATTTCAATATATGTTGGTCACTAACACGTTATTTCAGAATTATCATGCAATTATTAGATTTAAGTTAAAGTTAATCTACTTTTTTCATGACATTCGTACCATGGAACTTTGCGTATTACCGCAATATTATCTTATTTAACCTTTATTAATGGTGTCAGTGGACTTTTTTTCACTTGTCTTTATAAATTAATGATTCATCAAAATTACTAATACCCTTCTTTCCCCGGAGTCACTACTGTAAATTGCAATGTCATCATTACTAATAATTTCAAACAAATGCCTCTTATTTTTATGTTATGTCATGAATTTACATGAAAACATCGTACCATTTTCTTACCATTACTTAATTTAAACTGGAACGATACTTCTGAACACTTTCACTTCATCAAGCAGAATATACTAAAGATTAAATTTTCTGATAAAGTCTAATATCAATTCGGCCTTTGTTAAAAACAAATCATTATATGCCGCCTTTAATACTTGTAAAATGTAATTATTGTAGATGAATGAAGTCCTTATACAGAAAATGCATAACCAGTGAGTTTTTGAAATTGGGATAAATAGAATTAGAAAGTTTTACTAGAAATAGAACAAATTTGAATGACAGTTTGTCTTTGAGTTATACAGTATAACTTTAGACTTTAGTGTCAGTCATCATATTATTACATTGTGGCAATGGTAGCAATAAAAAAAATATATTAAAAAACTTATGTAAGCTAAAATTAAAATTAAATAATGATATTATATTTTAAAAAAAAGACATTCATGTTGTTAACCAAAGGTGAAATTATACGAAAATCAATAAAAATTTGTAACATGGCTCTTAAAATTATCGGTGGTATAAAATTCAGGGTCAGACCACTTTGCCTGGTGAATTTAGGCTCAGATGTTGTGACCAGGTAGGTAGTTTCAGCCCGCCCAAGTACCAACATATGCAGTTAGCCTAAGCACTTTCACTTATTTGTAAATTCATTCATTCCTATGTAGCATATATACCATTCACTCAAGTATGGAGTAATCAATATTTCTCCATTACCATATATAAATTATACAACTAGGGATGATAAAAAGGGATCTACAAGGCCTTCGGCACCTCAACCTAAGTAGATCTATTGTGCTCTTCTATTTTTACAACGTACCAGCCAGCTTCAGGTTGTTAACCTGCAAAGCTCTGTAAACGACCTAGGCGCAGGACAAGTAGAGGACCTAGCTTCAGGTTGTTAATCAACCTTCTACAACCTTACCAGTGATTTAATGTAGGAACCTTGTATGCAACTTTTCTCTCTTGGGCCCTCACAAAAACATAAAACTTGTTTTGTGGTCTTTTCTTCTTCTTGGCAATATCTGTACAGCGTTTCTTCTGTCTGTACTCCTATCCAGTGCATGCACCTTCCCGCCAGTCTCCTGATTCTGTTTCAGCCATTTCTTTGTAAGTCTTGTGGATGGCCCTTCTATGAATCTCTCATTGGCGTGCCTCATGCCTGGGGTATTTGGACTTTTTTTTTTGCAAGATGCTAGGCCACAATAAGATTCGAGTCCTAGAGAATTCATATATATATTGTCCACTTTCTCACTCCTTTATGTCCCAAGCGTCCAGGGATCGGTGTCCCTGATTCCTGCCAAGGTTTCCACACAAAGTTATACAACTAATGGATTATTCAAAATTCTGCTGCCTGTTCTTTTTTCTCATATGTATAATATCAGAAGGCCACTTGTGAACCATTCTTTTCATATATAGGAGTGTATCAACTTCTATAGTCCACTCATTTAATTAGGGAACGATTAACTTTAGCAAAAAATGGTCTTATACAAAACCCAAGTTAATTTTGGCTAGTAATCGCGGGGTGGTAACAGATTGAATATAATTTTCTCATCTAGCTAGGAAATGATACTGATTTGTTATTTTAAATGAGAATCCTACATTTTTATTGTACAGTTCGATTCTAAAAGTAATTAATATTATTTTATGCCACTTTTACTGAAAGGAAAATATTGATAGGATAGAAGACCTGAGTTATGGCTTACGGTAGACTCGTGAGGGAGTTTTTGTAACAAAAAATTAACTTGGGGTTTGTATAAGACCATATTTTGCCAAAATTGTTTTCGAAATAAACGGGAAAGGCCATTTTGTTCTTACAAAAAGCATACCCCGCACGCGTCTTCCGTCGGGCATAACCCAGAAATGATCGCTCCTATCAAAATTTTCCTTTTCAGTAAAAGTGACATAAAATAAGCTCTAGAATCGAATTGAACGATAAAAATATTGAATTCGCACTTAAAATAACAAAGTTAGTGTCATTTCCCGGCTAGATGAGAAAGTTATGTTAAATCTGTTGCTACCACGAGATTCCTAGCCAAAATAAACTTGGGGTTTGTATAAGACCATATTTTGATAAAATTAGTTCTTTTCGAAATAAACGGGAAAGGCCATTTTGTCTTCCGACGGGCATAACTCCGAAATGGTCGATCCTATCAAAATTTTCCTTTCAGTAAAAGTAGCTTAAAACAAGCTCTAGAAGTGAACCATACAATAAAAATATGGGATTCCCATTTAAAGTAACAAAGTTAATGACATTCCCCAGCTAGTTACATAGTTGACATTCCCTAGCTAGAAAGTTATGTTAAATCTGTTGCCACCACGCGATTCCTAGCCAAAATTAACTTGGGATTAGTATAATACCGTTTTTACTAAATTTAATAGTTTCCGAATTAAATGGATGTACTATAGAAGTTGATTCACCCTGTATATTGTATTTTGAAAATGTTTATATAATTAGCAAGAGTTTTTAACTAAACAAATTATACTTAATTTATTAGTAGATTCAGAGATAATTGGTTGTATGTACGATGAATTTTTTTATTTAGCTCTTTTGAAACATTGTGTTTTCTCTTCAGCAGTAACTAGATAGCAAAGGAAGTAAACGTCGAGCAGTCATTTCAGAAATCTTGGTGGGAGTCATAATTTTGAGGAAATGGGTCAGTTTGAAGTTGTTGCAAACAAGTAAGCAGCATTCCTCTTCATCATTTCTATCAATTCATTACGTAATTCGTGTTGATTTGGCAACAAAATTTATCTATGTGCCTTTGTCGATAAATTTGTGACTGAGCGTGATTATCAAATAGTGAACTTATCCTTTTCAATTCGCAATGGTTTACGGCGGATTTTCCCCTTCTACAATACAATGGCACCGCGTCGATAACAAAATCTATCCTACTGTTAATTATGAGTAATTTTGTAATCCTACTTTCCAAAATCGCGAATTCGCCATATTCTATCCGACACCTGGGCAATTCGCATCGTAAACGCAGAGCCGCCGCCAAAATGCTTGTACTAAAGCTTCCAAGTAAGTCAATTGTGTATTAAGCGTTAAGTCCAAGCGCTTTAACTTCAACTTATCCTAAAATTAAAAGCACTCGTTAGAATTGTAAGAACGACTTTTATTCGTGTATTCGTGTATATTCGTACAAACGTTTCAAAACCAATAAACTCCACGGTGCAAATATTACTTTCACAATTACATAAGTCATCCAATAGCAAACGTTATGATCAAAATTACATAAAACGATAATAAACGAACGTTTTCTTAAATTTAGAGAGTTTCAAATTGATCATGCTTTCAAAAAAGAATTCCTCAGCTCTGTTCAAATATCGCGATTTTGGTTTTTAACTATAACATATATATTTTACAAAATAAATCCAATTTACAAAAATCTTTAAATATAGAAAATTTAACAATATATAAAATATAAAGATATATAGAGCAAAACTAAGAAAACAAAGGAAAACTTATACATAGGAATAAAAATATTAAACAATTTAATTATTATACCAAGTTTGGTTGAGTTGAAAAATTATTGTGTAGCGGGACTCGAACCCACGACCTCCGGATCGTGTATAGTATTGAACAACGTTGTACATAAAGTAGGAAAAAAAGTTGAGAGAATGATTCTATGAATATACATTTAAAAAAAAGATCACGTTTATCATTGTATATAAATTGTCGAAACAAGTAGTTAAATTATTAAATGACATTTTAATTATTATATAAATAATATTAGAAAATAATTACATAACAAAATGTGTTGGTTAAGTAAGTAAAAATAATAAACTATTATTCATATACATAAAAAATTAAATTAACCAAATTTTAAAAAAAATATTGATAACTGGAACAGAAGTTAATAATTAATAGAGTGAAGTTGTTTAATAAAATAATTTTATGATAAGAAAAAATTCAGTTAATTTATCGGCCATATTTATTATTTTCTCAAAAGGATTGTTTTAATTGCCAAAATTTATTTAAATGGTAAATTGACGAAGGAACAAATCTGGACTTCGGTCGTCGTCTTTACAGAGATCAATGAGAAGAGAACATTCTTGATGCTTATGAGGACGACTGGGGATGGCAATTTTAAAAAATTGTGTTTTGAACATACCCAGGCATTTTCGAAGATTTTGATCAATATCGTCCATAGCCACTTAACCCAAATAAAAGAAAAAATAATAATCAATATGTACAATAATTATACCGGATATATTTCACTATTTGTGTATAATTATGTAAACAATTATCCATAAAGCGAGTAATAATATCATTTTTAATGCATATTAATCATAAGTATAAGTATCGTTATGACAGCAATAAACAATGACGTTACAAAAAAAAGTTTTTCCGCTCTGGGTATTTCTTTAAAATCACATTTGACAAGATGAATACTTTGAACAATAGACGACATTCAATTTCATTTTCGGTAAAATTTAAAAAGGTAAACATTTAATAATTAATTTGTTATCGGTCGTTTCTGTAAGCGTTCGGTCTTTCTTCCTTGAATGCATTTTAAAATTCCTTTAAAACTCAGTCCAAGACTCAGCTCTCTCGGGCCGTTACAATCGATAGAATCGGGATAAAAATAATTTTAAAAAATATATAAATCCATCTGCCCTGTAACCTATCGCAAGTTGTAAGGATGAGATTTTTTAAAAATATAATTTCTTAAGCGATTTTCTTTTTGTTGTGTTCTGTGTAGATGTCATCCTACTACTTACCTTCATTTTTTGCGTCTTGCTTATATACCCCGTGCTCAGAGATGATTCGCCAGAAGTCTATTTCCCCGACTTGGACAAGACGACCACATTGAGGACAAGAAAGTGCAAAACAAGGACAACAAAACCCTAAATGAATTCAAACGTTGGACTGGCAACACGCCACGAGACGATTGATTTTTGATTACTGTGAACTTGTGCCGATTTTCTTAAAATAAAAATCATTCATTTTGAAGAGATGTATAAATTTTTTTGAGTAACTTTTACGAGGAAACAAATTACATAGCTGCTTAAGTAAACCGCCAATTGTTGTTTAATCATGTCAGAAACTGGAGTTGAAAACGTTTGTTTTATATTCTAAGCTGAATGTTTTAAATTTATTTTATTCGAGTCTATTGCCTTATTGTTCTGTCGAATCTATTCCCTTGTTTGGTCGTAAAGGTTTTTCCCTGTACATTGTCATAGATTAGCCTTTCTTTATTTTAATTATCGAGAGTAACAATTAAGGTAAAGCATAATTTAAATAAGACATTAACTCGTTAAAAATTATTTCGAAAATGATAAAAATTGAGGTTAAGGATATAATTCGGTTTATAAAAACGTCGTTTTATCGCCAAATAAATTTATTTATTTTAAAGGTACAAATAGGGCTTTAAGCCCCTAAACATGTTCATATATTAAAAATAAATTTAGTTTATTAACATAGTAAAATATAATAAATAAAATAAATAATAAATAAAATATAAGAGTAATATCAAATTAAATCAACGAAGAAAATAGATTAAATGAAAGCGATCTTTAGGCGTAGCTGTATGGCAGGGCCATAATGCTACTTTTTATGCAAATGAGATTAATAAATACAAAACTAATCAAAGGAAAGAAAGCATTATTTACCAGTTTATTTTGACTAAGATGGCTTTTAATTACCTGCAATTAATGTGGAAAGATAGTGGATTTAATTTTAAACTAAATAAATTGAGTGGTGCGTTAAATTTGTCCATCAGTGAAAAATAAAATAAGTATTTTAGTAATGTGTGGTGATTAGTGACCGTTAATCGATATTTATTTAGAAATCGTGAGCTGCGGTCTGGTGTGATGTTTCAGAAAAACATTTTCTTTATCGTGCGAACGTTTCGATTTTTATTGAGATCATCTTCAGGGCCTGGGATTTATAAACATTGTTTTCATTTAACAAATACATGTAGGATGTGGAAAAAAGTGAATTTATACAATGCAAAATATATTTTTTATATTCAATCAAAATACTTCTACTGACTCAAAAGTGTTTTTCTTCTGTGTAATTGTGCCATTCAAGGATGCTCTCAACACGACACGCAAGAATGGCACAATTACACAGAATACAAACACTTTGAGTGAGTAGTAATACTTTGATTGAATATAATTTAAAAAATATATTTTTTTGCATTGTATAAATTCAATTTTTTCCACATCCTACATATATTTGTTAAATTTAAACAATGTTTGTAAATCCCAGGCCCTGAAGATGATCTCAATAAAGATCGAAACGTTGGCACGATAAAGAAAATGTTTTTCTGAAACCTACATCACACCAGACCGCATCTCACGATTTCTAAATAAATAAGTATTTTAGTTTTTCACGTCACTACCGAGCGATGAAGGTGCATTCTTAACCAGGTTTATTAAATTTTATTTTTCTTAACGACGAATATATTGGATACTCACAGATTGCCTATCAAAATTTCGTTCACCTTGGAATTGTGTATAATTGTGCGTGCGATCAATTGAGTAGGCATGCCTGTAAAAAAAATAATCGAATTGCAGCGATACCCGAACGTCTTAATTGCACTATAATTCTCCGCTTGACAATGGAAACATTTTGAAGCAAATAATTTTCATAGAAATAATGAGAGGAAATTCTCCTAAAGAACGGATCCGATATGTTACCCTCCCATCTTGTGCTTTCCCAATTTATGCTTCGCCACCGCACATAGATCAAGAAAAATGGAAAAATTCGAAACCCAAACGAGCTAACATGCAAATGGACAAGCCAGTTGCCATTGCAACTTTACGAGGTGACGAAAAGTTCGTTAAGACGTGTAATAAAAAAAGTTTAATAATTAGATAAAATTATAGTTTGGTCGTTTCCCATGATCCTGGTCTGTATACCCTTGCTGGTATTCTTGTTTGTCGAGAACTGCAAGTTCATCACCCCTCAGACCTTATAAAGACATCTTACAATAACTTAATTTATAATTTAAATTATTCTTTTTATCTAAGGTCTTGGTTGAAATGAATAGGTCAGTGTCACGATGGGATTCGAACTCATTTCGGCTCAATACGCTGCTGCTCTAACCACTTGAGCTGACTGACTTCTATAAATGGATTAATTTGTAATATTTAAACAAACTGTTTATTTATTTATTTTTTTTTAGCCGATTTGTTCCAAAGGAACTTAAAGGCAGACGAGGATTACATTTGGTTTGACAATTTCAATTTCGTCGTCGTCATCTACAGCGAGAACTCCAAATTTATTTGGTGATATAAAATTAGGAGTATGTGTTGTAGATAGTACATGATGGGAGGCTGAGGTAGAAGCTATTCTATTTACATTTGCCAGATCACTGTTAACAGCTGACAATGATAGGCTAATTGTCTCCATTTTTGAATTTTCATGTCTCGCAGGTCGTGATCTAATTTCAGATTGGTCTGTTATTTCTTCTAGATGATTACCAACATTTCGTTTTTTAGAGGAGGCAGGAAGATTCTTTGTAGTACCAGGTCTTTTGCTTGGAGACATTTTTTTTCCCCCAGCGCAAACACTTTTTGGGTTTTTAATTCTGCGACTAATTGTTTTCAGTGCTTGAGGAGCCGGCAATGAATATAATATAAAAGGAGCTCACCTGAATCAAATATTATGCTTGAGAGCTCAAATTGACCGGGAGAGCAATCTTCAGCCGCTATCGGCGACGAGAGGCCTGAAATATATCTGATTTCTGGCTGAATCGTCTAAATTTGAGAGAGCACCTAATACACAGTATTACTAGACCAAACAGCCTCCCCCGATCTTCGTCCGAAACATAGTTAACTTTACCTTAAAGTTCTTGGGGAAAATTATTTCCAGTGTCAGGCAAGAACTGACTGCACCATTGTTCGCGTGAAAAGTTCCGACGATTATAGGAAACTAATACACATATTTAAAGCACAAAAGTGCGACTTCTACACCTATCAATTAAAAGAGGAACGAGCATTTAGAGTTGTGTTAAGAAACCTTCATCTCTCCATCCCGCCAGATGAAATAGAAAAAGAAGTAGAAGAACTCGGTTTCAAAGTCCGAAATGTAACCAACATCCAATCTGCAGCAAAAATCAAACTGCCGCTTTTCTTTTTGGACCTCGAACCTTTACCAAATAATCAGGATATATTTATGATTACCCATCTCTGGTTGTCGTAACCGTTCAAAAATAAGAAAATTTCGCAATGTAAGCGCTGTCAAAATTACGGACACACCAGATCAAATTGCAACCATGCACCACGGTGCGTGAAATGCGCAGGATATCATTGGAGCGAACATTGTACAAAATCAAAAGAAACTCCAGCTGTTTGTTCGCTTTGTAATGGTAATCATCCTGCCAACTACAGAGGATGCATCACACACAAAGATTTACAATGGCTAAGAAGACAGAATTCCTCAGAATCAAGACGCCTGTCTAGAACTCCTCCACCACCACCACAGCAAGTAAGATCTGATTACGCTCGTCGAACCAGCGTTAGCTACGCCCAAGACGTCCAAGGACCATCTCAGTCACAACCACAGCCAAACCCTATTCCTTCATTCATCTCTCCTCCTCCCACTTCTTCAGCCCTAACTTCAATGATGTCCACATTTATCAACGAATTCCGCTCTCTCATCAGCCCTCTCATCTCTCTTCTTACAACCGTCGTTGAGAAGCTTGTCTCACCCGTTTCGCGAACACACCCTTAATGCCATCTCATCACCCTCTAACTCTTCTCTTATGGAATGCAAACGGCTTGAACTCCCGCTTCAACGAACTAGAAATACTTCTACAAGAAAAAAGAATAGACATAGTACGGGTTACGGAGACACACTTTACATCACGATCTAATTTTTACATATGAAATTTCAAGACTTACAGGACTGACCATCCCATGGACATTGCTTGTGGAGGTACCTCTCAACACGACACGCAAGAATGGCACAATTACGCAGAAAACAAACACTTTGAGTGAATAGAAATACTTTGATTGAATATAAATATATTTTTTTGCATTGTATAAATTCAATTTTTTCCACATCCTACATATATTTGTTAAATTTAAACAATGTTTGTAAATCCCAGGCCCTGAAGATGATCTCAATAAAGATCGAAACGTTGGCACGATAAAGAAAATGTTTTTCTGAAACCTACATCANTAGTGCTATTTCTATTCGTTTGTCATGTAGCACTATGTCTAGTTCGTCTTTGTGGGAGCTCAAACCATTGGCATTCCAAAGAAGAATGAGTAATGATTGTGAAGACATGATTAGCCGGAAAGTTTCGGAAGGATCTGATTCACTACACTTGAGGAGTGTTAGAAGAGGTGTGATAAGTGACTTAAAATCGCTAAGAAAATTAGAAAGAAGTGAAGTTACATCGTTGAAGGGAGAAGGAGATGTCCTGTCTCTCTTCTTGCAAAGGATGGTCCTCTCTTCAAGAGTTGTAGCTCCTTGTAGGAAGAACAGCCACGATAGTTTGCATTGAAATGCATTGATCAGCACAATAGGTATTAAGATGAAATTCAAGGCAATTTTATAGAATGATCGTGACATCCTTTATTGCCATTAAATACAATTTAAGCGGTTCTGCCATCTTATATCACAAAACTCATTTCCAAGCAGAACAGCTCTACAAACACCTATTTTTCTGAAATATCATGGACAATTTAAATTGGGAAAAATGAGGCAGGGATTTTAACAAAACAAATGTTTATTTTGAGACCCGCGAGTTTTTAAATTTTTTTTTTTTTAACGTCAAAATATAGACATTTCCCATGGGAACAATTATAAATAATCAAGACGCCGTATATCAAACCAAAACAGTCGAACCGTTTAAAACACACCAATCCCAAGACGAAAAGGATTTGACGAAGAAGTGTAATAGTAATTAACATTTTGGTATGGGCGCGTTTACGGAGAAATAGCAATTTCTAGGACCATACCCCAAACTACCTAACGGTACAATACTTTCATGACTTCCTTTCTAAAAATTTACCTGGCTAAGTAGGACCTACTTCGTCCGCCACTTTTCACAAAATGGGTGTGTGGAAAACAACCAACCACCGTAAGTATGCAGTTCATAAGTGTACTACTAACAAATTTCAGCTGCACCAGCTGTAAAAACAGGGAAAATTAATATATACCCTCAAAGACAAAAACCGGACACTCGTATTTTATTGTTTCTTTCTAATTATACGTATTTTTATCGTTAGATTAATTACCATTTTAATGTAAACCAATTTAAATTTATGAGTTCTAATAAAAATGATATTTAATTATGATGATTTGAAAGAAAATTCACCAAGACACTGAAAAATCGTTTAGTGGTAGATTAAAATTTAACTGACAATTTATTACCTGGTTTTGCACTTAATAACGCATTAAGAGTAAAACCAGATAATAAATTGTTAATTAAATTGAATCTATCACTAAATAATTTTTTCTTTCAAACCATCATAATTAAATAATTTTTATTAAAAATTATGAATTTCTGATCTCGTTTAATTTGGTTTGCATTAAAATAATATGTTGTAGTTAATATTACGGTAAAATGGATACTTATAGTTTGAAAAAAAATACGAGTGTTTTTTTTCTGAACGTATATACAAAACATTTCAAAATAAAATGGGCATTATAATTTAAAAAAATAAATAAATAGAATACAGTGGTAAATAAGCAGCGGGTGTTTTGCGAGAGATTAAATTATCCCTATCATGAAACCCCTCAAAAACTGATTGTATTTACACATTTTCCTACAATTATATTATAAAAAGTGTGGTGTTTACTTTTTGTTTATCATTTACCTTGAATATAATAAATAAAACTTTTGTTTGTTTAAATTTGAACAACCCTCTGCAATTAAGGAATACCATTGCAATTTAATATGAAATGTTAAACTAAACTGTGAATAAAATAAATTTGTTAGTTTCAATAGAGGTAAGCTAAGCATCTCAAAAATGATACATCTGAAATGGATTTTAAAATAATAAAACTAATTAATTTTTTTTCAGTTAAATTTGGGCGAAGGCACATAGTGGCTTTTCACTGCTTCTTTGGAATGGTGATAAGCTATGCCATGAGATTTTGCCTGTCAATAGCCATCACAGAAATGACGTCTATGCCATTGTCAAAAGAGGACAATAAAACATGCCCTTTGCCACACGATTATTATACCAAAGCTACAATGAAAGTAACGCATCTGTACATTTTCCCCCTGATTACGCTTTAAGAACTTTTATTTTATGGGAAATATACTGTTGTATAGGAGACTGAATTTAACTGGACAGGGAGTCAGCAAGGAGTTGTAAATAGTGCGTTCTTTTGGGGCTATGTTTTTGGGCACATACCAGGTGGAGTTGCTGCAGATAAATTTGGAGGGAGGAAAATTGTTACTCTTGGTGCTTTCTTCACCGGCGTATTCTCTATACTTTCCCCGTACGCTGCCAAAATGTTTGGCTGGTTGGGATTGGTAGCAGTACGGATATTTGTTGGATTGTCACAAGTATGTTATATAAGCTTACTTTTAAAACAAGCAGTTCTTATTTATTTAAAAAATTTTTAAGGGTCTCTTTTATGCCTCTACGCACACAGTTGTCGGCCAATGGATCCCGAAAGAGGAAAGAGGAACTTTGGGAACATTTATTTTTTCAGGTTAATTTAACTTAATGATTTTAAAAATAAATCTATATACAATCAACTGATAGCCTATGTCTACATATTATGTTAATGCTCATATATTTTAAGGTGTACATATTGGGAATGCATTAAATATGCTATTCAGTGGTGTTTTCCTATACTACACACAACATAGATGGGATCTTTTATTCGTTATTTATGGAGTCATTGGTGTGGTCTGGTCACTTTGTTTCTTTTTCACGACTTATGACACCCCAGCTGATCATCCATTCTTGAGTCAATATGAAAAAAATATATTAAAAACAAAAGTAAAGTCAGAATCTGAGGCTACGATCAAGGTTTGCCAGCCATTTTATACATCATGATTATAATAAATAGATAACTGATATTTTCATAGGACAAAGATATTTTCTAACAAAATTTATTCTTATTTTTTTATTTTAATAAATTGAGTTTAGTAATTTTTAGTAACTACTGATTTATTAATAAGCTCTTTTAGCCGCCTAAAAAAACACCGTGGAAATCTATTCTAAAAAGTTTGCCGGTTTGGGCTGCAGCAATTGCAATGATTGGGCACGACTTTGGCCTGTTTGCCATGATAACTGACCTTCCAAAATTTTTTAAAACAGTGCTTCATTTTAGCATTAAAAATGTAATTATCTAATAAAAAAATGATCAAAAAGTGATTTTTCTGAATAAATTAACAAAAAATGTTACAGAATGGCGCTTTGAACGCATTGACATTTATTTTAATATGGGTTGTTGGGATCTTTGCTGGTATTTTATCTGACTACGTTGACAACCACAACATTATATCGGTTACAGCAAATCGTAAAATTGGAACTACACTGGGTATTCAATTATATGTCATCTAATAAATAAAATATACCTAAATAATTGATCAAAATGTTTTCAGCATCACTTTTACCCTCTTTGGGTTTTATTTCTTCCGTTTATGTTGGCTGTGATACTACATTAGCTACAGTTTGTCTTTTAGTAGGACAAGCTTTCATGGGATTTTATTACCCCAGCCTTAAAGTAAATACTATAGATTTATCAACAAATTTTGCTGGAACAGTGTCTTCTATGGTCGTCACAGTAGGCAGTCTATCAGGAGCAGTAGTACCATATCTCATAGGATCGCTAACACCAAATGTAAGTTAAATGTGAACGATATATTATATACTGTGTATACAGTGTTATATATATGTGTGTATATTAAAATTGTTTACAGTAAATTAATGTAATACACACTTTCAGAACTCGATATCAGAGTGGAGGATTGTAATGTGGATCACATTTGCTGTGATGTCAGTGACAAATGTGTTTTACATAATTTTTGCATCAGGCGAGTTGCAGCCATGGGATGATGTTGAAGAGAACACTGTTCAGAAATCACCCTCCACAAGAAGCAGAACAGGAACTTTAAAAAATATATAAATCTCTCTTTATAATACTATTGTAAACTTTATATACCAACATAACCAATTTAAATTGTACCTTTCCATAGAACATTTTTTCTTAAATATTTCTCATAAGCATACCATTTATAGTAAATATTAATATGTATGTACAACTCCTTTAACATATGACTATGGCCCATGTTGAACTAGCACAGCATCACATACTGAGTCTGTCTCCACCCTCTCAAACATGCGAGCGTTTGAATAACTAATAATAATACTAGTAATAGTAGTAAATAATAAACCTGCGAGTGGAGATAGACCCAGTAAGTGAACCTGGCTGGTTCAGCATGAGTTCGATGACTTGCAGGCGAAAATGCATCAACTATATAACTATAGCTGTCGAATATGCTTTGATGTATGTCCCATGGAAGGGGCTACTGTTGAAGTTTAGTTGGCAGCTATTTGTTCTTAACAGATTCTAGTATATACATTGATCTTCGATTCATAACATAAGCTTATAGAAAAGTCTTTATTAAAATAGTAATTTCATCTGCCTATTCTCACAACAAATGAATTAGTATTCCAATGAAAAAATACTGAGTAGAAAAACAAATGAGTTACAATTTGAAATAATTATTTTTTCTGGTTTATATAAACAAGAAAAACTTCGAGTTTTTTAAGTTATAAAAATATAATTTTAAAACTTATATTTATTTAGGCAATATAAAATCTCACTCCAACATAATTTCTACTGGTTATTTTAAGCTGTACATAATTTTCTTGTCTTTATCGCAGTCAAAGTGTTAATACGTGATTACAATTATAAATAGTAAAAGCGCATTTTCTTTTTTTTAAATAAACTTTAAAATGTCCAATGAGATTTTACACAATTTGTTCTGCTGAATGCTGGAGTGACCCAAATCTTTGATTTAGCTTAGCAGCCACTTCATCCGGAGTGTGTGGAACCAGTGTTTCTGGGTTCTGATAACCATTTTCAGGGTTGTGCAAACAGTTGTAGAGTTGTTTATACAAGGCTATTATGACTTCAGTGGATCTTTTTGAAACTTGAGCCCTATGGGAACTGCTTAAAAGGCATTCAACTTGGGGCAATGCTAGAAGATTCGGACTAGCAAGGAATCTTTCAAATTTAACCTGCAAATAAGATAAATAAACCACTTCAAAAAATAAATGAAATAATTTAAATTGCGTACAAAAAAATTGTTTAAAGATGAAGGCTGCATTCCTGGAATTTGAGACAGCGGTACTCCTTTTCCTTGCTCGTGTTGCAATATTGTGTATATCGGGCCAAGGTTCAAGTTAGCGACAAGAGAGCTGGCCTGCTCTGATGTCAGAGTGTCTATTTGAGCATCACACTGTGCCTGAATACAGAATCAAGTGGAAGAAACAATATCGCTGACAAATGAAACAACTACCATACTTGTAGCCTTTCCACTCGTTCATCCATAAATTCATACAAAGTGACTGTATTCTGCATTAAGTGCAAACAATTGAGTAAATAAACAGCCATATCTGCAGTATCAAGCCTGGATGCACTGACATTAACTGCTTGAAGCAAAGGATCAAGAACTGCTGCTACAATCTGTAAAAAATAATAAAATACAATATAAAATAAAAATCTCAATAATTTTAACTCCACCATGGCTACTAATTAGAACTCAAACCTGCCTTGTCTATGTGCTGCAGGTGTTGATTAGTAAGCAGATCTCTTAAAAGCGAAAGTAAAGTTTCAATCCCTTGAGAAGGAATCAGCCCAGATGGAGGAACAGAGACCCTCTCAACAACTTCTTTTTTAACTACATTTCCAAGCCTTAATAGCAATTTATCAACACACCATTCCTCAATTTCTTTTAAGCCCCGAACCAAGCCATTTTCTCCTAAAATCTAAACATTTAACGTGTGTGTGTCGAGTCCTGATTAACTGTTAACATATATATTACCTGCACAAGCAGGGCTTTGTAATGGCAAACAAGATTAGTGATGCTATAAAGTGTCTTTAATGGTAGGTCATCTGTTGAGGCGACTTGTTCTACCCTAACTCGAAGAGGGGTACAAACGCCTTCAGATATGTTAGATAAGGCTTCCTGCATTTCCTCGGCAACATCTTGATTTTAAAAAATGTCAGATAAGTCAACAATCTTTCTATATGCTATTTGACCACAGTTCACTTACCTATTTTGTCACATTGTTTGAACAGGCCAGTAAGACTTTCTGATGAAACAGTTTCATACAAAAATGCCAACATTGATGCGATATAATTATGTGGATCATGGGCAAACATCTCAATGGGTGCTTTTCCTTTGCTTCCTTTTGTCAATGAATCAAGAAATTCTCGCACCAAGACCGATCGCCGATGTGTGCAATAAGCGGCTATTACATGTCTGAAATACACTGTGATATAATCCAAGTCGCCAAATAAATACATTTTTAAATTACTTGAATAAAGTTGGCCGGTCTTGCAATTTTGACATGGCAGTAGAAAACAACTGACTTGTGGCAGGATCTAAACTTTTACAATGTGTCTGAGCCCATCGATACAGCCTATCTAATGCATTTTCCTATTTACAAAAATCAATCATTTTATGATAATGCTTTTATAATTTAAATTCAATGTAAAAATACATGAAATAGTGTCATTTGTTGTATAATTTCCAGTGCAATTGTCTGTTGACCTCTTAGCATCAAAGTTGAGCAATTGTTATTAATTTCTTTAACTTTGTCCAAAGCAGCAAAAAATTCAATTGATACTTCTCCATCTCTAAGGACAGTAAGCTCTTGCGGTGTCAGTTGGAATTTGGCAATAAAAGCATTTGTCACTTTCTCTTGTATTGTCAGCTGTTCACTAAGAAAACAGCATAATAGCATAAATTTGTGAATTGTCTCAAATCGTTTTCTATTTACTTCTCTGCTTGTAATTTTGTAGTTTGCTCAATAAGTTGATGGGTCTGCGCCTTTGTTGCATTCAGCTGCTGTGTCATATTACTGACAGCTAAACACATTTGGTTCACATCTGCCTCAATATTATCCAGATGTTCTTTCACTTTGCGAAATTCTTTTAAAAAGTTCTGGAAAACGTGTTGAATTGTAATTAATTAATATTAAATTAATAAAAGCAAGATAACAAATATTTACCACCAATTAATGAAACTATGCATCATAAATAGAAATATTTTTTTGTTGAATATAAAATGAATTTTGAATATAAAATGAAAGCCAAAGTACATTAATTAATTATTAATTAAGTGATTAATTTTCTTTATAGCCATGTGGATACTGATGTAACCAATGAAATATTGGTAATAAAAGTGTGCTTCAGTTAAAACCATCCTTTAACCCCTTCAATAAAAAAATTGTGTAATTATTCAAGTATAGTTTTGTTATTAATAGAAAAAGAAAGTTTACACCAGTGAAGATGGCAAAAAGTCGATGTGCATCTGGCAAACCAAAAATGATGTGAAACGATCAAGCTAAAATGTTAGAATATTCATATTTACCTCATTAATGCATAGGCTCTTCTTTTCAATTTTGGTCCTGAGATTTCTTCTTGATTGAATTGTGTTTTCTGGGAAATAAGTAGTAAGTTCTTTGAGAGCCATTAGAGTTTCCTGAAATGAAGTTATATCATACACTCGGTGTAAAGAAACGCGACTAGGTGGCTACCTTATCATTTTCCACTCTTGATTCCAACAATTTATTAACCCTTTTTGAAATATTATTCAACCGTTCTTGTTCTTCCGTATTATTCGTGGTCATTGTTGACTATGCAATGATAGTTATATGTCAGAGTGAAAAACCAACACTTCCTCAACCTAAAATACTACAATGAAAGACAAGCTTTAAAAACGTTTTAAATATAACATTTATACTATAATGCAACAACAAAAAATAATAACATTGACTAAACATTTGCATTGCATGGAGACGAAACAGAATATGGAGAGGGACAGTAGTCAAAGGCCCAAATTTTTACCTAGCAAAACCTCAGGTATCACACAATCTGTTTTCCAAGCTGAGATTCATGCAGTAGAACTATATGCACAAGAAAAACAAAAAAGGATTAAAAGGTACGGTTCTTCTCTTAGGCTCCTCCACCTGAAGGTTGAACTTATACCTTCTGGGAAAACAAAAAAGGAGCAGCCCTCACTTCCTTCGGACCAGAACTGCAAATTGCATTCCCCCAAAGTTATAAGTGAATCACACTGGATGAGATTACAAGGTGCAATACAATCAAAGATGTTCCCCAACATCTCAGCAAAACAAATCTACTCCTCTCTCAGTTGTCAATAATTAAGGAAAATAACACATTAATACTGCCTATTAGACATTCAATTACCATTAAAAATGTGGGAAAACAGAGAGAAACAGGCCGAATCTGTAATGAAGGTACACATAGATGTACAGCCTCTTCGGAATGGCAATATTGGCACCTCAAGAAATCAAAAAGAGGAACCGCAGAATGTGCTAAACTACTTGGGAAGTGCACTTTTTGGGGTTGGGAAATAAATATGGGTCAATTACACAATAGATATTTTAGGTTGGAGTAAAAGAAAGGGAAACTTTGGTCACTACAGACACCAGAGAAAAAAATAATAATTTAAGGGCTTTATCAACGGTCAGGACAATGCTTCAACTTCAATTTTAAATAATATTTAAATTAATTATACTTTTAATCTAAGGTCTTTGTCGAAATGAAAAAGCAAGTATCACGAGCGGGATTCAAACCAACAATCAAATCTGTGCTGAAGGTTGTGAGTTCGAAACCCACTCATGACACTTGATTTTTCATCTCAACCAAGACCATAGATTAAAAGTATAATTAATTCAAATAATTAATACAGTCAATTATGACCACTAAATGCATATATGGATCAACTTAAGTAAAATTTTAAAAAACATTTCATTATTAAGCTTTTTTCTCAAACAGACCTACAAGAAAGAACCAAAATATAAAAAATAAATAAATAAATAGAAACTGGCAATAAAACAGAAACCTGCTACTTTATCATGAAGAGGCTGGAACATGTCCTATAAGATTGCAAAGAATTAGTTCCAAAAAGATACAGCCTCTTTGGAAAGGCTATACTGAACTATAGTATTTTCCTACTGATGAAATAGGGAAAGAGGAACCACGAAAAGTGCTAAACTAATTTAAGGGTAATGCATTTTTCGAGGTTTGGAAATGAAAAAAAGGGTCAATTATACAATATTCTTGCAGTAAAAGAAAGGGAGTCTTTAGTCACTAGTGACGCCTGAGAAAGAAAAAATATAATGAATGGTTTTATCAAGGATTAGAACAACACTTCAACTTCAATTTTAAATAATATTTAAATTAATTATACTTTTAAACTAAGGCCTTGGTTGGATGAAAAAGCAAGTATCACGAGCAGGATTCAAACCAACAATCAAATCTGTGCTGAAGGTTGTGAGTTCGAAACCCACTCATGACACTTGCTTTTTCATCTCAACCAAGACCATAGATTAAAAGTATAATTAATTAAAATAATTAATACAGTCAATTATGATCATTAAATACTTATATGGATCAATTTAAGTAAAATTAAAAAGTTTCATTATTAAGCTTTTTTTCAAACAGACCATTTTAGGAGGAAATACCAAAATATAAAAAATAATTTTAAAAAAATAAATAAATAGAAACTGGCAATAAAACAGAAACCTGCTGCTCTATCATAAAGAGTCCTGTGTGACTGCAAAGCATTAACTCCAAAAAGGTACAGCCTCTTCGGAAAGGCTACGCTGAACTATAGTATTTTCCTACTGATGAAATAGGGAAAGAGGAACCGCGAAAAGTGCTAAACTAATTTACGGATAATGCACTTTTCGAGGTTTGGAAATGAAAAAAAGTGTCAATTATACAATATTCTTGCAGTAAAAGAAAGGGAGTCTTTGGTCACTAGTGACGCCTGAGAAAGAAAAGAAAATATATGACGAATGGGCTTTATCAAAGGTCAGGACAACCCTTCAATTTTAAATAATATTTAAATCAATTATACTTTTAATCTAAGGCCTTGGTTGGATGAAAAAGCAAGTATCACGAGCGGGATTCAAACCAACAATCAAATCTGTGCTGAAGGTTGTGGGTTCGAATCCTGCTCGTGATACTTAATTTTTCATCTCAACCAAGACAATAGATTAAAAGTATAAACAATTAAAGTTATTAATTAATACAGTCAATTATGATCATTAAATACTTATATGGATCAATTTAAGTAAAATTAAAAAGTTTCATTATTAAGCTTTTTTTCAAACAGACCATTTTAGGAGGAAATACCAAAATATAAAAAATAATTAAAAATAAATAAATAGAAACTGGCAATAAAACAGAAACCTGCTGCTCTATCATAAAGAGTCCTGTGTGGCTGCAAAGCATTAACCCCAAAAAGGTACAGCCTCTTCGGAAAGGCTATACCGAACGTATTTTCCTACGAATGAAATAAGCAAAGAGGAACTGTGAAACTAATTTAAGAGTAGTGCACTGTTTGAGGTTTGGAAATGAAACATCATCAATAGTGACATCAGAGAAAGAAAAAAAACGGCAAACAGACTTTACCAGGGTCAGGACAACGCTTCAACTTCAAATTAATAAATATTTCACTATTATGCTTTTACCTATAACAGTCCATTGAAGGGGGGAAAAAATGGAAACTGAGACAGAAACCTGTTGACTGTGTCATGAAGAGGCTGAAACATGCCCTATGCAAAGCACTTGCGCCGAAAACTTAGAGCCTCTTCGGAAAGGCTATACTATAGTATTTTCCTACTAATGAAATAAGCGAAGAAGAACCGCGGAAAGTTCTAAATTACTTTAAGGGTTGTGCATTGTAGTTTAGAAATAAAAAGGGGTCAATTACACACTAGATCTTTTAGGTCTCAGTGGTAGAAAGACATTGGCACCCCAGTGACCCCAAAGTAGAATAATAGAAAAGTCTTTAATTGCCTCACAATAAAAACAAGCGAGATGTACTGCCGTCGTTGGTGTCACACCCGTCCAAAACAACCTGCTGTCACAGTGACAGTACCTGTATTGACTTTCTGGAAAAGAATAGTTCTACTCATAAAACTCTACTTCACTTTTGTAAAATGTGGTTGTACTCACAAATCTACATGCTTCATCATTTCTAAATTCTACTTCTATGAGTAGAACTATCTTTTAAAAAAAAGTGAATTAACACACTCCCCCCACCTCAAATAATTTACAATTCTGTGCTTATTATTTTTTTTTTTAAGACAAAATATATACTAAAGGATATAAACAACTCTTGGCATCAAGCTTACATTTATAAAAGACGTTAATTACAAACTGCAACGTGTTAAGAATACACGCTTTTGACAGGTTTCACTTTCTAACAAAACTAGTGATAAACTGATAAACGATAAGTCGTTTAACCTGTCATACTTTAAATAGTTTAAATTACCGTCATCGTGAGGTAACGATCTTAACGATCTTCTCACAACTGTAAAATTACAATTTGTGCAATAGAGAAAAATGCGTTATTCTGTGATTTATGTTCTCGATTGGTCAACGTCTGTAAAATTTATGCTTTGACAATTTGAACGTGCTATTTCTTTATCTTTTCTCTTATCTCAACACTCGGCGGTTAGTTTAACGTTTTTTCATTTCCGTTTATAATTTTGTGATCGTTCTTAACGTTCTGTCACTGTTGATACCAGTCTTGAGACATTTGTCTGCCATGAATTCAAACGTTCCGGTAGAGACTTACGTGTTCCTCGATCTCGAGACGACCGGCTTGCCGTCGAAAAATTTCAGTAACACGAAAATTACAGAGATCTCTTTGATAAGCGCCTTAAGAAAACACTTCGACGAGAACCCCTCCGAAGCCGTCCCTAGGGTCCTCAACAAGCTCACGATGTGTTTTCACCCTTGCAAGTTCATAACAGGAAGTGCGCAAACTATTTCAGGTAAACTAGGCCCTCAGGTATAGCTGAGTCTTGGTTGAGATGAAAAAGTTAGTGTCATGAGCGGGATTCGAACCCTCGACGTTAGGGTCAATACGCTGCTTGAACCATTTGAACTACTTCGATCCACTCAGACACCAACTCCCCATTTCAACTTACATCCATTTGACTCAATTACTACTAAATATATATGGGTTAATTCAAGTTTAACATTTCTATTTTGTTAGGCTGCAAGCTTTTGAGGAATACCGATGTAAAATTGACCGGCGTCTGCGACTGTGCAATGTTTAAATATGTCTTAAATTAAGCAACGTGTGGTTTAGCAGTAAGGAAAGCACTATACCACAAACTATCTGGTTGTACTGTCAGGAATGTCAAAAATTGGAGTAATATTAAGCTGGACTCAATACGATAAATACCTCTTTAATCAATCAAAATATTCTCCATTAGTTGAAATGCACTTCTCCCGATGTGCTGTAAGCTTTTTTATCCCGTCCTCGTATAAGTTTGGAGTTTGAGATGTAAGGAATTATTTGATTGCTGGTTTGAGAGCACCTCCAGTTTGAAAAATTTTATTTCTTTGAAAACGGTCCAGAGCAGAAAAAAAGGTGGACGTCGGTTGGCGATAGGTCAGGTGAATATGGTGGGTGTGGAAGAACTTCAATTTTTAGCTCTTGAAGTTTTTGCATTGTCAATCTTAAAATGTAAGGACGAGCATTGTCGTGGGGAAGTATAGGTCTCTTTCTATTGACCAAACTTCGAAGTTTTTCTTGGAGTTTATGATAAAAAATGTCTAACTCTTGGCAATACGATTGTTTCGCCAGGGTTTAAAAAATTAAAATGGATCAAACCACCCATTCCCCACCAAACAGACAGCATATTTTTTTTTAATGCAGCCTTCTTTACCAGCTGCTTTGGGGACTCATCTCTATCCAACAATTGAGCTGACCTTGCCTTATTGTCATACAGGACCCACTTTTCGTCACAAGAAAGAACCCGGTTCAAAAATGGCTCATTGTGAGTTCGCAACAAAAGCGAAGAACAAATTTCATAATGTTTGCGTTCTGTGGTTCAGACAATTTGTGTGGTACCCATTTATCCAATTTTTTCGTTTTTCTTTTAAATACCTTGAAATGGTCATAGCGCCTACTCTTAGTTCTTTGGCATATTCCCTAGTAATTTTTGAGGGAGAAGACTCAACCTAGCTCAGTAATGATGAAATTGGACCATGTTTAGGCCGGCCAGAAAAATTAAGCACTATCCAAAAGTGTGCCATTCTCAAAGATCCACCAATCCATCAACAAGTGGGAAATTGCAGGTATTCCTTATCAGGATTATAATATTTCACTTCCGCCCCAAACAAAAAATATTATTAAAACACAAGGCATGCACAGAGGCAATCCCAGAAATAAGCCCTATATAAGCAAGAAGAACAGGGGGAAGAGCCTCCAGTTTGCTAAAGAGCTTTTAAGTAAACTTGATGTGTTTTAGGAGAATATTATTTTCACAAATTTAATGCCTCAGGGTCTTATGGAAGAAAGAAAGTGTGATGTATGGCAGGGGAACACTTGAAATTAAAGAATACATTACTGACGATTAAACGTGGGGTGGTAATTCGTTGGGATCATGGACCAATATGTTTATATTTCATGTTCTAAAACAGGATTTAAAGGAAAACACTATTAAATTGGGTATAGAAAGGACTTTCTGTTTCAGCAAGACAACAACCACAAACACATGGCTTGTAAAACTCAAGAATGAATACTATATAATAGCTCTAGGCACCACCCCATTCGCCTGATTTAAACCATATTGTGCATTTGTGGATCATAATGAAAGGCAGCTTACAAAAAGAAAAAGAACAAAAACCATCCAATAGAAGAGGTTTTGCAGGAGTGGACTTAGATGAATACATCCTTGGATGTGACAAAAAAAAGTTCTTTCTATGAAAAACAGTTAGTCAGCAGTAATAAAAAATAGGGGGTGGGCCTACAGATTACTGAGATAAAGTTTAGATAAGTGTGAGTAAATAAACAAATGAAAAATAATATGTTCAGAGGCTTTTTGCTTGAAACGTATAGCTCTGTGTAGTTAAGTTGTTTAATTTCCACGTATTGAATACTGTTACATGTTATATGGTTTTTGTTCCTGATTAAAGTTTAGCAAGACATTATATTGCTAATCAATTTACCCATTGTTATTTTAATTTGAAAGGTTTTTTTCTGAAGGTGTTGACAGAATTTTTTAAATTAATGTATATATGAATAGAAGGTTGACTTAAAACCTCACATCTGTATACGCTAACCAAAGTATATTTAGTGTTCTTTCCTTTCTTTAAGAACTGTCACTCAAATAATTTTGTTCATTGTGTGTATGTATGAATCTTGGTGCAGACAGTTTTGGGTTGATGGAATCACTTATAGAAGACCAGATTTTTTCAAATAGAGTGCTTGGCTTAGCTGTAAAAGCCCATTTATTTATTACCTCAAGAAGAATTAGATAAATCATAGAGATAAGGATCATAGTCGAATATCTAGTTGGCCTGATCAATTTTTGCTAAGCGGCAGTCCACTTTCAGAAATTAAACTTATTATATTTATTTTTATTCAATTTTAATTAAGATTAATTATTTTTTAGATTTATGAAATAGCTATTGCTTATACTTATTATTCAATTTCCAGGGTTGAACAATGAGTTACTCGAGGAGCAGTCAACTTTTAATGTAGAATTTTGTGATTTGCTTCACAGTTTCTTGTTAAGACATCCTGAACCTATTTGTCTTTTAGCACACAATGGGAACAATTTTGATTTTCCGTTGATTCAATCACATTCTAAATTTTTAAAAAGGGTAATAAATTTGAAAATTCAATTGATTAAAATGTGAAATAATGTCAATTGTTTTATAGCCACTGCCAGACGATATTCTTTGTGCTGATACTCTTCATGCATTCAGGGAACTTAAAATTGTCGAGCGGCCACCTCCAAGGCACATACCACTTGACGTCATGGAACCGTACACACTGCACAATTTTGAGTTCGGCACAAATTGTTGGCCTCCTGAAACTGATGACATAGGTCCCGATGTTATTAAGGTAAAAAGACATTTAAAAAGTGTGCACTTGTTAATATGAGCAAATAGGAGCAAAACTCTAAAATCATTTTATATCAAAAATTAACATTTTTATGTAATTTAGTATGTTCACACAATGATACAACGTCCGGATTTCGAGCCCCTTAGCTCATCATCAGGTTGTAGAAATCCAGATCGTTGGAAAACACTTACTTTGGGTAGGAACTATCTTTTTTAAAAAAGGATTGAACATTGCACTCACTCCATCATGAAATGCTTCTTAAAATGATTAATTTTTGTGGTAATTACAGTTAAATTGTAAATGTATTACACACTGATTTGCTTTTTAGTTTCTTGATGACATAGAACATTCATTATATGAACAGTACAAAGGATTGGAAACAGATGCTGTTATGTCTAGTTTATACAAAGGGACACCAACAAGACGAGCATCAGTGGGAAACCCACCGAAGATAAATAGAAAATCTCCACCACTCCATGAATCAATGACTTCAGAAAGAATTAGAAGACGATTAGATTTTGATAAAAAATCTCCTAGGTATTATCTACATCTAATTTTGTAATTTTTTTTTACTGTAATTCATTATTCATTTTGTCATACGAAGATATGACATTACATTGTTACTAACGATACTGGCTAACATCACTAGACATTACAAAACACTCTCATGATTTCTAGACAAACGTTCAAAACTGACTCTTCACAACAAACAACTGAACGAGTTACTTGAGGAGCAGTCAACATTTAATGCAAAATTGTGTGATTTGCTTCACAGCTTCTTGTTAAGACATCCTCAACCTATTTGTCTTTTAGCACATAATGGGAACAATTTTAATTTTTCCTTGTTCAATAAAGCCCATCTGAATATACAGCGTCGAACTGGGAATCAACCAAACATAACAACTATCATCGCATCCAGATTCCAATTCAAAATCCTCCGAAAAATAGTAAATGCTCCCTTCATATCTAACCACACAATCCACAATGAAGGAAAGATGTCATAAAGTTCCAAAAATACCTTTTATTACCCCAATCACTTAGTTTTAAGCTTAACAAACTGACTATCCTCAATACTTCCCCAGAGGAGATAATGTAGTAGTGGCCATGTGGCCTGTTGAGCAGTGAAACATAGTCCCTACTAGACATTTCCCTACTCTGGGTGATTCTTCTTATCCTAGGGCTAGATTTTGTTTTTTTACTTTAAATTTGTACAATCAGCAGTTTTACTTGTACTACATAAAAATAAATACTGTTGTAAAAAGCAAAAAATTTACACATATACGTTACTGCAGGCCATGTAAACCATCGTACAGACTTCAGGCAGTCTATCAGCACCTTTTTGGAAAACCACCTGAAAACTCCCACACTGCTGAAGGAGATTGTTTAGCACTTTTGAAGTGTATTGCAGCTATTGGAACTCCATTTCACGACTGGGTGTTATCAAATCACAAACCGCTAAATCAAATATTAAAATTGTGGTAAAGGTGAGAAAAAGTAAGTTAACTTTTTTACCAAAGAAGTTAAATTGTTAAATATTTATTCATAATTATTAGGCCATTTATTTTTGAAGGCAGGCAAAAATAATTAATTTGACTTAATTGCTCTGCAACATTTATTAAATTAAAATATTAATTGGTCAATTTGTACTACTTAGAATGTGAGCTGGTTAACTCTTTGTTACCCCTGATCATCAGTTCCAACCATCCTTGCAGTTGATTTGACTTTTATGATTGTTATTTCCAGTATAATTATTTCTCAGCCTTCAATGGTTTTTAAAGAATAATACTAGGGATAAAGACAGTTTGGAAAGAATGCGTGCCATGTTGATCTTTATAAATTCATTATATTGAAACCATTTTTCAAATTTGTGACTGAAAGTTCATATATGTTAATCTTTTAAATTATTAATTAAAGTTTCAGAGTTCTCATGTAAGGCATGTATTCATTGGAAGCTCATTGAAGGAATTGTTAGCCTTTTTCTTTCTAATTGACCTTATCCATGATTGTGTATTTTCCACATGAATTGTGAAAGAGTACGAAAAGTCGAATTTCAGGATTGAATTGGCATGCTAAAATCCAGCACCCTTGTTGCCAGTAGCTTGTTCTATAAGTGCCTAACTCAGTGTGTGATTTCACATTTTAAAAATGGTGGTGTAAAACAAAATAAGTCAAATTGAATTGCTCTCTTAAAATTACTCACTAAATCCAACTTATTCACAATTCATCCAGTAGTAAAAATTTATTTGTTATTTTAAATGTGTTCATTTTCTCAATTTTTTTATTTATCTCTTCATGTGGCTTAGGCGATTATTTTGTCAATGAAAAATGTTATTCAAAACTATTTATTTTTACTTGTGTATTTCAAAAACTGTCTTGAAATAAAGTTTATTAGGAACCGATGCTTAGTTTGATGAAATAATGGATGTCAAGCTTGTTTGTGACCTGTTGTAAAATGTCAGTAATAAATCTACCAAGAACCAAAATCTCATTAATTTATATTGTCACTACTACAAAGAACACTTTCTGCCCTATTTTTAATAATTAATGTTTATTAATGGTCGTTGTAAATAATTACTTTGATTATGTTTTTATCTAAGGTCTTGGTTCAGGTGAAAAAGCTAGTGTTAGGAATGGGATTCGAATTCACGACCTTTGGCTAAATAACCATTTGAGCTGTCGTGACTTCGATCCACTTGGACACCAACTACTCATCTCAATGTACTGAATTATATTCACTAATTTCGTGGTCCGCTTGACCAATAAATATATTACAATTAATTAAGGTTTTTTAGTTGAGATAAAAAAGTCAATGGCACAAGCGGGATTCGAACCCACGATCTTCGCTGCTGCTCTACCACTTGAGCTATCATGACCTCGATCCACTCGGACACTCCTTTTTGCCATTTTTCAAATGTCGGGTAATCGGATTGAACTAAAAAACCTTAATTAATTGTAATATATTTATTGGTCAAGCAGACCACAAAATTAGTGAATTTAATGAATTTAAATGAAGTATACTTCACTAAAGCTCTCCGTGGCCATTTCATTTGTCGTCGAGAATCCAATCCGATTACACGATATTTGAAAAATGGCAAAAAGGAAGGAAAATTCAAAAGGCAGGGTTGAGATGGGAAGTGTCCGAGTGGATTGAGGTTACATTTAGCTCAAGTGGTAGAGCAGCGGCGTATCTAGCCGAAGGTCGTGGGTTCGAATCCCGCTTGTGCCATTGACTTTTTTTATCTCAACTAAAAAACCTTAATTAATTGTAGTACTGAATTATCTAATATACCTAATATTTAATAACCTAATGAATTATATCCCTTTTACAATTATTTTGCAACTTTCGTTAATAAGAATTTTCAAATCGATCAAGCATTCAGAAATTAACTTGTATTAAAATCATTCTTTAACAAAAATTTTTTGTATCGAGAGCTCTCTTTAAACATACCTTTCTAAGCACTTTCAGAAATTTGAATATTTTAAGGATTTACTTTTGTAAGAGAACTTTTTAATTTTATCAAACATAAAGTACATACTCTGTACCAATAATATTTTTAAAACTGAGAATAATGGTTGCTAATAACCCTCAAACCAGTGTATTGTAAATATAACATAATATAGAATATAAGTCCATAAAATAACAAAATGTATTGTTTTATACAGATGGTAATAAACATGTCATTAGAAATGTTTAAATATTTATTTTGAAAAAATACTAAAAATTCCATTGTTTCTGGTGTGGATTTACAAAATTTATAAGTAGGATGGATGAATGAGGACATAGAAGAAATAAAACATTCTTTTATCATGTTTTTTAATTTTAAAATACTTTATTGAGAATTTCTTTACTTTATACATTAAATTTACAAGTTCAATTTTTAGCAACATATTTAACTCTCCATGGTAATAAAATTGAGCTTACAGTAATGGACAGTTAAAAAAATCTACTGTATATATATTATATTAACAAATCCATTTTACTTAGATCAGAAAATGTTTTTATTGATGGGGAAAACAAATACTACCCGATTTTATATCTCTTGAAGTAAAAATAAAATAAAATAAAAAACGATTGCCACTTTGATTTAAAAAAGGCTTTACAAACGAGGTGTGAATTTATTTTTATCATATTTTCGTCTCACATGCTTTGCAACATGTAAATATAAAATTGCAACTCTCAATCCTCAATTAAGCACATGGTCCTTGTTTGACACATTTTAAGCACAAATACCGCATTCCAAAAGGTAAGCATCTAATAACAAAAACAGCTAATGCAGAGGAAAATTGAACTGGCATTCACACTAACCAAGCTCAAGTTTATTACCTTGAAACCCAGAATGTTTCCACAGATTGTTCCCAAGACTAAGAACCTATTCTTTAAATGTTATCTTGAAAATGTGAAAGCATTGCGGGTTCTTTTTTAATTGTATCATTAAATTTTATATTATTTCATTGAGACATACACATTTATTCTTACATGTTAAATCAATTCAACATTCAGTGGAATGTTCTGTTACTAAAACGATTTTAATTACAGCATAAATCATTTGGAAAGACACAATGTGCATATGTTTGGAAAATAATGTTTAATTACCTTCATTGTTAATAAAGATTCGGAAAAGAATGTTTGTTAAACTAATAACAGTATTAATTTAATGGTTGAATTTCCTACATAATTTGCATCTCAAACAAATACAATTTGAATCTGTATTAAAAATCAAAATGAATATAAATGAAGATGAACAATAGAGATTTGCCAACAAATTACAGGTTTTTTCCTTCAATGTTAAAATAGTTCAAATCAGATTTGCATTCATTAGGTTTTAATAAACCTAGGTTAAGAAACTTAAATTAGTAATATATTAGATCTGACTTTTGGGTTAATATTGTATAACAAAAAAAATCTGCAATTAAAAAAAAAGGACTCATTTTTAATTATGGGAGGAAGTCATTTATATAAACATTTGTTTAAATTATAAAAACAAATAAAAGTCACTGGCAAATAAAATTGAATTTCAAATTGTTAACAGCAGTGGAATCTTATTGTTCACTTCTAAAAACAAAAATAATACAAAAAGGAACTTCATTGGAAAAAATGCCTAGTTGGCATACAATACGGATAAACATTAAATGTACACATAAATTTAATTGTACACCATATTTGAGTGACAGATTTATCACTGTTGCTCATAAAACTTTTTTTCCCTTTGCAAACATTGAACATAATCATAATTTCGAACTCATCAATCTGAAAGTAAAAGAACCTGGCATTCTATTGCACTGAGTATGTTATTGCACTCATAATTTGTTTAAAGCTTAACGTGAATATTGATTTGATTACAAAAAGGAAGGAAGTCCCAAAATTATAGAAGAATCGATTATAGTTTTGAAATGTTTTGTGTTTTTCAAAAAATATTTTTATACATTTTAAAATATAAACTCTGTAAAAAATGTTAATTTTCTTTTCATTTAGTAACATTTTTAATTCTTTAACGGAATTATTGTTTATAAAGCTCAATCACAACCTAAATTATATATATACAATCAATTTTTGTACGAAGCAAATTTTCCATATCAGAATAAATTCTCTATATATTACAAAGTATATTTACTTTTTATTGTGTAAAATAACTTTGGGAATTTTTGGAAAAGATAAATTTAAATTGTGGTAATAGTGGCAGGGGAAAAAACCTGAGCAATGCCTAAGTACAAAAAATTAAAAAAAAATCCAATTATGTTTTTATGAGAAAATTGTACACACTTGTTTTGTTCTTGTGTGTATAAACAATACATGCAGACACAGACACACAGATATATATTTATATATATATATATATAGATATCTATATATATATTTTTTTGTTTTTGTTTGAGAAGAGATATTGAATAAAGAGATTCCCATCCGACTTGACATTTGATCTCTTGATTCCATTTAAAACCACTTTATTGCTTTTTATAAAAATGTTGGACGGTCGGATGGAGGGCTTCACTCCTGGCGCTTCCCTGTATGATTTTTTGTTTGTAGTTTTGTTTCTTTGAAATTTTGTGTTTATTGTTTTTGTATAAAAACCCAGGAGGTTAAGTACTAGTCTGACTCATTGTGATTTTGCCTTTCTTCATCATTTCACCAACCCTTCTTTGCCAACTCAATTCCATCCCCTCTTCTTTTTTCTTTTTTTTCCACTTTTAAATTCAGTCAAGTGCTTTATGGACACCAGAACTAGCCACAATTTCAGCAAACGACTGTTCCAAGCAATGTTTAAGTTCAGCATAAGTCACTACAAGAACACTCTGTTCATCCCTTGACATTAAGCAGACCTGTAATCAATTGTATTTACATTATTGCTTGAAAAGTTAAAGCTCTTCAAATGTCAAATTACATGACTGAATATATTAGGTTTCAATTGGAAATTTTACTGATATTTTTTAAAATGTGTTTATCCTAATGATTAATTTAAAGTGCAGGAGCTTTTGATTCACTGATGGGAAGTAATACAATTATTTATTTTTAATAAAAGCAGTATATACCTTTTCCTGAGTGCCTGCATCCAGTTTGTTAAGACAATGAACAACATGGGCCATATCAAGAAAAGGCCTTCCATCCTCTGTGACTTGGTGAAATACATGGTCCCTAAACAGTTTTAACATGTACCTATCACCAGTTTCAGACCAAGCTGGGTCCATATTCAACCTACACATTAAGGAAAATTATTTTACACCATTCAATAAAAACCTTAAAGAAACGAAGAGTGAGAGAAAATTTCTTACAATCTTATGACAATTTAATTTTATATATATAAAATTTGAGATAAAAAGGTCAATGTCACAGATGGGATTTGAACGCACAGTTCTCAGAACTGAACCCAGAGCATCACGGTACAATTAGAAAATCCCATTTGTGATACTGACTTTTTACCTCAAATTTCATGTATAAAAATTAAATCTATATATGCCATGAATATACGCACAATTCGAGACAAAATTTAAACAACAAAATTTGAAAAAATAAAAATAGACTTTGCTCTGTTCAAAACATCCAGCCGTCAATATATATGCTGGCCACATTTTCATAAACTAACTAACTCTTGATAATTTGAAACCCAAGGGACTACAAAAATAATTTGAATTATCTAGAGGAAATAAAATCAAATTATTAAGAGTTGATATGCATTTTTCCAAGTTATTACTTAATTGTACATATACAAAACTGAAAAAAATAATAAAAAACTGGAAAATAGATCACTATAATCGTGAGCAATGTATGCATTATGAAAAAAATTTTCAAAAAAAAAGTTTTTGGTTTAATGCAGCCTGTCTAAATATTTTTCCAAAGTGACCAGTGATAAGAACATATAGACAAAACACTGACTGCTGAGCATTTATGCTGTAAGGAATTAAACAATATGTGGAATTTTGGAGGAACATTACAAAGAAAAAGTTCAAATTATAAAGGGGGGAAGTGGCTCCATTTCTCCCCCGTTACAAAAAAATATTTCGTATTACCAACAGTATTGGTCAAATTACAGAGATTTTTTATTTTATATTTTTTTATTTACCAAAGTGACATGCTGAGGAGTTTGTATTATCAAGTCTTGAATTAACAAGACTCGACTTTATATAGTCCATTGCCATTGACAACCTCAGGAGAGATTGTCCCATTTTAGTTAAATCGTCAGTGCCATTTTAAAGAAAAAGAAAATTGGTAGGCCAACCGTTTTTTTCATTTCCATGTCCATAGCATGTGCTATTATTGACTACCTTATCCAATATTATTGGAGATATTTTTAAAAAAGTGTTTAAATTGTCTAAACCTTATTAGTAAGCCTCAATATAAATTGTTAAATATTTGATCAAATCAATTTGTTTAATAAAGGTTCATTAAGAAAAGATTAAATTTCAATAAGATAATTTTTAAAAAATTGATTAATTTATATTGTAAGAGTGAGTTCTTTAAAGAAATTTTCTATTAAAGTATTTAAACCAGTAAACCAACAAAATATTGAGATGCACTACATTCCCCAGTTAACGTAGAATAAAAAATAAGGAAATTCCTTTTAACCTAGTTAAATACCTTAGCTAGTAAAATTCTTTTTATGTAGTTAATTACAAAATTTCAGGGGACCAGAGCACAAAGCGTGTCTCCGTCACAAAAAAAGGATGTAAACAATGTATTTAGAACAGAATGTATTTAGTGTATTTTGTAATAGGAATCTCTCTTCTGACAAATAGAACTATTAAATGGGAAAACCACGGAACTAAAACCACCAAGAATCAGGATGTTATAATCCAAATTATAATTATTAATAAATTATTTAGAGATCGTGGTTTGATGGAGGTTTAGAAAAAACATTTTCTTCATCATGCCAATGTTTCGATCTTTATTGAGGTCATCTTCCGGGCCTGGGATTTATAAACATTGTTTAAATTATACAAATACATAAAAGATGTGAATATTAATTTATACAATGATGTACAAATTTTAGGTTTAATCTAGTATTTGTACTCACTCAAAGTGTGTTTTCTGTGTACATATGTTACTGTTGTGTGTTCAGTGTTGAGAGTGTTAGTGAGATATTAATGTTTTTTTTTGTTTATATATGTACATGTTAAAGACTATGAAGTTCCCACGATTCTGGGCCCTGTCTTTGCCATTATCAGATCTGAGTAATGGTCGGAAGATCGGGGTGGTAAGTACATAAAAATGTAAAAAGGAAATAAACCATAGAATTAACCATTAATTACTAATGACAATTTGACTACATTTTGGATTCTAATCTTGAATTCTAAACATTAAAAATTGTATTGAATCAATAAAAAGTTGAATTATACGATTATAAAAATAATACCAGTTGTTGAAACATGAGTACAAAATTTTTAATGGTTGTCACTTTTCTAAAAATATATTTAAAAACATAATATCAAAATAATGAAACTATATAAACTTACTCTGGCCTTTCATTGATTGTCCCTAGTTTCACAAGTAGGCGACAAAGCCGGCCATTTTCCATTTCTTTCGCCATTTCAGTGTTAAGAATATCATTGTGGTATTGTACTGTATCCAGCTGAGAGTAATACCGTGCGCCTATAATTGGCATTAAATCAACGACACTCCTCATTGTTTTTGAAGATAACAGGTAACTAAGGATGCAAAATGAAACATTTATTAACTTAAGTATAGCATGAAAGTTGGCTAATATGTGTTGTAATAATTTTACAAAATGATAAATAATGGTACCCATTAATATTAACATAGAAATATTACTCACATCACTAAATTTCTCAAATCAGTAGAGTAAGTTCTCGACATCAGGTCTAAAGAAGTTTGGAGGTTTTCTCGCTGGACGGCAATCAGTGATCTGCAGGCGAGAGCAAGTACCAATTTTCCCAAAGCCGTCAAATCTTCTTGCTGAAATTTGTCTTGATTGCTGAACAAATTCATTGCAATCAATCGCATGCTAAAGAGAGTTCTTAAAAAGTTACCTGATAATGTGGAATTAAACTAAGGGGATTTGAGAGAGATCCATCAAAAGTGACAACATCCATTATGCCTGGAGAGCTAAGCCGTAGACGTGACCTTCCTGTATGGAGAACCTTTGAAGGATCAATGCATCTGCATGCTAGACCAAGAGCATGAACAACTGCCATAGCTCCAGTTAGTTGGATTACATAGCTCCAAATTGTAGTTTCAGAAAGCATTCCGTTTCTGTAGGGGAGAGGAAAACATTTTTTTTAAATATTATAATTTCAAATCTTCATAATGTGACTCTTACGTATGTTGCTGCCTCAGTAAATGATTTTTACTGTGAGAGTAAGGCCGAGGAGCATTTGGATTTGAAGAAAATGAATCACTGTAACCGTTTAGAGAATCCGAGTTGGAAAAATGTCTTGCTAATAGAGTTTCAGAATCCGGATGATAATCATAAACAAAGATTATTGCTGAAATATAAATCGACATCAAATTTAGAATAAATCTGCAGTTTCTATTTTTATAGCTTATTATTAAAAAGAAAACCCAACCGTTAGTTGTGAACTTAGAATAAAAACCGGCCTCAACGATTAAGATGTTGACACGGTCTCATCACTGTAAGGTACATGTCCTGGGTTTGAATCCAGAGGCCCTGAATTCAAACCCGACATACTTACAAATGGGCTTTTCTCAAAAACACTGGCACCCCGAGAGTTCATAAAACCCTCATAAAAAAAGTGGTAATGTTATAAATAAAAAAAGTGGTAATGTTATAAAAAAAATAAAAAACACATTCATGCAACACTACTATTTAGTGTTTTTTAAGTGCTAATGGGCAGCAAAGTGAGAAAAGCTCAAAGTCTCTTTTTGTAAAGGATGGTTCTACTCACAAAATTGTTCTTAGCAACTATCTGGATTATTATTTCCATGGGCATGAAAGTTGTGATGTAATTACAAATGGGTTTTACTTTTTATTTTGTTGATATATTTATTTTGATATTATTTGTAAGTGGCATTGTTATGTTAATAGTACTGATTATTTGGAGATCGTGAGGTACGGTCTGGTGTGATGTAAGTTTTAGAAAAACATTTTCTTTATCAAGCCGTTTTGATCTTTATTGAGATCATCTTCAGGGCTCAAAGTGTTTGTTTTCCATATAGATGTGTCATTCTTGTGTGTCGTGTTGAGAGTGCCCCTTAACATGTTTGTAATTAAACTTTTTTAAGCTATAATTACAATTAAATTCAATTCTTTAAATCTAAAGAAAATTAAATGATCAAAGTACAGCGAGAGAAAAATAATTAAAAGCTTTTAAAAAAATGCCAGTGACCATACATATAAACTGTAATTAAGGGCAAAAACTGTTCATTACAACCATATAAACATATGAACATTTAATTGATAAAACATGTGATAATAGTTACTTTTTTGTTTTGAAGGATGTGTCTATTGTAACTTACATTGATCACCAAAAGCCTTTGTTGTAAAAACCTCCCGCAACTGGACAATATTAGAATGACTTAGATTCTTCCACATATCCACAAGAACCATGCATTTTGAATTCGGCAAACGGAATCCTAAAATTATTGATAATAATTAGCTGAGCAAGATGTGAGAAAAACCAGTTGACAGACACTCACCATGAACCCTCCTGAGACAATACCTTACACCGGTTTTAATATGAGTAGCTTTGTAAGTAGATGTTGAATATGGAATGAGGTGAGGCTTCGGCACAGCTGGTAGCTGTTCTAATGGGACAAGTTCGTGATAGTTGTCTACTTCTAACGGTAGATCTGCATTTGAAATGATACTTATGTTAAACTTGGCCATATCAATTTTATAAAGAGTTCTAATAACAATTATCAATAAAACTACCCTAAAAATTGAAGAAATGAAGCTAAAAGTTTTAAATTATTTAATTGTAATAACATGTATGATATGCTGAAAAAAGTTATAAGCTCTTCTAAAATAAAACAAATGGTAAATGAATTTATTTGTTTTTATTTTATTACCATGTGTGTCAAACATGCACATTATATAGTTTTAATTTATTGTAAAAAAAAGAACTTATTTTAATTTTATTAATAACATTTTCCAAAGCTGTAACTTTAAAACTAAATTGAAATAAGCTGTCATCATGGAAAGACTTAAATTTTCATTCTCAAATGTAAGGATAAATTGCGGTGAATCAAATTAAAATGTTACACTTACAGTGAGGTTACTTTTTACATAATACCTTTAATTATATGTTATGAAAAATGTTTACCAGGGTACAATGTTGGATCCGGTGTTGCCAGTGTAAGATTGTTTTTATGCTGTATTTCCATTCGAAGCTGATTTGAGACAAAGTACGATGCTGAAGAAAGGACCGTATCATCAGGTGTCTGACTGCTTGATGAGCCTGCTCCACTTCCGACCACCTGCTGGTGAAGTTTGGCCATGGCCGTTTTAGCATGACTCGGAGTACCTGGAAACATTGTGACTGAAGGCTGTCTGAGAGTTATTGATGCCCTGTGATGGTGGAGATGCTGTTCGTCTTCTCCGCCTCCACCTCCACCCCCAACAATTGGTACGCCAGTCGAGTTTGTGCTTCCAATCGTTTGTACAATGCTAGATCCAACTCCACTGTTTGCAACAGTAGTCGCTTCAGGAGCGGAGTAAAAATATGTAGTTCCACCGACATACTCCTGCACAAATACAAAACAAAAATAAAAATGTCTTTCCAAATGCTTTAGCTTTCATTCTAATCACCTGGTATGTTGGTGCTGTAGGAGTTGGTGATGAATTGATATGTGATGTGACTGTCAACGGTGATGTCGATGAATATGTAACACTGTTAAGTGAAGGAGAACTCCTTGGTATGAATTCAGTGGAACCAGGTACAACCTTCAAACAGAAAATAGATCCCAATAAAACAGTAGATAGCTGTAAAGAGTTTAATGTTCTGTAGATTATGAACAGAATTAGAACTATAGTAATAATATGCACTAATTAAATAATATAGGCCTGCCTTGAATAACCACGCATTTACTAACACTCAAGTTTCCAAATGTAAATTATACACAGTTAATAAAATTTATCTTATAGTTTTGTTCCTTTCAAATTTTAGAAGGGGAATTTGGACTTATGCTTTACTATAATAATAAGTTTATGTGCCAAAGAAAATCACCATCCATTTATACTAAAATTTTCCTTATTATTGTTATAAATTTATTCAATAGTTCAATAAATCAGAACCTCAGGTTATGCCAATAAATTACATACAGCAAAATAAAAATATATACTTTAAGAAATAACTTATCTATTCAATGAACATAATCAAGATGTTTGTAGAACAATAACTTGTAAATTATAAATGGATTAGCGAATGTCTAATCTTTTTTCTATTCATTGATATTACTGCTAAATGATCTTACGCCTAATCCTAGTTTTGTAATTTCTTAAAACTGCTTTTAAAGCATATTTTAGCTTTAGCATTGTCTTAGAATTTTTTAACAAGGGGCAAATCAGAGTGGAACTAAATCCTCTTTACAGGGTGGTGGAAATCATTGGGACTCTTCATATGGTAAGGAGTCCTTGATAGGCATTATGCTTCTAAATTATTTTTGTAATTCAATTTAAATACAACAGTGTTACACAGTTTCAACAAAGCAAGGGAACTAGACTGGTTTGAGAAATTTGAGACAAAAAAAGTTACAATTCACATTTTTCGCACATTCAAAATTGAGCTTATAAACCAGATTCTCATTGGAACGTTGGTGGTGGATCAGCGAATTCACTCTTACAATTCACATCAAAAGACATGTTTGTAAGTCTTTCAACCTGATGATGAGCTACAAGCTCGAAATCCGAATCGTTATAAACAATCTGTGAGTAGATCATTTATTTACATCATTTACAAAAAGTTATTCAGGCAATGTTTGATTGTATAGCGTGTTTTAAATTCTTTAGTCAATTTTCTAGTTATCATATTTCAAGGCTAATCCTTGAACTGTTTTGAAAAAGAAATTAAACAGATTGTAAATATTTTCTATTTACAATCCCAAATAAAAACTACGATGTTGCAACACAAACAAAGGAAGGATAATGGCAATTCAAACAAATGAGTAACAATTTTACTCTATTTACTTAAATGCTACAGTTATTAAAGATATGTAAGGGCAAAAATACCTTTTTAAGTGAGGAAGGCAACGAGTCGTTCAAGCTTAAAGTAGAGAGATTTTTCGTTAATGAGGCTGCCACAGGAAGACTTTCATTTTGTCTTTTCTGAAAGAAAATACAACAAACATTTCTTTTAAAAAAATCATCACTCAAGTCAGTCCTCATAAAAAGTTAATTAGCTTAAGAATTTGCAAATATAATTAATATATTACTGCTTAGTTCCATCAGATCACATAAACGCAAGAATAGTTAACTACATGCAGCTAGGTTAAAATAAAGTGAATGAACGTACTAAACTAGCATCGATGTTCAGGGTGCAAGAGTCGAAGGAAGAATGTTAAATACTCCATCGAATTTTATATAGGTTAATTGTACACTTTGTCTAGAGTTCACCTTGTCCTACTCAAGTATGCAATCACGTAGGAAGGCCTCTGTTACAGAATGAGTGATAAATTGACAGTTATCATTTCTTTTTGTTGTGCTTCTTCTTAATCCATTATAGATTGATTGTAGGTATTTTTATTTTTACCATTTTTTTCTGGCCAGCTAGCAGCTAGGTCTATTTTGCATTTTTTTTATTACCTCTATCTTTGATGTTCAACCCTTCCATAAATGATTAAAATGTCAATTAAAATACATATTCATAATATTTAAATGGTTATCCCATCTTTGACAGGTCTCAGTTCTCAGTAGACTGCATAGACCCCACCCCTACAACTATGCTAAAACTATGTCCAGCTTAAACATATGGCTGGCAGCCCGACAGGCGATTTTAATCTTAACGCCTTCCTTCATTCATTCATGCTAATAAATACATAATACATTCTTGCATAACTTAATTGGTTCAACTGGTATGTGGGTACTCGATGTATTCATGTATTTATATGAAATTTTTTATCAGCATGGGTTCAGCCTACAATTGTTTCCTATTAGTTTTTCTGAATATAATCAAATTATTATTGGATCTAAAAATTACAGCTTACAGATAATCAAGTCGATGGGCAGAAACCCTACACGGAAATATTGTTAATTAATTTTTTTATGCTGTCCACAAGAAATTTTATTTTTCAAATCTTTAAGAATTATCTTGTTTCAGTCATTTACATATTTATAGATTTGAAAAATTATAATCAAACTTAATCAACCTGCCAGCAAATTATGCATTTGATTCCACGAAGGCTAAAGACTAGATACTTTTATATCATACTTATATCTAATTATCATTGGATCTAAAAATCACCTCTTTAAGAGTTATCCCGTTTCTGTCATTATCATATATTGGAAAAATTATAGTCAAACTTAAACAACTTGCCAGTAAATTATGCATTTGATTCCAAGCAGACTGAAGACTAGATACTTATATCAAAATGCAGTTCTGAATAAAATTTTTACCTCCTCTCTGAAAGGGAGAGTCAACATAGCCGGCATTTCTAAACGATACAACTTGAGGAGCAATCAAAGAGTTTCATCCTGTCGTGTTCGTACTCAGTTTAAAAATCTCTAAATATTCTAGTCCATCGTTACAATTCTTGTACAATAACCTCGAGTTCTGTCTTTTTCTTCATTAAGGATTTTTTCACAACTGTTGAATTTTTTATTTAATTGTAAAAATATTAAAACAAAAGTAGACTATTTCATTTAAAAATCAATACATCGCAAAAGGAGATAAAAAGAAATCAAGTACTGAAAAGATATTTTTTAAATGTAGATTAATTTATACTACAGATGATTTAAAAAATAAACAATCATGGCTTTTTGTACTGAAACAGGCTTCTCTTCTCACTATCTTGAGAAAAGTCTATAATATTAATGTCTGAACAATTCTTGTTTATCAGGTGGTCAGTATCATGTTCGACACGAGTATTTCATCTGAATAGGCAAAATGGCCCAATAGCAATAAGAACAAAAAATTTATGAATATATCAAATGAAATACATGTCAACTAATTTCCAAGTTGGTTTTTGCATTACTATTTATTTTGATTTACATGTCATTTTATATAAATAATAAGATATAAGAAATAATAAAGATAAATAATAAATATAATTTAACAGCTGTATGGACAAATCTATATCAATTAAGAGTTAACCAATCATTTCAAATTTATTTTTAAAAAGCCGCAAATATTGCCTTAAAGCAAGTCGTCCGATTATGTCAGCATAATAACTGTGACATAATGGTATAATAGTAAACAAATAAACCATAACAGATAATTAGAACTTAGATGTTTGAATTCACAGTAAAATTCTTATAAAACTGAAATTTTCTTTAACATTTTGGCTTAAGATTCATCAGATACTACATTCCTTCATTCTGATCATTTAATGTTTGGGCAACACAAACATTAAAATCATTGTACAAGTCGAAAACTCTAAGTGATTAAATTGTCTTTACCCTAAAAAATTGTAGAATTTTTTACGTTTTTCATTTAACTATAGAATGTCAGTAATACATTATAGAAGAGTCATTTCCAATTATACACTTTCCAGTCCACTTTTTCCTTAATATATCTGTTTCTTCTAATTTAAAGTAACAATCAAACCATACGGCCAGTTTAATAAAATTATCAATTTAATATTATCACACTTTAAAATATTTATGCATTTATGACAACCAAATATTTATGCCAAGATTTATGACACAAAGTCCCAAAAGGTGTCTTATGGTAAATTTTTCACCATTTGTCTGTATCACACAGACCATTAGATAGAAATGATAAATGGTGGAATGAGTGTTTTGTTGAATCTTTTTTTTTTTAAATAGTTCCTACTCCCAATTAGTCGTTTTCAACGATCCATATTTGAAGCTTATAGCTTATCATCAAATTGAAACAATTTACAACCACGTCTCTCGACACGATGTTCAGCGGCATTTGACAAATACCGCATGCCAGGAGCCACCTTAACATTCTATAGAGCCACATGGTCAGTAATTTGTCCATCATCACGACTGATGAATAAATCCTCCAGCATTGTAAAGAAACGAAGAACAAAAGTAATTTAATTTTTGGAAATCTGAGACTTTTATTAATTAAGTTGGGTATTTTACAAATGTTTGTATTATTAATAACTGCTTTTAAACCAGTGTACTTTAAACAATTTTTCTTATATTTTCAACCTTACATTATTTTGAAATGTATGGTGTTTAGTGACCGTTAATTAACGATTATTTGGAGATCATGACATGCAGTCTTATATGTGACATAGGTTTAGGAAAACATTTTCTTTATCATGCCAACCTTTCAATCATTACTGAGATCATCTACAGGGCTCAAAGTGTTTGTTTTCTGTGTCATTATTGTGTGTCGTGTGGGCACTCTCAACACAGAAAACAAACACTTTGAGCCCTGTAGATGATCTCAGTAATGATTGAAAGGTTGGCATGATAAAGAAAATGTTTTCCTGATCTCAATAAAGATCGAAACGTCGGCACAATAAAGAAAATGGTTTTCTAAACCTACGTCACACCAGACAGCATCTCACGATCTCTAAATAATCATTTTGAAAAAAATTGTACAAATTACAAGCTTCTAAACTAATATTCGTTCAGTTTGTACTTCATTATGAAATAGGACCCAGGTAACTCCACAGATGTAATGAATATTTTTGTTTCTTATTATTACTACTGTTTTAAAATATATCATATTTTTTGTAATGATATTCTTATTTGTTATTGTGTATTGAACTAATCAACATGAAGGAAATAATTTTGTTGGTGGTCACAATGGTTTAGGCGTTGATGTGGCGCTCA
Organism: Cimex lectularius; assembly: GCF_000648675.2. NCBI lineage: Eukaryota > Metazoa > Arthropoda > Insecta > Hemiptera > Cimicidae > Cimex > Cimex lectularius. The sequence continues at coordinate 309,610 of NW_019394218.1, forward strand.
TCACTGTAAGGTAGAGGTCCCGGGTTCGAATCCAGTAGCCCTGCATTCAAACTCAACATACTTACAAACGGGCTTTTTTTTCAAAAACACCCAGCACCCTGAGGGTTCATATAATCCTATATATATTTATATCTTGTAGTTGAAATACTAGTTTTAAATTAAATGCGCAATGCAGTACATTTACGTGATTTATGTACTGCCTAAACTAATACAATCAAAATCTGGATCAACAAGTTCACATAACAAAATGTTTATTTTTTCTTGACTATTGTTAGCTAAATTAATAATCAAAGACATAAAAAGTCATAATTATGAACTATCCCGCTTGTGACACTGACTTTTTTATCTCAACTAAAACTTTAATTATAGATTAATTAATTGAAAATTATGAACTATATGTATTTCAACTAAAATTACAAGTAGCATACTTGGTAATTTAAGTTTGTAAATTTATAATTGTGGTAATAATAAACAAAAAAAAACGTGAGGAAAATTCCCAGATATTATAATAAAAATGAATAAAAAATTATATTATCAGTTTATTATAAAAGAAATGGTAATGTTCAAAGAGACAAAATAAGTACAACAGGTCTGAGATAAAGCGTCAGTTTTATTTACCATGTACGTCGCCAGTTTCGACTCTTGGGGGACTCCGTTGACTGAGGAATAGGGCAGGAACATGGGGTCCATTGTCCGGCCGTCTAGCGTTTACCTGCGACCAGGCGGAAATGCGTCCTCCGCCTCTTCACATGATCCTCGCGACGGTTCAAACAGCGCAGTCCGTCATTCGTCGCGCTGGAGGAGGCGCGGATAGGAAAAACAAAACAGGGAAACGCAATTGATCGCTGGCGAGCCGTGTCCCGACCTTTTCCGCCCGGGAGACTGTCTCGTTATTGTTGGATTCGAGGTGTTTCCACCTAATCCGCTCCACATCCACAATCACTGGACGAAGGCTTTGTCTTTCTTTTTCTACGCGTTCGACGCACTTCTCCCGAAAGGTCTCAAGCCCGCGCCGAGGAAGACGGCCGATCCATCGAGTCCGTATTATTAACACCTTTCTCGTTTTCCTAGAACATATGGCGTTCCTGTCCAGCCGAACGCGTACCCGATTTACGATCCAGAGCCAACTGATGTCTGAGGGTCGAGGGACATCTCTCCGCTTTGCTTCGCTTCTCACCAGGATTCTGTCACTGGACACTGACGCCAGGAAGCGCGGACGGCGCAAGTACGACTGGACTTCAAGATGGCCGTAGTATGTACGTACTACGTACTGACCGTACGTTCGTGTACAAAACACAAATTTCCAACACAAAACTCTAAAAGGAACCTTTAAAACAATTCGAGCTGGACAAGACGTTTAAAAGGAAAAGAATGTCACTTACCTCACAAGGGGACGTTTCAGTCAATAAAACCAGACTTACTAAAACTTCACTGACCATACTCTAAAAAAACACTACTGCTCTTGTAAATGCCTAAAAATAATTGGAGAAATACTTTTCTGGAGGCTGAAAAATATAAAAAAACTTTTTACTTTTCCTTCTTAATTGACTTACTTGAGCAGTTTTATTTTTGTATTTTTTAATTTTTCTTGTTCTGAAGGTATTTCAACATTCACTACTTTACTGCTGAAATGTAATGCCAAGAACCCTCGTACATTGCCATGTTGGAAGGGAATTTTGCATAGCCTCGAACAGTATGAGCTACATAAATCAGATCAAGCAATTTCACCCAAATACAAAGTATGATTATCATCTACCAGAAATCATTAATGCCATATATGTCATACAGTCTCTGCAGAAAAGAGTAGTTTTTCTGCTAGAGTCGGTGACATTTTAGCATCTGTGATAATGAGGTAGTGGACCGATTTGGACCAAAGAAGCGATAAAGCATAGGGAATATCAATCTGCCGAAAAGGGAGACAAAACACCTCTTCACCATACAGTTGATGCAAGAATGGAGCATGTGGTACACCCAAGGATTTGCTATTTAAATCCACATTCCCCAAAATGTGTTTTTAGTGACCAGTTTAATAATTTGTTGGATTCGTGAGGAGCGGTCAAGATTCAGTCTTGACCACTCCTCACAAATCAAACAAATTATTCCCGTAAATATGATAAAAACCTTGGTTATCTGGAATTAATGGTACAAAAGAATTTGTGGTGCAAACAAGCATAAAATTAGCCAATGAACAGGAAAACATAAATTCTATCATTTTGAAGCTCAGAAATATAAAAAGGCAAGTCAGAAATTTTTCTATGGGCTGAAGAAATGTTGAGTGACCGTTTTGCTGGGAAAGCTTGCTTTCGACTGGAAATGTGGATGTGTATAAATAGATCTATGCATTTTTGAAATAATGTGATATTAATGTGTGATACTGCACTATAGACTTTATTGTGTGCTATAGTAATTATTTATGTATAAAACTATTTATTTCATTATTCTATGTTACTTGTTTTAATTAATTTATTTACTATATTACATATGATATTACATGAAAGCAATGCAATATAGTTTTTAAACAATTCAACACTATTAGAGCTACATTTCAACACTTATTCCATAATCGTTGCCGTTTTTATTTATTTACGCATAAAGTTTTGATGGTGTAGATAGATAAATAATAACCCATTCTCTTTGATGCATTAGCTTTTTAACACCACAGAAAACTTTTTTTTAAATTTCTTGACTCAATCTGCTCATTGCCCTCAAATTACTTATCACTTCTGCATTAGATACTGTCCTGACCTTAAACCAAGGGATCGTATTCCTTCCTACGTAAACATCTTCAGCAACCTTAACATTCTAAGCACTTATGAACTTTTAGTTTTAATATACATATTTAAAATTAAATAAAAATAAAATTTCCTCCATATCTATAAACTTTTTTTCCATATAACTTATCCTTGGCTTCAGATTTGCAGGGTCAAGACTATGGAATTTGCTTCCCAGTGAAGTACGTTCTGCTTCCTCGCTGGCCTGTTTCAAGTCCATGCCATTTGAGTTTTGAGGCATGAATAATCTTTTCTGCCCTCTTCCTTTTCTTTTTCCCTTTTGCTTTCATTTTGTAATGTGATTTCTTCATTTGATTATAAATAATATATTATTGTTTTGTATATTTTATTATTATCTTACTATGTTTATAAAAATAAATTTATTTATTTCTAATATATGTAAAAATGGATTTGATAGGGCACAAATGTTGAAACTTAGTCTTCAGAGCCATTGAGTGTTGCTCTAGATAACTTGAAAAAAAAAATTATGGTGGGTGTTGATCTGCAAGTGGATAAGCAGGAGTGGCGGATGATCACTTGGATCCTCTTGCTTTTATTTCATTTTAAATACATAATTCAGTTTTGAGAAATAAAAAATTCTAAACGAAGAAAATATATTTAAAATTATAGATTAATAAACACAAAGAAACTTAACAAAACTAAATTATTGTATTTAAAGGGGTGCACAAACTGAACATAAACATTGGTTTAAACACTGTTTAAAAAAAAAAAATTATAGATATGTAAAATAATTAAAAACAATTGTGTTCATTTATAAATTTTTAATTTAAAACAAGAAACAAAATGGTGATGATAATTGGTTTTTAATTTTACTAAAACTGAATATGAACAATGTAGTAAAATAATAAATAATAATAATAAAATAAAAGAATTGATCACATCTTAAGGCATATCTATTTTTATTATCGAGTGGAATGTTGAACTGTAAGCAAAACTGATTGTTTACAGTTTAACATTTCATTCAATATTTAATTTTATAATTTTATTGTACTTGAAACTATAGAAAAATGTTAACATTTATTTAAAATTAATTTATTAATAATTAATTAATATATTAATTAATTAAGATAAATTTAAAATAAGTATCAAAATCCTAATGAAGGCGATATTGAAGAAATCTTTCTTGAAAACTAACAAGGAACAACAAAGGAATTGAGTGTTTTCTTTCTAATTGACCTCGCTTCTGATCATTTTGTAATATACAATTGCAATTTTGAAGGCTGGTCAATAATAATATCAGAGATAATATTTATTTATAAACATGTGGCAAATTAAACTTATCTGTCATGATTTTGATTAGCTAAGGAAGGGATATTTTTAATTTTTGAGGAGATAAAAGGAGGGTGATAGATTAGTCAAGTACATTTCACACGTATTACTAAAAATTGTTGTATTTACATAATTCAATAAATATAAAGATTTATTTATCTATTAACGTCCCTCTTACTCTACTCTTCTTAGCATCAAGTTCAGCTTGAGTCTTTTGAACCACTAATTTCCTCTTATTCATGCCTTTTCGTTCTAACTGTTTCTCAATGATCCGTGCATTATTAGCATAAGAATCAGCAACTTCCCTCTAAAAAAGATATAAAACATCAGTGAAAATTGTCAAAGTAATCGGTTAAATAGTTTTAATTCAAATATAATTACAGCTTCAATTTCGTCTTCTTCTTCGTCAATAGTAGACACTGTGACTGAACTAAATTTTCCCATATTTTTCGTATGTTTTGTGACCATTATTTTTTTAGGCCGTTCTGCAGTAACCTGGTTATAAATGTCCATCTTGGGCTGTTCTCCTGAACTCTTGACAGCACCTTTCAGCACAAATGATACACTGCTTGTAAGGTCATGCTTATAGTAGAGACTTAATTTACACCTGTAAAAATTATAGTTAACTTTTAAGACCAAGCACAGTAAAGTGAATTATTTAAGGATAAGAAAGGAAGGAAAATTACTTATGACAAAAAAACATATTTTCAACATTATAAAGTAATTTCTGCCATACAGGAGGGCTTAACGTTCAACGCTGGGTGTCACGGATGAGGAGTTAATCCTCTTACAATACTTCTTTCATACTATTCTCAATTAAAAAAATGGGCTGTGCCGGGATTCGAGCACAGGTCCGCTAGCATGGAAGTATGAATCGAACGCTCTGACCACTCGGCCACCGCGGTGCATTATCTACATTGTATTATTTGAGTGAGAGAGAAAAAAAAAGGCTGTTTTCAAATTTTGTAAATCTACATAGAATTCTATTTACATTCTTGCTACCAATGGTTAGTTCATTTATTTTTAATGGTCTAATTGACCAAATTACTTCTTTCAATTAATTATTCTTTTTATACAAGGTCTTGATTGAGATGAAAAAGTCAGTGTCACGAGCAGAATTCGAATTCAGCTGAAAGTCGTGGGTTCGAATCCCGCTTGTGACACTGACTTTTTCATCTCAATCAAGACCTTATTTAAAATGAATAATTAATTATGGTCAGTGGTGAACTGAAACATTTTTCTAAACAAATTAAAATTGAAGAAGAAAAGTTACAGCTTCCTGAACAAACCTTCCATGTTTGAAAATATAAAATTAATCTAATTTAATTTTAAATATTAACATTTTTTAGTATTTTTAAAGACTACAATATCTGGAAAGTTTTTAAATGTACTTTTATAATAAAAATAACTAGATAAGAAAAGCTGATTACTCCAATAACGACCCAGATAATTCATGGGGCAGCCAAGCAAATACATTTAGTTTATAAAGTAACTAATATTATGTTAAACAGAAATTTTCAGTTAAACTAACTTTTTGCACTTCATTCTATGCTGTTTTTCAATTCCTTCTGGCCTCTTGAGATATATAATTTCATCTGGGTCACAGAGTATTTTATGTGCATGTTTGTGCCCATCTAAGACTCTTGCACCGTCTCGACGTCGGAGAGGAAGTTTCTCTACCGGACAATCTAAAAAGTGTTACAAAAATATAATTAAACTTTGAAATGACAACTAGCTGCATGAGCAAAAATATATTTGACTACAAAGGATTTTATTAAAAAATTAAATAAATAAATGAAGTTGAGGTTATCAACTTGCAGTATACGATGTTGTGAGTTGGATCTTCAGGAGGTCAAATGACGGATGAATTTAAAGAAACAAGGAAACAGCTTCCAGGTTGAGCCGAGCTTTTGGCGATTTATATATATTATATTTATAATTATTATTTAGGCCCTGATACAAATCGCTGAAAGCTCGGCTCAACCCGGAAGCTGTTTCCTTGTTTCTTTAAATTCATCCGTTATTTGACCTCCTGATGATCCAACTCACAACATTAAATAAATTAATAAAACGTTACCTTATTGGACATTAATAACATAATTAACATAAATAATTAAAAATAGTTTTAAACATATATAGATTTAGCACCTCATTGTGCTATATTAAAAAATCCCAAAAGATTTTTATAGACATATTGGGCTGCAGTAGATCTAAGTAAAGGAAGCGTTTGGTGTTCGGACTAATTAATAGGTGAGAATAATCCTTAAACCTTTAACACTATGTCTAATTTGATTATTACCAATCATCTTGGTCTGCCTGTCCTTGCTGGGTTAATCTATTCGACAGTCCACTGAAGATGGCAAATGCCAAAACATGACTGCAGGCAAACCCAGCGAGGATAGGCAAACCAAGATGATCAGGATCAAATAAAAGTGTGTGGTGATTAGTGACCGTTAATCGAAATCGTGAGATGCGGTCTGGTGTGATGTAGGTTTCAGAAAAACATTTTCTTTATCGTGCCAACGTTTCGATCTTTATTGAGATCATCTTCAGAGCTCAAAGTGTTTGTCTTCTGTGTAATTATGCTATTCTTGCGTGTTGTGTTGAGAGTGCCCTCTCAATAATAACACTTCAGGTTATTAATCAGCTTCCATAGCTTTGCCAGCAGCCCCTGAGTGTAGGGCCTTGCTTTATTGGTGTTCTGTGATAGTCCAGTATACATCGATTTCGTCAGGGCCGCTAATTATAGGGATCCGAATGCTGGTTTCTGAATACAAATTACAATTGCTTCAACTGGGGCAGTTTTTCTAACATAGAAAATGAGATTGTTTCCACTTGATTTTAATGATTTTTGCCATTTTACACAATTCAGAGAATCTTTGGAGGATGTGAAAATGAATAACAGGGATGTGAATAATTAAAAATTACCTAATATGAGTGTCATTTGTCCACAGTGGCAGTAGTAAATATGAAGAGGTTTTTCCTCGCTGTATTCCTCCTTGTCTTTTGTATCGGAGCAAGCAATGCTCCTCGATACGACTTTCGGCATTTTTCAATGTTCTTAGTGTCAAGTCAAACAAAAGTCGAAGTGAACAACAATTCAGCACCGAAAAATACTAAAAATGTAAACAACGTGAAATAACACAAACAACATGGAAGGTTTTACTGGAACTACAAATAACAATCGATTTAAAGTCGATAAAAAAGTCTTATCATCGATTAAAGTTTTAATAAATTGTTTTATAAATCTTTTTCCATTTATTATATTTCCACTTGGAATGAGTTTTTAAAAGCAATCAATTGAAATGTTTTAATATTTATTCATTTTGTAATTTAGATTCATTTTTTTTTCATTTCTTATTCCTTTCTGAATTCTGAGGTTATTAGGTTGTTACAAGCTAAAGAATAGTAGTATAGTACTACAACTGTCCCACTCCACTTTCTACTTGCTAGTACTCTTCTGTTGTCTTTTTACTTGGTGTTAAGAAATATTGAATTTTTATGCTTTTGCGTCTGAAACATATTTTTATTACAACGGATCCAAAAAGGTGAACAAATCGGATGTCTTGATTCGTTTCAACAGGCTACAAAAACTGCGGAAAATGCAGGTCTCCAACATTGTCAACGATATTTTGGTAAGTCGGATCCATCCTTCAGGGCATTTATAAAAAAAAGCGTGTATTGTTGTTTGTATTTATCGAGACGTCACTTCGGCCTGAGACGATTTTTAGAGCTGTTGCAGTGTATTAACAAAAATACACCGACAAATTTAACGCACTCAATTTATTTAGTTTAAAGTTAAATTCATTATCTCTACATTAGATACAGGTAATAGATGGTGTTGGTATTGAGGAAACTAGGGAGTGGGGTTTGTGCTCCTCAGGCACTGCAGCTTTTTGGCTTCTTGTACCTTCCCAGTTCCCTCATTCAGTGCAATTGACTCAATCCTTCTTCTCAGAAGTATTAGGTCATTGACTGTTGCTGCTTCAATTTCATTCCCTAGGTTTTTTTCTAGGCTAGGTTAAATCTCCATTGAGCCATTGTTTCGCATTTGAAGTTGATTTGGGGGTTGTTTCCTCCTAGCATAATCTGCAGATGGAGTTATCTTTATATATGGCCATGATGTGTAGATGTTTTCTCAGATGCCATTGATTGGTTAATAGTCCTATCGCTCCTCTGAGTGTAGCCTTCTCCAACTAAAGCAGTGAGTTTGCCAGTCTTGGTGAGGGTTGTTTTAACATAAGTTTACTGTGTCTATCGCCGCTAGAGTTTATTCACTTCTCATTTTGTTTTATTTTGATCCATTCTGCGATGGAGGATTCTGTATTTGTTTTTGTTATCCCAAGTTAGGTTTGGATCCTATGTAAGGTCTTGCAGATCCTCCTCTGGTAGTGTGTCTGCTTTTTCGTTACCCAAAATTACTTTATGCCCCAAGATGTAATCAGGTTGTTGTGTTTCCACAGGTTTTGTAGATTTTGGATGCATTCACTGATTTTGATGTGATTTTTTATATACTAATGCTTAATTAATAGCTGCTTGGCAATCAGATCTTATGAGGATTTTTTTGCTGGTGTAACCTCTTTTAAGATTTTTTTGGGCACAAGCGTTGATGGCTTGTATTTCTGCTTGAAAGACCGAATTGTACTTTCCTAATGAGTTTGATTGCTCATGTTTTGGGCTTGTACAAAAAACACCCGATCCAGGTCCTTCGTTTGTTTTGGAACATCTGTATACCATATCATTGTATTTTACGCTTTCCTGAGTTCTTCCTCTCAGTCTGTTGAGACTTTATAGGATGTAAAGAATGGTTCCAGGATCATAGTCAGTCCCCATTTCTAAGAATGGGTGTCTGATTTTAAGAGATATGGCTGTGTACCGAATTGTTTAGTTCTTAATTGTTTTTAGTGCCTAATGAGCTTTTGCAGGTAATTAAGAGCTATCATAGTCAAAATAATCAGTAAATTATGCTTTTTTTTACTTCCTTTATTTACTTTTGCACTGATTAATCCCATTCGCACATAAAGTAGCATTATGCCGTTTCATTCTGCTACGCCTAAATATACTTATTCTTAAACCTTTTTCAATGGCTCCACATTCCACTCTACAATAGGAAGAATTCTTCGGCACTTCAGAGGCTAGAACTAGAACACTAGAAGGCCAGGACAGAGTCGGCATAGGTCTACAGACACGAGTGAAGATAGATTCATCCATCATCAGGCTCTGAAATTGCAGCATTTTGGGAAATGAGACAAGATATCTGATAAGACAAGTTTGAAATTTTTCAATTTCCTCCAGGACAGTTAGACGGCTCAGTGAATATAATCTCAGGGCTCGGCACTTGGCTCGTGGATCTCTTCTTACCTCAGCTCAGAAAATGTCCAGGCTTAATTCGCATGAGAATGTGTGAATTGCACATTAGAAGATTGGGGACGAGTTCTCTTAACAGATGCGGGAGAGTTGGCCTGAAATCTTCAGATGGGCTTAATTTAATATGGAGACATTCAAGGTGTGCTCCTTGCTGTTCCTCAGGTGGCATTCCATGGTGGGTCATTGATGTTCTAGAGTGGTTCTCTCTTGGATGTTCGCACCGAATTGGTTGTTGTGTGAGGAAGATCTCTAACTTCACAAGACATAATTGAAGAAGATGTAGTACCATTTGCCCCCCCTCACATCAGTGAGAGATTCTTGCTAATGCAGGATAATGCTAGGGCCCTTAGAGCACGTATTGTAGATGACTACCTGAATGAGGTTGGAATTGGAGTGCTTCGTTTGGCCAGATTGAAGTCCAGATTTGAACCCAATCCAACACATTTGGGACTGACTTAAGCGTCAAGTACGACTGCGAAAACCAGGTCCTAATATCCTAAAAGAATTCAAATCGGTTATTTTTGGTGAGTGGGAAAGAATTCCTCAGGATTTTTAAATACATTAAAATTTATGGGTGATGCGTTTGTTTGTTCAGTGTATTTTCAAACATTTGACAGAAACAAGGCAAAAATGATGTAATGCGTTACACAGGCAGACATTAAACACAGTACAAATTTTGTATCCGGGCCAAGAATGATGAAACTATTTTAATAAATATACCATTGCAAATATCTCATGTTTAGCTGAATCTCATGAAGCTTCACTTTCTGCATTCCTCTAGATCATGGGGTCAATCACTCGACAACAGTGGTAGGCTGATGGTATAAAGGTTATCATTTTAAGATAAGAGATAAAGCATACATTATATATATAAAATGACTTTTATGAAAAAGATGGTTCTTACATGGCATCAAACGCTTATCAGGTTGAAGGAATTACAAACATATCTCTTGTCATGAATTGATTAGAGACTTTGTCGAGAGACTCTTTCAGCCTGATGATGAGCATTTAATGCTCGTAATCCGGATTGTTTTAAATAATAAAAACTCTTCAGCTAACGAAGTTTGGGCTTTTATTCCAATGAAGACAGGATTATTGGAATTTGCCTGAAATGCATTTATTTTAATAAAGAGAAAAAAATACTGGGGTTCTTCAGTCAAATAACACCAACATCCATAGATGAATAGGAACTAGTAAAGAAAAGAAGCCTATGAATTCTTTAGCAGTGAAATGTTAGTTTCAATGACAAACATATAATGCTGCACAAGTTTCAATTTCTAGTTTTGTTAGTTTAGACTATGTCGCTTTCATTAATTAATATTTATTCAACATACACTAGGTTTGATTAATATTTCACTAGAATGAATTAAATTTATGATTGTGCAAGTATTAAAATATAGTTTATACATTTTAGCGGGTAGAACCCATCGAAGAGGCTTTTAGTTGTTTCCTCGTTCGAAAAGAATGTGACAAATCTGAACTATTAAAAGAGTTGCAGACAGTGTTTACTGTGCCGCCTGCTGAGCAAGAAATTGGAGTAAAGCAGTTCTTAGCAATGGCATCCACAATAACCAACCATTCAAGGCTTCAGCATCTTTTCACTCTTTTAGAAAACCTTGTTACTAATGGAACATTGCCTGCAAAGTAAAATTAAAATGCTTTAATGTTAATTAAGGCATTTATTAATTATATATATATATTTTTTAGGTTGGTTTGTGAGTGTATTCTGTCTTGTGATAAACTTGTCTATCAATTAGAAAATTTTTGGGTAAATAGCTTTATCCTTATCAGAAATATAATTTCTGGAGTAAATTACAAAGGTGTGAGAGACATTTTAAAGGTAAACAGTATGGTTTTTCTCATTGATTTTATTTTTAAAAATTATTTTCTACGCATTTATTTATTTATTTTTTTAATATGTTGAAATAGGGTTGTTTTGAGAAAGCGAGGTCGATTCCGCCCCATATAAATTCCTCAGTGATTCGCCAGATGAAAGCTCTAGAAAATGTGATGTACATAATATTTAATAGAAACGTCTCACTTTTACCTGCTTATTTTATTGCTAATGAATTGTATAAATTGTGTCCGGATGGGAAAAACTGGCCACATTGGGTAATGCATCAGTTGTGTAAACCATAATTTTCAGACAAGTCATTTCTGTAATTTTTTTTTAATAGAAATTGGCAGCTTTGCATTCTGATTATGTGGAAAGCTTTAGGCCTACTGCTCAGATGCTTTCAATAATAGGTCATTCCAGTATGCTCCCTGTTGTGGAACACTCAGGGTATGCAGATCATCTAATAAATCCTTGGAAATTAGATCCGAATACATTAAAATTAGCATTAAAAGGTAAGTTTTTAATGTACTTTGCATTTCAATTGTTTTTTATTAATTATTTTTATTTGAGTACAAAACTAGTTAATATTTTTAAATCATCATGTTGTTTTGAAATCCATGTTAAGAGTTTTACTTACATAACTTAAATGCTTTCACACGATTAAGGATAGGCCATGCAAGGTGGATACAGACAATTACATTTAGGCCAAAGCCCCTGTGTATATGTCCAGCATGCAGTTAAAGGTTGTTCGATGTGTTCCGCATAATTGAAGGGTGCAATGACACCATATAAAGAACCAATAAGAATGCCACCCGATATGAGAATGAACTGCCTGCCTACACCTGGAGTGGGTGATTCTCGAGACCTGCTGATAATTTACTGTAAATTACAAAATAGAATTGCCAGTGGATTGTGAGAAGTGACCGGTTCAACTCTGTACATGCATATGCAGATTTGAGCTTATATAAATCATAATCTTTCCCTTCAAGGCGCCTCGAATCCAATGGCCCTGCCTTTGAACCCGTACTTAAAAATGGGCTTTTTTTTCAACCCCCCCCCCAGGGTTCATATAACCTCGTAGTTGAAACACCCTTATTTTTAAAATAAAAATAAAAAAACTTCAAGAGAGGCTTTGTTCTTAATAAGTAAGTGCCTCCCCAAATTGTACTTCCTGATTATACTAGATGTTTAATTATATAATTAGACATTACCTCAACCTATTAACCAAGTTGGATTAAAATTGGTTATGAGGAAGGAACCTCTGGGTTATCGGACTTCTGTTCCTCCGATACTACATAGATATGTGGAATTCCAGCAAATTTTCTTAAAACAATGAATAATTGGATAATAAAGGAGAACTGCAGTGGCTCATATTTCCCTTTCTATTTATGTACATAACTTTGTCATAATTTTAATCATTTAATTTATAAAGTGGGTGTTCAATTCATGAATATAACTTAACTTACTTTGTTGTCACTACCATGAAAAGATTACTATCTTCAGTTATTATCATCCATTTCAGTTACCTAACTTTATGTGTCTTAATAAATTAGTTTTACCTATTTTTATTATTTTCATCAGGGCAATTGTCCTTCCTATTTTATGTCTTTTTCTGGACCATTTTTTAAATTAAAGACTAGACTTTTCTATAAACAAGTAACTGATTTGTTGCTACATTTAAGTAAAATTCAGCATATAAAGAATTTTAGAGAAATTATTAAGTTTCCTGTAAATAAAAAAACACTACTTTTCAGTAACTAGTGCCACTGTCTTATCACTAGACATTTTAATATATTTTATGTAATTTTGAATATTTGAATTAATGTAAAATTTCTTATCATTATTTAAGGTAATTTGCCTTATGACAAGTCATTAACGGAGCCACAAACCAACCTATTACGATATGTTTTGGAACAGCCTTATTCACGTGATATGGTTTGTTCCATGCTTGGACTTCAAAAACAGGTTTGCTAGAAGTTATTGTTATTAATATTTAAATTTTAAATTTTATTTTTTTTTACAGCACAAGCAAAGGTGTGTAGCCTTAGAAGAGCAACTTGTGGTTCAGATAATGTTAGCAATGGAAAAAACTGAAAATGAAAGCAGTTCATCTGGCCAAAATCAAGAAGGTAGTGATGATGATTTCACTCAGTCACGTGCCCGATGGTTTCACCTTTGCAGTCAACTTATTTATTTTGTTTTATGCCAATTTGCAAGTTTTCAAAACATCGTCATGGCACTTCATGAGAAAGTCAGTTCAGTAAAGCATTTATTTATTTATTTTTTTCATTGGAAATGTACCATTTCAGTTATCTGTGAGGAATCTGAGAAAGGGAAGAGACCATTTAATGTGGGTGTTACTTCAGTTTATATCTGGAAGCATACAGAGGAATTCAGTAAGTCTCAGTGTCAGTTTATTAGTCCTCATTCAAAATGAAACAGTCTTTTCTTGGTTTTTATTGGCCTCATGATCATCAATCACCATTTTTACACTTGTGAAAGTAATTTTATTCAAGCACTATTCTGTGGATTTTGCATCATTTTAGTTTGAGTAACATTAAAAATAAATGTATTTTTTTATAAATAATATATCATAATAATTTTTTTTTAAATTATTTTTAGTTATCTAGCTTTTTACCTGTTCTCAAACTTTTTGATCTTTTATATCCTGAGAAAGAGCCATTACCAGTCCCAGACTATACAAAACCTATTTGTATTCATCAACTTTCAATAGTGTGCATCTGGATACATCTTTTGAAAAAAGCTCAATCTGATCATGTAAATATACCTCGGCCAGTTCCAAATTCTCTTAAGTTACAACATGAGTAAGTAAAATATATATCTAAAAATAAAATTTATGGCAAGGCAATTTATTTAATTGTAGATTTTTACAACATCTTGTTGCAAATAATATGGGCTCAGATTATAAGATAGCAATATTGTGTAATGCTTATTCAACAAACTCGGACTATTTTAACCGCCCCATGGCTGCATTGGTGGAAACCATAATTGGTAATCAGAAAGGAGGAGGACCACCTCAAGGAACATCATCGTCAGCTCAAACTGCCAACCTCCCAACAACTCCTTTATCAATGACGATTCTTGATTCACTAACTGTTCATTCTAAGATGAGCCTCATTCATGGAATTGTTTCCCATGTGCTTAAATTAGCCCAGTCTAAATCCAACATGGCACTGGCACCCGCACTTGTTGAAACTTATTCAAGATTGCTAGTGTACACTGAAATCGAATCTCTGGGCATTAAAGGATTTATTAGTAAGAACAATTTTTTAGTTATAAAATGTTTAAATATTTCTCGATCAAATCACAGTTAGCAGTGAAATTTTTACAGGTCAACTTTTACCGAATGTCTTTAAATTCCATGCTTGGGGAATTCTTTACACTCTCCTTGAAATGTTTAACTACCGAATTCACCACATTCAACCCCATTACAGGGTTCAGCTTTTATCACACTTACACAGCCTTGCAGCTGTGCCACAAACGAACCAGACACAGTTACATCTATGGTTGGAAATTTTTCCTTTCCTTCTTCCTAAATTCAAAAATCAACAAAGAATGTGTTATTTTTTTAGTGTGGAATCTACTGCCTTAAGACTGATTACTGGCCTTGGTTCGAGTGAAGTACAACCTCAGCTGTCACGTTTTTTAAGTGAGCCTAAAACTTTAGTTTCTGCAGAATCTGAGGAACTTAACAGAGCTCTAGTATTGACTCTGGCAAGGTAATGCTTAGTAGGTATTAATTTGGTCATTAAAAAACTTGTTAAAAATATATGTTAATCTATATTAAATTAATTGTTTGGAAATAAATTTATAAAAATTCCCTTCTAAATTTAAAGTGTTTTTTCTTTGCTCACACAGCATATCAAGTTTAAACACAACAATTTAAACACTAAACCTTTATTGTTATTATCATCACAGAACATGCTCAAAATTATTTTCAATCAATCTGTTTTGTGTTAAGATCGATGCATGTCACTGGTACTGGATCAGATGCAGCGTCGGGTGCATGGTGTAAAGAACTGCTTAATACTATCATGCAGAATACACCTCATTCTTGGCCACCGCACACACTTCAATTTTTTCCCCCTGTCCTAAGTGATTTTTTTCAGCAGAACCATTTACCTATGGAAAATAAACATCAATTGAAGGTTACTGCTTTTTACTTCATGTCAAATCTCTTCAAATTCAAATTTTTTTTTAACATTTACAGAAAGCTGTCGAGGAGGAATATAGGAATTGGGCATCAATGAACAATGAAAATGACATAATAGCTCATTTTTCAGTTCCTGGTACTCCTCCTTTGTTCTTATGCCTTATATGGAAGATGATTTTGGAGACTGATAGAATAAGCCCAATTGCTTATAAGTAAAGATTTATTTTTTATCTTTTTTTATGTTAATATTAATTTTAACATAAATTTGTAGGATTTTAGAAAGGATAGGAGCTAGAGCGTTAAGCGCTCATTTGAGGAAATTCTGTGATTACTTAGTTTTCCAATTTGCAATATCAGGAGAAGGGCATTTGGTTAACAAGTTTGTCGATTCTGTTAATAATATGATCTGGAAATATAATATAGTTACTATCGATCGACTTGTCCTTTGCATGGTGATTTAATTTTACTTTATTAGTTATTTCAATTTATAACAAAAAAATGTAGATTCACATGTTGATTTTCAGGCCTTAAGGACTCATGAAGGAAACGATGCTCAACTCTGTTTCTATATCATCCAGCTTTTGCTGTTCAAAGCTGCCCAGCTCAGAAATAGGGTAAAAGAGTTTGTAAAAGAAAATTCACCTCAGCATTGGAAACAGTCCAATTGGTAGTGTTAAAAACCATTTATTTATTTGTTAACTGCAATATACTGCCTTTTTTACATATTAATTGAGTATATGGACCTATTACATTTTGAATTATTAAAAAATAATCAATAATTTATTTTAAGGCATGAGAAACATCTTGCATTTCATAGAAATTACCCTGAAAAATTTGCACCTGAAGGTATCCTTGAAGCAACTGGCTCATCCTCTTTCCAATCTTTACCTGTTTATTTTGGAAATGTCTGCCTACGTTTTCTACCTGTAATCTATCTTCTTATTTATGTTTAATATTATTATTATTGTAATTTGAACAAATTCGTAATAATTAATTTTCAGGTGTTTGATATAGTAATACACCGTTGTCTCGAGTTGACCCCTCAGGTTGCCAAATCATTAGAAACACTTCTGGACCTGTTAGGGAGCCTATATAAATTCCATGGTTAGTTTTTACCTTTACTTACACAAAGCTTATGTATTACTGCTAGTTAATTACTTACAGATCGTCCAGTGACTTATTTATACAACACTTTCCACTATTATGAAAAGAAAGTGAGAGATAAGCCCCAGCTCAAAAGGAAGCTGGTGTCAGCGGTACTCAGTAATATGACAGACTCTTCTGATGGTTCAAAAGGTTGGAATTTGTCAGAACCCTACCAAAATTACATGCAGCAGCAGCTAGAAAATTGGGTTCCAGAACTTGAATACTACGCCAAACTTCTGAGCCGAATTGTTGATAGTATCCTTTATATGTTATGAACATGTTGAGTGCTGATGACGAACACACTTAGCTGGTGTGGCGCACATAGTTATATCAATGAACATTACAGTTGTAGCATCGTCATTTTATCAGTAGACAAAAGTCTAAAACAAGGAACACAACCGACACAACGCAACGTGACCTGATGCCTTGTTGCATGTTGGTGGGGTGTGCACATCTCTTCGACACAAACACACGCCATGCAACAGATGATACAGTGTATATCATAGAATTTGTGAAATGGATAGCTCTGATGAAGAATATTAGGAAGATACAGAAGTATTGGCAGCAGCAGCGATCTGCTTGCTTTCAACGGCTAACAGAAAAACTTGGGTTCATGAAGTGAACCTCACTAAAGGTGTAAAATACATTGATTTCTATATTAGAAAAGGAAGAAAATGTTGGTCGATTCAGTATTTAATATTTTTGGATGATGAAACATCAATTGGATTGTCTGCAAGTAGCAAAAAAGAAATGGTTCTGGAAAGCTAATAAAAATTATTATACATCATGTATTTTACACTCAAATTTTGTGGTTTATTTCATGGGTTTTAATAAAAAATATTTAACTGGTCACAATGGTTTAAGCATAGACACGGCGCTTATCACTGTAACGTAAAGGTCCCAGTTTGAATCCAGCGACCCTGCATTCAAACCTGGCATACTTACAAATGAGCTTTTCTTCAAAAACACCCTGAGGGTTAATATAACCTCATAGTTGAAACACCCTCATAAAAAATAATAATAATTCTGGTGGTTTGACAGGCAAATGCACATGGGGATAATATAGTCTTACGTAAAATTCGACAACGGGTCATGTCGCATTGAGTTAGGTCAGGTCAGGTAAGTGTGTTCCTCGCTGAATTCATTTGAATATATGTTATGAGGTATCAACCCACCGGCTGGACTCTACTAGCCTGCCATTAATTAGTGCAAATAAATAAATTAAATTTTTTATGGGAAAATACATTTTGTGAAATAACTTTTTTTCTTTCAAACTATGTTTAGATTGTGTGGGTATGACTGATAATGCCATTGACCTATAATATAAAAGCAATATTTAAAAAAAAAGAGAAATTAGGTATAAAAATAATTTTAAAAGTAGAATATACCTAATTGTTAAAATATGTTATTGTTGATTACCCAAACTAAATTAATAATTAATTTATTATTCCAACCAATATATTTACCTTATTGAATTAAATTAGCTATGTCTGGAACTTCACAATGCCCACCTATAGATTGGAGATTCAATGAATTTCCTAACCCATCTGCACGTGCATTATATGTCACCTGCGTCGAATTAATGGCTCTTCCTGTTCCACCATCTGTCGTGGCTAATAGTCTTTTGAATGTTATTACAAAAGGGTATTTAAATAAAACATAAACATTAATTAGTTTCATGAAAATAATTTTTTTTTCTCGTTCAGGTACACAGTGATTCCAAATGGGCAGATACAGCTTTGGATCAATTCAGTTGGGCTCGTGATGGCATCATTACCAGATTCGTATTGGACGGTACTTCAAGAGAGGCTGATTGAAGTCATTTCATGTTCCAGCCTCACTTCCTGGCCTTATAGAAATTCTCCATTTCAACTGTTTAACTTTTCCACTGCTCATAATTCTTTCTTGGAAAATAAATTCGCCTATACTTTAGCACTTGCACATGCTACATGGCATCATGCAGGTGTTGGACATCTAGCAACCATTCCGACGTAAGTATCAAGTGAATTGAAGTAAAGTTGTCTGGCCTAGTAATATTAACTTCATTGTTGTCCTAGGTTCGTAAAGGAAAAATTAACACCACTTGTTAAAACAGAAGAACAATTACTTTTCTTGTGTCATCTCATTGGACCGTTTTTACAAAGGTTTCACACAGATCAGTGGCTGACGATGGTACAGCAGATTACATCAGAATTCTATGCTTGTTTGGAACAAGTAGACAAAGCTGTTCCTGATTTAAAATATATGGATCCAATCACAGATTTACTGTATCCTTTATTATACAATAGATTCATTTTAAAGATAATTTGAAAATAAAAAGTTTTTCGGATGCAAGTCAAAGGCAGACAAATAAAATATGTGGCTAGCCAAGTAGTCAGTGACAGGTAAATGCAAAACTTGACTAGTTTGTAATGGCACATGATTTGGCACAAGACATTCCCAAAATATGGAAAGCATTTTGATTTTAAGAAACAAAATTTTTCAGAAAACTTCAAAAGGTCAAATTGAAAAACAGTTTGTTCAGAAACTGTACATTTCAGAACAGAAATGATTCTAAAGGCCTGTGACACCGATTTGATTCCAAAAAAACCCAATGCCCTTAAAAAGCAGGGGTTTTCTAGAAAAGGTGTGTTGTTCTGGAACGATGTCCATATATGGGGAAGGGTTTACTGAGTTGTTCCAGAACGATGGCCGAAATGAACGTGTTAAGATTATCTGATCCTTGAATTTATCGTGTTATAAAAATATGTACGTATATGTATATGTAGCTTATGAACTTTTATTCATTTTGGAAAAAATCGTGTATAATTAACTGAGTATATGTAAAATTAAGAATAACATGACAAAAATAATAAAAGTTGGTATTAACCTAGAATCAAACCTGTGGTTCAATCAGTAATAAATGTACTTCTATATGAAGCCATGGTTTGCTTACAATTAGAATAAAAGAGAAGTTTGAGGCATGGGCGATCAGTCACAGTAGCTCAAGTGGTTGGGGCAGTGGTGTATTGAGCCAAAGCTCGTAGGTTCAAATTCTACCTGTGACACAAATTTTTAATTTGTTAAAAATTGCCTATAATTAATTGAGTATAAACCTCATTTTAACTAAACATGTTTCATTTGAGCAAAAAGAATCGGGATTTTCTTTAACGGCAAATATCAGATATCACATCAAGTACATGTTTGTTGGCGACACAATGAAAATGGAGGCAGAAACTGTCATTAGGAGACTCAGGCCAGCTCTGCAGGTACGGCTACGGTTTATCGCAAACCATCAGATTGAAGAGACGGATCAACAGCAAAGAGATCAGTCCGTAAATATTGGAGGGGCAGCTCCTGCCGGTACGCTCGCTAACACTCCTCTCACAACAATCCAACAACAATCTACTCCAATGGAAAGATGAAGTTTTGAAGCCTGAATATTTTATTCAACAGTTTCCTATCACTTTTCTATAATATGTGTAAATTTGTAAATTATTGCATTTTAATTTAATTGATACTGTTCGGAATTTATATTTTGATTTGTAATATTTTCAAGTTTAGTTTTATGTGAAATATTATTCAGTACCTACCTTAAAACATTTTTCTTTGTCTTGTACTTTAAACTTTGTTGAAAAAAAAGTTTTTAAAACGCCTAATCTCTTGTCAGAAGTGTAAATTTAAACTTCATTTTAGGTTGACATTTGTATTGAAAGAAAGATTAAAGGTACAAAGAGAAAAAGTTGGACTAGTGATTTACAAAACTATCTTTTTTCCAATCTGGGTTTTCTTACAAAAGCGAAAATGAATCCAATGCGAATCTGGTATCAAAAATTTAAAATTTCTCATTCAACCTCTTAATAAGTCATAATTTGTTAGTAAAATAAAAATGGTTTTGCCGGAGTGAGTAATATTTGAAAAGGACGGTTCTACTCACAACTAGTTAAAAACAGTTAACCAGTTTGTGAGTCAACTATTAATCAGTATAAAAATTCCAGTTACAGGAAGCCTTCCATAGGGACAAAATGATGGCCCTGGTATTATTAGGTACCATGCATTTCACTGAAAATTTTTTTTTTATGAATTTCTAATTACTCATAAATCTATAAAAAGGTATTCTCTTTATGTTAATATAATATATTCATCTATGTTTTTAGTCATAGTCAACCAGCGACTACTTAAAAAGAGTGGCTGAGATGAACAATTATTTTCACGAGATGTGCTTGAACCCACTACCTTTGGCTCGATACGCCATTGCTCTAACCAACCACTTGAGCTATTGTGACTTCAGCCTCCCGGGACACCAACTCAACATCTCAAACTACAACTTTTTCAATATATTTGCTAAAAAGAGGGAAATATGAGAAAGTCATAGGTCGAGATGATGAGTTGGTGTCCTGAGAAAACGAAGTCACAATAGCTCAAGTGTTTAAAGCACTGGTGTATCGACCCAAAGGGCACGTTTGAGGCCCACTCATGACAGTAATTTATCATCTCAACCACATTTCACATAAAAATTATAAATCAATCTTCTTTAATAAATCTTATACAAAAGGCCAAGATATAATTATCCCATTGCACCTCATAAACTAAGAATTGTATGCTGGTATAATTTTGTATTTACAAAAGTAGACGAGCTTTTAAATGAAATTTATTTTGTGGTTAACCAATTTTGAGTTTCTCTGCTAATAATAGTGTATCACATACCTGGCGACTGTGTGCACAATGATGCACACTTTTATCATTCATTCCATTACACCTGCTGTGAATAAAAGAATAACAACTGAGACAGTCAAACAGTTCAAATCCTATGTATTTTTTTTCTCTTTCAATTTTAACAAATATAATGACTGATATTAATAAACAGAGCAAGTTTTTAAAACTTTTTTTAACAGTATTAAAATAGAGAGGTTTAACTTTTTCGGCAATATCGCAAAAATATACAAGTTTTAATTACATACATACATACATAGTTACATGCTTAGAATATTTACAATTTAACAATATTGAGCTTTTGATATGAATTTAAAAAAGTTAATTTTTATTTTTATTTTTCAAAATGTAAGTTTTAGTTTACATTTGACTTTGTGAAAACTTAAAAAAAAAAAAATCTTTCCAAATGGGCTTTACTGGGAGAATGAGTAAAGAAACATTATATTGTGTTCAAACCAAAACCAACAATTGATAGTTATATTTTACAAAAGCTGTTCTTTTGAAAATAAACTAAAATGCAAACAATGTCAGGTTTCTTTGATAAAAAATGATTGATTTAAAATGTAAAAAAAAGTTTTACTTATCTAAGTGTCTATTTAATTATTTATACACAATATCAACAGTTTAGCATCCAATGTTTATAATGCTATTTAGCCCAAGCATTCGGCCTGTTTTGCTTTGTTTGTTTCTGCAGCATAAATGGTGGAAAGTGGTTATCAAGCGAGTGCCTGGAATAATGTTCACTGAAATCGCCACTCCTGACAACTTGTCTACAAACTGCACACTTTTTCAACTTAGACTTATCTGCTTCATTATCCATGGAGTATAAAGTCCACAATTGCTGAAAAAAATTGAGTTTTGTTTTTTAAATAAGTAATAATACAAGTTGCGTCAATAAAATATTTTCAAGTCTCTGTTCTCACCACTCTACTTTTTTGTGGTCAAATTGATTGTCAATTTTTTCTCAGTGTAAGCGTGGGCAAAAGATGAAGTAATTCTTTGTTGGACAAAAGAGTAGAATTGACAACTGATCAAAAGTAGATTAAAGTAAATAAAATTACAAGAAATTGTAAATCTGGTCAACTATTATATTACTAACTTCTATTTTATTCTTTATTATCATTCTTCAAAGATAAAAACAAAAAAGAAATTAATAATGGTACACTATGGAATTTAAAAGAAGTAAAATTTCAAATCAACTCTCAGTTATGTAAGTAAAATCATTTTTTTTAAAAAGTAAATCAAAAACAAAGACAAAGTAACTCATCACAATAGGAAAAACAATACAGCACTTGCTTAAATGTACTCTGATGCAATTATAATTAATTTCTTGGTAAACACTGAAGGAATTAATATAAAGTTCGCAATGAAGGTTTTAACATATAAATTTTGTCAAACAAAAAAACCATTCTGTATTTAAACAAATAAATAAAGCTAAACAAAAATGTAATTTTTGGAAAAAGAAAATTAAACTGTACTTAATGTTATAATGATGAATTAAATCAAATGTGGGGTATTCAAATAAGTTCACTTAAACCACAACTCAGAATTCCTACTTTCTTATAAAATTCCTTTATGACATTTCTCATACCACATGTTTGAAACAGCATTCTGCGATTGGTTTATGTTTTGAAAGCTGGTGGGATTGATGTAAAATATTTAGATACACTGCATGGTAAGATGACGAGAGGAGTGCGGTCTAGCAAATGACGAGGCCAATTGAAGGAAGTTCCTTAAGGTTTCAATAGTTTTGTTTCCAAACAGGTTTATCAAGTAATTTGATGATGTAATGAACTAGAAACACATTGTGACACAAATAAACATTTTGATTATTTCCAGCGACAACAATATTATTCTTGGGGCATTATTTTAGGTATCAACGATATTGTTTATCATTTTCATTCAATGTTTACTAACAAACTTGTTTTACTATTACGGCATAATACAAACATGTGATAATTATGCCAGTACAACAGAGAAATGTCCACCTGGAATTCCTCGATTGGGCTACAGTGTTAAACCGGAAGGGGAAGCCTCGAACATTTGACTTAAAGTTCATTTGTGAGTACAAGTACTTTGATTGAGTCTAACATTTCTAGCATTGTATAAATTCACTTTTTTCACATCCTACATGTATTTGTATAATTTAAACAACATTTATAAATCCTAGGCCCTGAAGATGATCTCAATAAAGATCGAAACGGCACGATAAAGAAAATGTTTTCTAAAACCTACATCACTCCAGACCGCATCT
Source organism: Cimex lectularius (assembly GCF_000648675.2). Classification (NCBI taxonomy): domain Eukaryota; kingdom Metazoa; phylum Arthropoda; class Insecta; order Hemiptera; family Cimicidae; genus Cimex; species Cimex lectularius. The sequence continues at coordinate 333,141 of NW_019394218.1, forward strand.
CATGATCTCCAAATAATCATTAACAGTCACTAAACACCACACATTTAATTCGTAATGACTTAAGCTTTTTTTCTGCTTTACCTTTCCAAACTTTATATTTTTTTAATTTAAGGAAAAACATCCATTTTCATTTACCTAGAAATTCACTTAATTAGAAAATAAGAAAACACACCAGAGGCCATTTAAGCAGATGGTTTTCTCTAATGGTGTATCGAAAAATGCACTACCAATTAAGTTTTTTTTTTTTTTTTTTTTTTTTGACATTGACAACCAAAAATTGGACATTCGTATTTTGTTGTTTATTTCAAACTATATGTAGTATTTTTATCGTTATATTAATTACAACAATCTTAATTAAGTATAAACCAAATGAAATGAGATCAGAAATTCATGTTTTCATAATTTATTTTTAAATTATGATGGCTTGTAAGAAAATAGACCAAAACACCAGAAAATAATTTAGTGACAGATTAAAATTGAACTAACAATTTATTATATCACTAAATGATTTTACAATGATTGGGCGAATTTTCTTTCAAACCATCATAATTTTTAAAAAATTATGAAAACATGAATTTCTGATTTCATTTAATTTATATTAAATTAATGTGTAGAGATTAGTGACCGTTAATCGATATCTGAATAAATATTAAATTAAGTTTGTTTTAATTAATATAACAATAAAAATACATATAGTTTGAAATAAACAACAAATTAGGAATGCCTGTTTTTCCTTTAATATATTTAATTTTATATAGATGAAATTTGAGATTAAAAAAACCAAGGTCATAGATGGTATTCAAACCCACTGTCTTTGGAATGTACCCAACATGTTTTTCATGATCTATAACTTGGGCAAAAAAGGGAATTGAACAAAAATAGGTCGTGTTGAGTGTTGGTCTGTGTCTTGGGGATTAAGTCACAGTGGCTCAAGTGGTTGCCATTAATAATTGGGGTACAGTGCCGAAGACCACAGGATATCCTCCATAATATTGACTTTTTCTATCTAAAATTTTTTAGATATAAAATTAACCCACAATTATATCACACCAACCAGCTTCAAGGAAAACAGGAATGTGAACACAAGAAAATAAGACATGTAAAAGGATTGATTAGTTGTCAACATAATGTTACTTGAACATTCACGTTAGCAAACATTGAGAAAGGAAATTAATAATTTAAAAAATAAAATACCTCTTGTTTGTTTATATCTGGTAGAAGTGCAAGCAATTCTGGAAAAAGCTGAGCAAATATTTTCTCTGTCATGGACAGGCGACAGTGCTTATAGTAATCATCAGGCGATACAATGCCACTCCTGTATGCCATTGAAATATCTTTAAATTGCACCCATGAATCTGAGCCTAGGGCATTAGCAACTTTGTCAACAAGTGCGTTATTTCTTTTTTCAAAGTTTAGAGGTGGTATGTATTCACCAAGCCCAAGATTATCACCCCCCAACGGTGGAAAAGAAGCACCATTCATAGCGGTAAACCCTGGAGGCGGTGCCACTACTTGTTGAGAAGGTGGTGCTAAACCTGGAGGAGGTCTCTTTGGTGCCCAATTAACTTCAAACCCAGGAGGGGCTTTTGAAGTTTCTGTACCAGCGAGAGCAGGAAAAGCTTCGTCTAATTTCTCTTTCCCAGATTTTTTAGCCATCTCGGCATTGGATTTAGGTTTTGCATGTTTCTGCTGGTCTGATTTTTCCATTTCTTCAATATTTTCTTTTGGTTCACACTCATTTTCTTTATTGCTAGTTTTTGTAAGAGTTTCAGGCTCTCCAGGTGTGTTTTTCTCTAGAACACAAGCAGCCTGTTTTTTTTTAACATTAGTTCCAGCTACATTTGTACTCCCTTGTGTTTTGGACTTTGATTTTTTCTTTTTGCTTTTTGAGGGCTGAGGGTGATCACTGTCACTAGATGGAGCTGTATTTGAGGCAATACTTTTTGTTAACGTCTTTTCAGGTTGTTTCTTTTTAGGTGCAAGTGCAGGGAAATCATCAAGATTAGGTGGGTTTTTATTAGCGGGCTTGGCATTGTAAGCATTGTGAGGTAACGACACTACATGAGATTTGGATACATCTTTTTTCTTTCCTTCTTTTTTATTAGTTGTTGTCCATGTTGATTCTTGTGATTTCGTTTGACCCGTTTGTGGTGCTGAAGAAGGCCCGGGAGAGCCACTTCCCAAATCCAGGGCGGGGAAATGATAATTATATGTGTGCTCATTGGTGTTTGCTTTTGATGCTGTGAGTGTTGTCGTGAACCTAGGATGGTTGACCTGAAGCAACAAAGAGGTTACAAACTAAATTAGAAAGATCAAAGTAGGTTTTGAAAATAAATAGCTATTATTAGTTGTTTTTTGTTTCAGTCTGGTAACAAAAGATGCTATTGTTGCATGCTTCAAGTCACCTGAATAGAAAAGTTTGTGGAAGAAGGGGTCGGGCGATCAGTTGAATCAACTCTCAAACTGACAGTCGGTTCAGATGTGGCAGAGGAAGGAAGTGCTGGAAATTCCTCATATCCTGTAGGCCTCAGAGACCGTACTGTGGCTGTTACCTTGTGAGATAGAGGCGGAGCTGCAGGTGAACCTCCTAACGTTGGAAATTCTTGCTGACAATTTGTATTGGGTTGTCTTTGTGGAGTCGGTGTTGGCTGAATTTCCACTTCTTCTTCTTCTTGATGTGTAGAAGAGTGTCCTCCTTCCCCTCTATATAAACAAAATTCAAGTTTTTAAATTAAAAAATAAATAAATAAATAAAAAATCAATTACATTACCTATAGCTTAATCATTTTCAATCAGTTTCACCTGGCCAGATCAATGATTGAAAATGACAAAGCTACAAGAGAAAATTTCACATTACCTATAGTTTGTTCGCCTGACATAAGCTCTTGGTCTTGATGAAAGAGAAAATTCAATGTCAATTTTTCTAGCTTGTTTAATTCCAGCTTTTCCCAATGCCTTACCATGTTCATTAGCTTTATGAGCTGAGGGGAAAAAAAACAATTATAAGAAAACATTTTTGCTGTATGTTGCATGGGAAAATTCTTAGAAAAACTTTCTTGAATAATTTTTACTTTGCCTTTAACACATCCGTTATGGCACTGATTTGTAAAGACTCTCCTGAGAGAAAGGGCTGATTTTGAACAATTTTTTCTCTCAAAAAATCATAATACAAAGTCTAAAAGGTCAAATCAAAAAGGGGCCTTCACAGTAATGTTGATAAAGCAATACTAAAGGCCTGTGACATTGATTTGATTACAATTTTTTTTCTGGTAAACCATTCAACCACATTGGGAATCTACACTCGTTTTTACTCTCGCTTCACAACCCTTATTACATTTCTGATTTCTGCCTCTTGTCTGCCCTCAGTTTTAGTTTTGTATCGTTTACATATGCTTGGAATATATATTTTTTTATATATAATAAATACTTTTTTGAGTAAAATAATTTTCAATTAAATTCCTTGTTTTCTTCTTATATTTACTTACTTCTGTCAAAAAAATTATTACTGAAGGAATGTACTGTCAAAATTTTGATGGAATTGGTGCAACTTAAAAGGAGTAAGAACGATTCAAAACCGACAAGCAGCTGAGGCTGTAGACATGGAATTTGTTTTATTATCCAAAAATCAATTCTAAAAAGGTTAATTTGTTTATATAGCATTACACAATAATTATAAATCTACATATCCTACATTTTATTAAAAATGATGAATAATAAAACAAATAATAACCTTTCAGATCAATTTCCGTCCTAAACACTGAAGTAAATTTCTCTAAATAGCATTCGCCCTCTTCACACAGGAAATGTTCTGCTCTAAAGTGTTCCCTCAATGAATCGTAAGTTCTGAAATAATTACAAAACGTGTAATAACAGCACACTTGTAAATTTTAATTGTTACAATGGCAGTACTTGTAATATTGATGTATTCCATCTGCATCACAGAAATGACAGTAAAGGTGGTCTCTTCTGACATGACGGTATAGTTCATCATTGTCCATGTAACGTGTTTCACAAAACTTACAAAGAGGATGGCCCCTGTGAGATCTATCATTTGGATCACCATGCCTTCTATGTTCAGCCAACTCCTTTCTAGTGTAACACCTTCTTTCACTTGTGAGAATCTAATCACAGTTAATCTTTGACTTAAAATGGTTACAATTTTTATTATTATTACTTTTTAAGTACAAACCTTAAGATTATCTACACATAGGTCGCAGTATGTAAGTTGATGAACTCTTCTAACGTGGTCTCGTAGTTCATTGAAGTTAGCCCAAATTTTTCCACATTCGGGGCATTCATGTTTGAGAAGATCTTCAAATGCAGTTTTGATTTCTTTAGATTGAAACGTTATTTTGTACTTATCATCAAACTGGCAATTATTTTGCTGTATTTGTTCAAATGGCTTAATTGTACAAGTAAACACAACCTGAAATCAAAAAATTCTGTTTTGAAACGTTAAATAATAAAATAAAATATGTATCAATTGCACTAGTTGGGGGGTTTAAGGGCCAAAAACAGGTCATCGCCGACCCTTTGTGTATTTTTACTCACACCGCGCCCCACCCAGGAACTAGAAAACCACAGCACTCCACCAAGGAAAATTACAGCCCTTGCTCTTGGGGTTGAGATGGGGAGTTTGTGTCCGAGTGGATCAATGTCATGATAGCTCAAGTGGTTAAAGAAGCAGCAAATTGAGCCGAAGGTCATGGGTTCAAATGCTGCTCATGACACTAACTTTTTCTTCTCATCCAAAACCTTAGATAAAAAGTTTAATTGAAATAATTACACTGCTCAATTATGACTGCTAAACATATTAATGTAATAATGACAGAAATAATTTCTTTGTTAACAGCTCCCCACAGCCACTTCACAAGTCATTGGGAATCAAATTCTAATTACACGATTTTTGAAAATTTAGCAAAAAAGAGGGAAACTTTGAGGGTTAAGATGGGGAGTTGGTGTCCGAGAGGATCGAAGTCATGGTAGCTCAAGTGATTCGAACAGTGGCGTGTTGAGCCCAAGGTCATGGGTTTGAATCCCACACATGAGACTAACTTTTTCATCTCACCCAAGACCTTAGATAAAAAGTATAACTAATATAAAAATAATACAAAAATGAGTAGCACAAACATGGCCATAAAGTTTCAGAAAAAAAGCTGAACCTTGTGAATTGGCTTGGAAAAAAGAAAAAACCTACAACATAATAAGAAAAACATTGGCCAAGAGGAAAAATTGATATAGCCATTATCTATTTACTTAGGATAAATTGTTAAAATATTCACATTCAGATCGTGACACCTTAGATACCCATAATATTTCAATTTTTTTCTCAAAATTACTTAATTATTGGCCATGCCACATATCTAATAAAAGTGAAGACAGACTGTCCGCGGGGAGCCGCACAAACGTGCCAGGGGGCCCAAGGCTCTCCAGCCACACTTTACTTTTAGCAATTGTGGATTCCCTATTTACGGATGTGAATAAAAACAATTTACAATACCTATGAAAAGTCCATATCCCTAAGGGTTCCGGGCCTGCTCTGAGCTACCTCATACACCCTTGGCCATCAGGCCCAGCCAACAACCATCCTCGCACCCCTCACTGAAGGCAACCAATCTCACTCTCTGTTATATATAGTTTAGGAAACTAGTCTTTAAGATACTTTGACATCGTTCCTGACTATTATGTCATATAAGGCCTTATTATTTCGTCGTCCGTGTCCCAGATACCCTAATAGGTAAGATTTTTGTCAAGGTTGAAGTATTTTTGAAGTGAAACTTTATCAACAAATTGCCTTGTTGAGGTATGATTGTTATTAATGTAATAAACAAAAATTCAAAAATAAAATTGAATAAGAACCATCAGGAGAAATCACTGAAGTTGTTTACATAAACGACGTTGATAAATAAACTCAATCATTGCTGGAACTAAACGCATTTTCCTCTATTTTACCTACCCTTGTTGTATTCTGCTGTTAATAAGGACAAATGTCCCCTACTAATGATTTTGGCACACACCAATGTCACATGATCTGCACCTGCCATAGACAAGTTATAATGATAACATGGGCAAATAATCTGGATCAAAGTATGTTCTTGAAGAAAATAGCAAATTAAGTTGTCATTGCCGTCACCGGGAGATGTATGGCCAAATCTTAGTCTAACCATTGCCAGGAAAGTTTTTTTTTTTTAACTATATCTGGCAGTTAATATTAGGTTGGATCAGCGCAAAGTGCCTTCCTTTTATCATACTTAGTTTTCATAATTGCCATTTTTAACTACTGTATGCCTCCAAATGAGCCCCTAGATCGGAACTAGTTATAACAGTGATCAAATCAAAAACCTTGTGAATTATTAATAAGTTTCAAAGTCCAAATGAAGAGGATATATTCCTTGTCAAAAGATTATTTGGAGATCGTGAAATGCTGTCTTCTGTGATGTGGTTTTAGAAAAATATTTTCTTTATTGTACCAACGTTTCGATCTTTATTTAGATTATCTTCAGGCCTGGGATTTACAAACATTATGCATTAAACAAATACATTTAAGATGTGAATTTATACAATCATGTAAGCAATATAGAAATTTTAAGTTTAATCGAAGTATTTATACTCAATCAAAGTGTGTGTTTTCTATGTAGATGTGTCACAGTTGTGTGACATGTTGGGAGTGTTAGTGAGATATACATTTTTTTTTAAATGTTTATATAAGTTTGATTTTGAAGTAGGATTAAAAACTCATTTTTCTATGAGGAGTCGGCTTCTTTGAGACAAAAGAGGCCGACAATGAGAAAAAAGGGTAATGATTTTTCGTTCGGGCTTGGTTATCTTTTCAGGATTATAACAGATGGGATTATTAGGGAAAGGAAGGATAAATTGTTACTGATTTAGACTATGTAAAAATTGTTTGATATGTGGACTGTAATGATAGTTTTATATGTTTTGTGTGTTCTTGATATTGAATTTGATTTATGATATAGCATAGCTGCGGCTGAGTTTACATGTGTCTGTTCTGTAATTGATGATGTGTTTATCTCTGTTGAATCTCTGTTATGTAAACCATTTCTAAAAAGTTACATTTGTTTGTTTTGTTCTGTTTAATATTTTTCAATTGTTGAAATTGAAATTGGTGTTCAAAATGGCGGGTAGCTAGTGCTGTAGGATGTAAGTTGCTGCGATCTATCTCCAAATAATTATTAATTACCGGTCACTAAATGCTACACATTTGTCGAAAGAACTGAGTTATGTTGTTTTCTTTCTTTTTAAAAATTTGCTTGCTGAAATGGGTCGTTCAGTTTGTTACTTTATTCTGTAGTTGTTTTGTATGTCCAAGGGTCCAATAGAAATCTAACCACCTAAAAAAAATTGTCCAGCAAACCAGTACAAACAAGTTGTCAAACTTGCTTACATCTGTTTATTAATAATGTTATATTCTTTTAGTAATGACTGTTGAATATGTAAGTGATGCTATTCAAATAAAGGCTTATAAAATAGGGTTAAAAAAAATAAAAAGGATTGTTTAATAAGTCGATATCCAGCTGTTATCAATGATATGGCCAGTAGTGACGTTCACATCACCGACTCGTTTTTTGGGGGGGAAATCGTATTTTTGACAAGATCCCTCAGGCGGGAAGGATTGGGGAAACTTGAACAAATGGAATTAGGAGAGAATGGAAAATTTTGTGGATAAACAACAAGCACGTGGTAGGCCTAGGTCTAAGTGAGCGCCTTAAGGCCTAAACAGACGGCAGGATAGAAGATGGTCTTTGGGAAAGGAAGAAGTCGGCATAAAGTAATTTTATACCTTTGGAAGGTCCTGCCTGCATATCGGACACTCGTTTTGTCGACAAAGGACTCTCATTCTGGTGGAACACTCGAAGCAAACCGGGTGATCGCATTGTCCCAACGAGTAAATGTCCACTTTTTTGAAACAAATCACGCACGCGTTCTCGCCGTTTTCCTCCTTTGCGGAAGACTGTTTTCTCTTATCCATTTTAATATTTTAATTCGAACGGTTTGTTAAATAAACTCGACTCGGGCCCGAACCCTAGGAAAAGACTTCCGACTACTTCACGGCTGCAATGCTGTCACGGCCCGACCAACAGCTGATTCCCCTGCCCCGAGTATCCGAACTTCGATCGCTTTACCAGGCTCGGCCAGACTTCAGAAAAAGATTTCACTTTTGAATTTTATAGGTTTAAAATTGTAATTTTTGACTTTTCGGAAATCTCCAAATAACACTTTTTAAGAGTATAACCGTTAAAGAAGGTGCCCCTTCACTGCCGACCGCCCGCCGAATTTTGAATTCCTGTCTTTTTTTGTATATCACTGGCCTGATCGTGTTCGTTTATGTCAATCACTTGTTCTTTATTTTAATATAAAAAATGTATCGTACAGAACAGTATTGTGATTCATTGTTTTAAGAAATTTAACATTATGTTGTCATTTGTCTGTAGACATTATTGAACTTTTTCAATTAGCAATAGATTGAAATTTCCCAACAAAATAAACAATTTTTTTTTAACCCTTAGATGTCTACACAACAAAACCAATAAAATCAAACATCCACTTTTAGAAATGGAGCATTGGTTGGTTTCTTCTCATGGCGTATGTCCTCCGGGTACTGCACTGACATTAATGTATAGTGTTTAGTGACCGTTAACGATTATTTGGAGATTGTGAGATGTGGTCTGGTGTGACATAGGTTTAGGAAAACATTTTCTTTATCGTGCCAACGTTTTGATCTTTATCGAGATCATCTTCAGTGCTCAAAATGTTTGTTTTCTGTGCAGCTGGGTCATTATTGAAGCTCTCTCAACACATTAAAGACACATCTACACAGAAAACAAACACTTTGTGCCCTGAAGATGATATAAAATACAGATCGAAACATTGGCACGATAAAGAAAATGTTTTCCTAAACCTACATCACACCAGACCGCATCTCATGATCTCCAAACTGACATTAGTGTTACTGTTGTCACTATGTAAAACAAAAATTAATCACATTTGTAATATCTACTAATATGTATGAAGTACAAATAAAATAATTAAATTAAAAAAAAAAAAAAGTATATATATATATATATGTATACTAGCTTTTACCCATGACTTCATCTACACAGGATTCTGTTTTAATGCAATGGGGGGGGGGGGCTAGTATGGCATTCTAATGTCTTGTTTCTCAAATTCTTTTCTTCTTCAGTTCACTTCATTCTATACAAAAAATCCTTTCTTAGCAGCTACTCATGTCATGCAGGATAAGGATGCACTGTCGAAATTTCAGCCTACTAGATCCAGTACCTTGGTTTGTGCATTGTCTATCCGTCAGTTTTATATATATAGATGTATTAATAAAACCACCTATCTACTTTATTCTCTCTGCTATTTGGAATGTCATAGTTTTTTCCAGGCAAACTGCTAAATTTAATTTTTCACAATACTTTAGACAATATGTCAGCAATTCCCTAAAGAAACAGGATTACCCGTGATTAGTATGAATGTCTAAATGCTTGCAGACTTGGAACAGCAGAAATTGGATAAGTCAAATATGGTAAACATGAGTGCTTAATTCCAGTTTCTTTAGGTCTGACAGACTGTTTATTAGACTAAATATATAGTACAAATAAAATAATTATTTAAAATAAATTCATCCAAAATCTCGAAAACCTGGGGAAACACAACAGCCTGATGATATCTTGGGTATCAGGACACAAACAAATTTTGGATTAAAAAAAAGCAGACACACTGGGCCAAGGAGGATCTGCAAAACCATATATAAGCCCTGAACCTATTCTTGGGATAACAAAAACAAATGCACACGGCAAAATGTCGTTTGAATTCCTGAAGTGAATAAACGCATCTGGCTGCATTTGATGATTTTCCACATGTGGTTTTCCTACCTGAAATGAATGTATTTTTTAATATATGTTGAGTATGTGCAGGTGGGTTGTGGCGGAATATTGAGAAACACACAGATCCAACAAACTAGATTAGCTTTAAGTTAGGTGTTTTTAGAGCGAAATGCGGGAGGCACAGGTGTTATATTAATACCTCAGTGGCTCCGCAATTTTTAGCTATACATGTGGTATGAAAGGTCAGGTCGCAACAGTATGACTGTATTTATTAGTTTGAATGAGAGGGGCTCCATGTGTGGACTAGTAAATATGAGAAAAAATGAAGTCCCAGAAGTAACATCAGAAAGATTGCCAGGCCTCCCAATTCTTTTTGTTCTTTAAAAAAAATTAATATTAGAAAAAGTACTTTCCTATCTACATCCACAACCACCACAGTCCCTGTAAAAGTATTTATTAACTATACATTTACAAGTCTAAAGTTTTTTTAAAATAAGTTATCGTATATCCTTAAAATAGGTTTTTTACATAACAATATAAATAAATACAAAAATATATACATTTTATTTAATAATTACAGGTTAAAATAATGCTACACAATGTGATTTTTTGAAGTTGGTTTCATTATTAACTTAGTGTAATCAAGTATGTGAAGTGCCTGAAATTCTTCAGACAACCGTTTAAAATGCTTCTCAGTATAGGCAATAATAGTTTCAAGGATACGTCTTTCAATCTCTAGATTTCCATGGACAATGTCATCCAACATTATGGATACTATTACCTTAAATAAATTATTTGATTATACATACTACAAAACAAAATAACCGAGTTAAAGAGTATTTACCTGTGCTGGATAGCAAAATTTACTATTTGTATTCCAATGCGCAACACAGGTCATCAATTGTTTCTTTTCATAATTGTCTAACTGGAGAATTGTTTCCGGCAATCCCGTTTCACCTCTTTTAATTACATCTTTAAGATACAAATTTGTTTAAGAAAATTAATTAATGATTAAAAGTTATAAGTATTGGTTTGGCAAGTATGTAATGTTTTTCTATTATAGGCTTACATAGCTCAATATTTACATTTTTACCTATATTATTTTCCTTTACAAATACACTCGGTTAATCCATAAATTTTACGTTTTCAACTTTTTTAGGTTGTGTCGAATAATTTAATTGGTAATCATGTCTGCATGAAACATATTTAAAGCATTGTTTACTTTATGAATTCCAAAAAGGGAGCAACACAACTGTTGCACTTAAAAAATTGTGTGCAGTGTTTGGTACTAATGCTGTAAATGTTCGTACAGTCCAATTTAAGGTACAACGTAAGGTGAAATTTTGTTCTTGAAGATGATGGCAGCAATTAACATCCTTCTAAGGTTGATGACGACATTGATGCATAGGTTAGAAGAAAATGACCCGAGAACTGGGAGAGGTTAAATGTTTCCTGTACAACCAGTGGAAACCACATCCAAAGACTTTGGTTTCTTCAATTGCTCTTAACTCCTCTGTCATCACTCTTACTGCTTCATCGAGTGGTAATAGGTGATGAAAAATGGACCACATACAAAAATATAATCCGCCAAAAAGTTTATTGCCAACCTGGTCAACAGCCCAGTTGTTCCAAAACAACATATACACAGGGAAAAAACACATGATGTGCATTTGGTGGGACATGTCCGACCCCTTGCATTTTGAACTTTTACCACAAGGGCAGTTAATAGTGAACTGTACTGTGAAGAGCTAACCCATTTAGACCTTCAAACATTGTAAAAATGGCTTGCTCTACCAAAAATAAAAGGTTTAGTCTTTCACCATAAAACCACTAATCTTAAGTGGGAAATTTTATCACTCTCCGGACATTTCACCTTGAGACTACATTTATTCTGGTCATTAGAATATGGTTTAAATGGCCAAAACGTTTTGAAAGTATACAAACACCTGTTCAAACTTTCCTGGACTACCAATCCCAAAAGATGGGAATTTTTATGTGAAAGGACTAGACATGCTATCTGAAAGATAACAAAATGTAATTGTAAACAATGGACAATATATCTCTGAATAGTTAAAAACAAGCCAGGTATAAAAACAAAAATATATATTGTAAAAAGTCATCATTTGCTTGCCAAACCTACACTTATTAAACACTAAAACCTACACTTGTAAAAATTGAGTACATACCCTGAATAATTTTGAGAACTGTAGCTGGTCGGTCCAAAGTTAGAGCTAACTTTAACGCGTTTAAAAGATCATCAGCTTGCATTAAATTTGCTAACTGCTGTTCCATGAGTGCTTTTTCTTGAAGCTTTCTCACCTCTTCAAGTTTTTTCTCTTCAGTCACATCTTTCCAAATAATGAGTTGTGAGTCAGAACCTCCCGTAATAAGTTTGTCTTCGCTTTTTGAAACTTATAACAAAAATTATGTTTTTATTTTTTTCACCTTTCTTGAGGAAAACAATTAAAGAACTAATGAGAACTTACTGGCAATAGCCCAAATTTTCCCATAATGGTGATCAAATGAATTGATACACTCGCTTGTTTTTAGATTCCATAATTTTAAAAGTCCATCACCACCTATACTCAATACTTGCATACCTCTTGATACAAAAAGCCCTTTCATAACTGAGGCATCATGACCTTCAAGGGTCTAAAATAAATCACTGTGTCAATAATATAAAATATTCCTCTTATTATAATAGTTTACCTTCAAACAAGACAAATCACTGATGGCCCAAATTTTTATCATGGCATCTGCTGAAGTTGTTAAAACTACTTGATCCATCGATGAAAAATTAACAGACCATACTCCTCTTTTATGCCCTCTCAGTGTCCCAAGCAATGTCAAATCTTCAGCACTCCACAACTATTTGAAAAACAAAAGTATGTGAGTGCATATTCTTGTCTTTTTTTTGTGTGTGTGTTCATGTCTTGTAAAAAGTAAATATTACCTTAGCAGTTTTATCCATAGAAGCAGTAGCAATAATTTTATCATTTGGAGCCACACTGATTTCATTGATTTCTTTTTCATGAACAACTTTTGCCATCTTAACAGTAAGTGTCACCGTTTCGTCTAATGTTAAAAAATATGTATTGTAAAATTATATATGCAATATTTTTTGAAGTATGCTGAACTTTTACTAAACATACCATGACTTAATTCTTTTGGCAACTTCCATAATTTTAGAGTAGTATCTTGGGAACCAGAAAGGACAAATTTTTGCTTCAATTGGCTGAATGCGACAGCACCAACTGAACTGCTATGAATCATGCCTGAAGCGACGCAATATGCATTTCCATCTTTAAGACACCAGAGCCTCATTGAATTATCCTTCAAAGAATCCAAGTAAAAAATTAAAGATAAATTCATTATTATTTATTAATAATCAATTATTTTATGCAAAGTGAGGTTGAGATGAAAAATTAGTGTCACAAGCTGGGCTCAACCCATGATCTGGTTAAATACCATGGTGCTCTATCGTGACTTTGGTCCCTGAGACACCAACACAACATTTCAATCTACCATTATTTAAATTTATACTAAGATTAGTTAAGATGATTAAGAAATAATTATTTATTATTTTAATTTACTTTTGACGATGAAGCAAATAGGTCAGGATTGGCTGGCGTTGAGGCAAGGGCAACAACCAAATCTGTGTGACCAACAAGCAATTGGCAATTCATGTTTGATAAATTATACAATTTTATATCATTGCTGTTTGTAGCCACTGCTAAATGTGTTTCCTCTATTCCTAGAATTACTAAATCCAATATTTCATCACTGAATCCAATAAGCTAAAATTAACAAATTAATTATTTTAGCTAATTATGATTTAATGAAAAACAGATTAGAACGCACTTGCTGTCTGCAACTGAAATCATCGAAGAGATGGAAAATAATGTTGTGATCGGCTGATACCACTGCAAATGTATTTGTTGCTTTATTATACAGCAATTGGGTGACTGCTAGACCTCCTTGTTCCTTTGCAGGAGATATCAGGGAGTTTTTTTGGGTGAACAATTGTCTTGCTTCTTTTACATCCCATATTTTGACTGAACCTGAAAAATAGGTTAAAAAGCAATAGGAGATGAAGTGTCTAAACTTGGTCAAAATTTTAAGCTAAAGTAATTCTTGTTGTACAGGAGAGCTTAAATTGGAACAAAATGGGTGTCTAGACAGATCAAACCACTTTACAGTATTTTTTTTTTCATATTTTTTCAATTAAAAAACCATAGGCTATGCCAGGAATTATAATTATAAAATGAGTAAATACCTTTTTCCCCTGCTACTGCAACAAACACACTATTTTTAAATTGCACATCTGCCCCAGGAATTGTTATCTTTTTCGGTAGTAAAACAAGTGCTTCTATACTTTCATAAAGTGGTATTACTTTTAACTGTTTTCCTGATGAGAATTCCCACAGAATTAGAACCTTATCTCTGCTGCCACTAAGCAGGTACAAACAAATATTTATTTGAAATTATACATAAAATAAAATTTGTAAAATTAGTATTATACCTAACGATATAAGAACTGCAATGGCTAATCTCTAAGCCAGTAATTTTACTGTAGTGGCCAGAAAGAGATTTTTTTATCTGACTAGTAACTATATTCCATCCTTTTATACAGTAATCGTCTCCTGCTCCAAATATGTAGGGGACATCACTTTTCATAAAAAATTTCACAATACTGAAATGAGAAATGCAACACTAAATAAAGTCATGTAAAGGGTGATTAAATAAAGTAATGGTTTATATGAATTAACATTGTTTACCTAAAAACCCCTTGAACTCCTTTCAGGTTGTGAGTACAAGAATGGTGCTTAAGGTTCCAAAGTTTGAGACTGGAATCAGAACCACCAGTCGCCAGGACATCACTATCTGTGCTAAACTCAATAACCGCCACATGACCTTTATGTATACTTTTCCATTGTTTTAATAATTTATTTTCTTACACCACAAACAGAAAAAAAAGATACATGAGTTTTAATTTACAATCATTATTAAAGACAATCATTTCATGACAAAAAGAAAAAAGAAAAGTAGAATAGTTACCGCTCAAATCCCACAGCTTAAGAAGTCCACTTTTGTGAGCTGTTACAACTTGCTTGTCATCTTTGCTTAAGCCAAACGTTATAACAAGATCATCTACCGAATCTTCATCAAGAGATTCTTCCTCGCCAATAAATCCAGACACAATTCCACTTTGGACATCTACTATCTTGACAGTTGTGGTGCATTGGCACAACAATTTATCTCCGGGGGAAGTTAACTTTAAATAATAAATTATTAATTTTAATTGAAAGTCATTAAACTTATTTGTATATATACATACTTGAACATTTCCGCCTGTAAAAAAAGCCTTGTGTGTTGTCTGCGGTGTATAACTGAAAATTTATAACACAGTTAAAACATTTTTTTTAAATTTGTTTCATTTGTTGTTATCTGTACAAAATAAATAAATATACACTGAATAGATAGTACAGTTACATTCAAACCTGTCAGACCAGGAGGTAGTGGGAAAAGATAGCAGCCAGTGGTGGAACTCTCTTTTAATTAATTGAGAGAGTTAAGATAGGAAATCATGAGGCGACAGCATAGAGAGTTATAAGGGTGGGATGTTGAGGAAAGAGTTTGGATTAGTGCGTTGGGGTGGAGGGATATTTTAGAGTGTAAAGTGTGAATGTGTGCTCGGATCGGATCCTTCACAAATGGGATTTTAAGGTCTTTATTGATAAATCGTGCGTTTCAATGTGTAGGTATGCCAGCAGTGTAGTTGGTGTGGAGGACTGGGCCTAGGATACTTCTTGTGGAACGCCAGCTTTGGTTGACACGATTGGTGAAAAAAATCAGTGCTGGTTCTCACTTTAAACCATTGATCCAAGACGATGGTGTAAGGGAGGATATATTTTAACTTGTAAAGGAGGCCAGGGTGCTACACTTGGTTGAATGCTTCCTTAAGGTCCAGATAAACAGTTGATTTTTTTTCCTTTTAAGAGCCGAGGATATTGTGTCAACTACTGAAGCTCTACTGAACAGTAGAATGAAGAGGTTGAAACCCAAATGGTTAGTAATTAAATTTTCGAAGTCGAATATTGGTAACAGTCTTTTAAGAAGGAGACGTTCAAAGATTTTGGATAAATTAGACAATTTATAATTAAAAAACAAAATTTTAAGACCAAACTACAATTTCAAATTCAATAGAAAATATGAAACTACTACTCAATATATTATAATAATATAAAATACAAAAGGTGAAAATGAACAATATATGATTTTGAAACAAATCCAAATATGACTGTCATGTTGATGTCTAAAGCATTTCCAAGAAACAAACGGCATACCAAACAAATAAATTGATTAAGACAGTTAATAAATACTTAATTATTTAGGATCGACCTACAATTTACAATACGGTTTTGAAAGGATCCAATTGGACTTTCTTCCTAGCCTTTAGTCCCTTAGTACTTAGTAGCTATAACTGCTTCATATTATAGAAGAATAAGAGTTAATATCAATCATAATGAAAGAGGATGATTTCCAATTACTCACAATTCTTTGAGTTGTGGTGGTGACATATTTGGCGATGAAATTAAAAGTTTTTAAATCAATAAAACTAGAATAACTTAACCATTATTTGTTTACTGCCAGCAGCACGTGGCTTACCACTTTATAACAATAAACTAAAGGTTCACTTTTCACAAACACAAATCACATTCCAGTCGGGATAAATTTTAATATTGCCGCGCTATTACAAAATAACTTGTTTATGATTGATTTATTTTGTTCTTTATTTTTTAAATTGTGTTGCACAACAGCGGTGAGTTCTTCTACATATACTTTTATACTAGATGTAAGTTGTGTAAGTATTCTGCGAAATTGTGTTTATTAGCGTGAATGTGGAATGTAAATGGGCCAATGGCGGAATATTGATTACCCCATCTATCCTCAATTAGATTAGTTATATAATTAGTTATATTTGTAAAGTGTGATGGAGAATATTGAGCACTCGACCATCCTGACTGAATGGTATGTAAATAGGAAAGAATGTATTCAAGAATGAATGAGATTGTGAGTAAGTTTGGACCTAGGAACTGAATGCGTTGGGTGCTGAATTGACCTAGCAGTTGACAGCACCCGGAGCCCGTACTCGGTGGCTTGACGGATAAGATCAAGTTCTGACCCCGGACTGTCAACACCCAAAGTGGGTGATTCTTGAGGCCTACCAGCAAATCATTGAAAATTACAAAAGCTGGAATTGCCGTGACAGCAAGAAGTGAAGGCTCTACTCATCACATGTATGTACGTATGTATGTACATACATGTGCAGATTTGAGACTTTATAAATCAAAATCCAGTCCACAATTAATTCTCTATTTAATTCATAATATAGAATACATTTTTTCTTCAAATTAAAGACAGGCTCTTTGGTTATATTAACCAATAAAAAGAACCAATAATTTAAAATTAAAATATACATATTATGTTTTGTTCTAATTTTTTACATGAAGTTATTTAACATTAATTCACTAATAACTTAAAACATATTAGGGAAATATTAACTGCATCGCACTTATATATTATACAACAAAATATCAAACAACAAACTTACAACTAAAAATTATGCAATGAAATTAGCTCTATATTTATACGCCTCGCTACATTACTTTTACAGTTCCTTTCCTACCTCGCCAGCTAACATTACATTCATCCACTTTAGTCTAAATTCAGTTAGTTAATTCAGTTGTGCATTAAAAATTGTTTGTCTTTATTTACAAAGTTATTACACACAGGATACGACTCTGGGCACTCACCATATGGAAGTATGGAGAACTTGACCATTTCTCCTCTAACTTTCATTATCAGTTGTTACTGTCTAGGCTCACTTTTAGTGTGTATTTTAAATAAAAGTTTATCTTTTTACACATCATATACCGATCACAGCTTCTAATTTTTTTACAGATAACAATTTTTGTGATACGACATTAGAGAGTTCAGAGTTAGGTAAAGCATTTCTCCAAATGGACACATTTTCATAGCTGATAGTAGCATTAATCAGCATTAATCTCATGCCAATTTACCTGGTATAATACTTTAAACAGTTTTCAGTTTCAGTGTTCAGTTTTCTTAGATAATTCGTTTGGTCAGAATTTTAGGGTATCTTCCCTCAGGCATGTTCATTACTTTTAGTATACAGCTATAATGCAATTTTAAGGTACACAAATAGAGAGATAGTTCATTTCGACAAATAGAAAGGCTGAAGGTGAGTAACATGGCAGTCTAAAATGTTTTTTTTACGAAGAATTTAAGAAATTTTTCAATTTCATAATTGTGCACTGTAACAAATTACTGTATGTAAAACGTTAAAAATATTGAATTTTACGTCTGCCAATATTCTGCTTACTTCGAACACCGAGCTCCACATCACATTTGTTAGGGATATAAAACGCTTCAATGTTATACCCAGATATTTGTAGTGTTCTACCACTTCAATTTTACTACCTTGAAAATACAATTTTTCATTTTTTGCTAATCATTTCCTGCCATTTTTAAATCTTCATTTTTTATGCAAAGACAGATGAGAAGAAATATTGGAGATAATAATTAATGAACAGATAGCTAATTATGTAATTATAGCCATTTTTAAAGACCATTATTTTAGATTTAGTCAGGTTTATTTTAAGGTTCTCTAAATTTACTAACCTAAATATTATACTAAACCTAAGAAAGCGCTTAGATTCCCAATCATTGTTTAGAACGCCTGTGGTGTGGAGGAGATCAGCAGCAGGTCATCAGCAAATAACATTTTTATTCTGATTGAACCAATTTTTACACTTCCAATTTCCAAGCATTCTTCTATGTCATTTATGTAGAGTTAAAACATCAGTGGACTTAATAAACAACCTTGTTTGACCCCCTTTTCTATCTTAAAGTAATTACCTCTCCCTTCTTCACACCGGACAGACTGTTCCATCTATTGGAGCTTTTATAGCACTTACTAATTTGCTTGACAGCCCTAAATTAAACAATTTGTAAATTAGTACAAAGGCAGCTGAGAAATCAACAAAAAAGGCATAGACCTTCTATATTCTCATTGGCCATTTTAAGCTTTTAACAATGTTTGGCAAAATAAAACTATTACCAACTTTGCTATAATTAAACCTAAACCCTCCTGGAATTCTTTATTTGGCCAATTTGGTAATCTTTCCAAAATAAGACCAGTATAGATTGTACTAATTACATTATTAAATGAAACAGCTCTATAATTTTCTGGGTTGTATACATCACCTTTGTAAATAGCGGTTTTTTCCTAATAAATACGCCTTTTTTTGATTATCAATTTTTTTTAGAATAGAATAAATTTTTATTTGTACATGTGCACAGCAATATATACAATAATTTTAGAATGTAGGGAAAGTAACATTTCACTATGGCTTCCTACTATTTACATTAATCATTTTTATATACAAATAGGTAAGAGAAATTCCATAATAGTTTCTGGGAAAAAAATTATGTTAAAAACAAACCACAAGCACATCATATTTGATACATATATAGAAGTGTCGAATGTGTTGTCTTGTAGGAGCCGCAGTAGAGAGCATGTAGAAAGCAGATTAAAGTTTAAAATTAAGCGCTATTTTAGTTGTCAATTTAGTAACAAAAAATTGAAATGTCGGAGGTACTCCTGCAGGTCAATTCAAAGATGGTACATATAAAAAATATGGTTAATGAAAAAATTAATTTAAACAACAAATAAATAATAAATAACTAGATAAATAAAAATATTTTAAAAATATATAATTTGTATTAAGTTAATTGTAATTAAATAAAAATATAATTTTTAATTTAAAGTTTTTTAATCATAATGTTTATTATTTATCATGGATTTTTAAAGACTTATTGTATTATTATATTTATAATTTGTTTTTTAAACCTGTTTTGTTTTATTTTTTTACATTAAATTTTTTGGTTGTTCGGGAATTTACAACCATCATAAGCATCTACAATATCTTCTTCTCTTAAAAAAAAGTATAAAAAAAAGATATTGAAGATGCTGATAATGAGTGTAAATTCCCGAAATATCCAAAAAATTTAATGTAATAAACTTGTAAATGTAAAAAAAACTAATTAAATATAATTTTTGTTACACTAAATAAAATTTTAATAAAACAATAAAAAAATTATATAATAAAATGTATTAATAATGTGTACGGCACTTGTGCTACTTGAAAAGTAGCCTTTGAGGATATGGTGTGTCCATAGCTTCCATAAGGTCCAAATACGGAAGTCTAGGAGAAAAAATCAATTTACAATTTATTCCACAACTCTTGTGATAAATATATTGCGTATTGCTGGTAGATCTGTAGATTGTTAAACGTTTGTAAGAAGTTTCTTCATCTCTGATCAGTATCGATCTTTCTATTCTTGTTGTTTTTTGTCATGACTTCCACTGACGATATGGTCGAACGTCTGAAAATCGGAATCGATAAAGCAGCGGACAATTAAAATAAAATAATAAAAGCTGTGATCCTTATCAGCGTAATAATTTGTGTGATGCTGTCGGGGTGAATCTGTTAATAATAATAACATAAACTTTATCGTACACGGTTTATTTCTTTTACAGTTTTTACACTTCACAAACAACTTTTCAACTACCTATCGTCATGCTGTTGTAAACTAGGGAATATATATACAGGGTGTCGTGTTTAGAAAAAAAAAAAAAAAAAAAAAAAAAAAAAAAAAACGATCCTATACAACCTGACACAATTTCAAAGGATTTTTTACGCTGAAAACAGTGGTGCAATCTGATTTTAAATTGGTCAAAAGATGCCAAAGTTATGGCAAAAAGTTTGAAAAAACTCATTTCTTTGTTAATTCCAATAATTTCCTTCTTCACAAAAGCAAACATTAATTGCCTTTATTGTTTACAATCCGTTATTGTTTGTCAAATTCATTTTGAATGTAGTAACGAATAGGTAAAATGACAGAATGTAAATCACTCTCACTCCCCCAGAGTACTCCATATATCAAGGGTGGGGTTGAACTGACTCCATTCTCGCTAATAAGTTACTTTTATTCTCCCGACGTCATACAGTCACCCCAGAGTACTCGATATTCTTCGAGGCGCAGTTAAGCAACCCATTCTTTTCACGCTAATCAATTCATTCCGATAAATTAACGATAAACACATCATATACAAACATAGAAGTCTGACATTCTCTCCCCTCATTACTCGATATTCCTCGGGCAAGGTTGAACCCACTCCATTCTCGCTAATAATTTACTTTTATTCTTACAGTTTAAAAAACTGAACTTACATCACATTTTATTGTAGCAGTATATACATATGTAATAAAGTGTATAGTAATTCTGAATTTGTTATTATAGTCTTCCTCTGTTAATTCATCACAAAATATAAAACATTGGTATTTCATCATTAAAGGGGAGATAATACTGAAGACAAAAGCAGACTCTCGAATTTTGTTGTTTATTTCAAACTATATGTATGTATTTTTAACGTTACATTAATTATAACAAATTTATTTTAATGTAAACCCAATTAAGCGAGATCAGAAATTCACGTTTTAATAAAAAAATATTTAATTACGATGATGTTGAAGGAAAAATCATCAAAACACCGGAAAATCATTTATTGATAGATATAAATAACAATTTAGTTTATCATTAAATGATTTTCCGGTGTTTTGATGAATTTTCTTTCAAACCATCATAATTTTAAAAAAATATTAACTCGTTAAATTTGGTTTAAATTAAAATAAGTCTGTTGTAATTAATTTAACGACATAAATACCAGTGTGAAATAAACAACAAAGTAAGTGTATTTTTTTTTGTCTTTGAGAAATTGTAATTAGTTTTGTAATTGAATGATTCATTATATACACATACAAATTGAATGTGTCAACTGTTGTTTTTGAGTATATATCAATACTTAAGGTGGAGTAATTACGTCAATTTTTTGATAGTGTTTATCCTAATTTTATGGAACTCCACAATAAGTTGATTGGTAATTACATTAATTCACTGGTTAAAAACGATTGTTATATTCACAAACTGTTCTCTGCAATAATTCGGATTTCAAACTCATCGTCAGGCTGATAATCTACAAATTTTCACCCTGATGATGGGCATTTAAATGCTTGAAATTCGGAAGAGTTTATGAGCACAACCATAGTTTTAAACCAATGAAAATCTATCGTCACGCCGAACAACAATATAGAAAAATTTTTTTTTTGGAAATCGGGTGAAATATTATATATTAAATAAATGGGGTGAAATATTAATAAATAATTGCAACTAACCAGGATTGTTGTTTTTATTCGTGGTTTGTAATTCAGTCGGTAAGTGTCCTCGTTAGAAAGGATAAATCAAAATATTCCTTTTATAAATTTTTCCACCTTGAACGGGCATCGTTTTGATTGTGCGTGTGGTGGGGACTTCGCTTCCCTTTCTAAGCTTCTTACAATTCGTACTTCAGTTTCAGACTTCAGTCCTGTCTTAAACTTTATACTCGGCAGACAGCACACGACGATGACGGTCATTGACGAAAACGCCAGTAAGACTTCCGGTAAATTGATTTTGTCTAAGTAATATTTTGTAATTATATAAAAGCAAGCTTAGGTATTAATCTTAGTGATGAGGATAAGTTTGACGCAAATGTCAAACAAATGGTCTCGGTTTGTCAAAACTTAATAAATCGATTTGTCTTCACGAGATAGAAGAAATTCCAGATAAGTTATACTGTACTCGTGATACTGTCGACATTAATGAACTAAGAACAAAATAATAGTACTTGTACAATGTTATAAAACATAAAAAATTACTTTTAATTTTTTCTTTCTTCTTTAATCTCCTCTTCTTTCTCTAAAAAAATAAAAACAAGAAGAAAACAGCTATAACTAGGATTTAGGGGTTTTTAATCTCATTTCTAAATTGCCAGGAAGATTGAACGATAGTGACCTTCACCGTATCGTTTTTTTTGTCGTTGATGTCTTTTACCAGTTTTACCTTATTTTCTAGCTTCTTTTTCTTAAGGTATCAATTGTGTGGCGATCACAATGAAAATATGAAAGTGAGTTTTAAATTGCATATACGGCGTAAAAAAGGCCTGGTTTCTCTTTAGGCAAAACAATTGAATTTCATACGCAGACTATGCTTTCTTGTACATTAGAAACAAAGACTAGTAGAATTCCATGGGTTAACAAATTACTGGAGAGTTGTAGATATATTTCGCCGAAATGCAAAGTATAGTTCAATTACTATCTTTTATGAACAGCTACACGTAACACTTTTTGGATAAGATAGTTCTACTAACAGAAAAATTTCTGTGAAAACTATAACTGAGAAAATAAAGGATAACATTTAAAAAACGATAATATTCGTCTGCTTTCAGGTGAAATAATTTGTGCAATTATCTATTTTTCGTTCGTACAATTTTTTTCATCGTATTTCCTTTTGATAATTAAAATCATTACTATCTTTCGGTCTGTGCCGAATGGCGCTATCCCGTAAAAACTCGTTGATTTTTTTATTTTTTTTTGTTCGGCGAACGAGTCTTGACTCTGGGTACGTGTCTGGTGGGGGCCACCCTCACCCCTTTTGTCACTTCCTTTATTTTCGATTTTATGTTTATTAGGGAACATTTTAACACTGTTATGTATTTATCACTGTCCAGCTAGTAATAAAATCCCCGAACGACAATTTCTAAAGTAGGCGATAACGGTAAGCAGAGTACAATGCCGCAGCCAGCGTGTGGTGGAACAGGTAACAATTAGGCATAGATTGGTAAGTTGAGAATTTGTACGTATTGCTGAAATGACCTCGGTTTTTGTTGGTAACTAGATAACACAATGTAAATGTCAATCGTGAGAATATTCGTTACATACGAAGTGCAGGAAGGGCAGAACACTTTTCACACCAGATCACAGTACCTAATTAGCATTTTTTTAAAAATCACATTCTTGATTAACTGTTAGTAGTTTTTATCGTAAGGCGTGCACTGGTTGACCTTGTTTGGTTCCGTTAAGTTTTGAGTATGTTTATCTGTTTATTAGGTATTTTTTGTTTTAAGGCCGGATAATTACATTGCCGCATTCATCGCCAGAACTCTTCCGTAGGTGTATATTTCATTTCTTATTTTTCTTGCGTTTTAATGCTATTAATTTCTTTTTCTGTTTCTCCAGCCAAGTTACGATGATATTTTATGCTACAACGGTAACCAACTCTCTCTTTACTTTGTTCTATTGCTAGCCTCTCTGTACCACAGGTCTTCGTTAATTGTGAATAATATAACACAAATAACCAACACAGACATGCAGAAACACAGAAACGAAATAAAACATGATAGTCTGGTCGGCATTCACACTACCCAAGAGTACTCGATATTCCTTGGGGTAATTGGGGATAAACCCATCTATTCACGCTAATAAATTAACATACACAGCACAAATAATTCACAGCATCCTAGAGTACTCGATTAATAATTGAGAGATGAGCCTCCATTCATGCAAATAAATACATTCGTCCCAATAAATTACACATATCATATAAACGAAGCTGTTTCTAACACACTACCCATACAAGCGTTTTCCCTTCTTGGCAATAACACCTCCGTTTTCAGGCGGAAATGTGGGTCATTAATGTGTGTTGTAGAACCCTTATGGAAAATAAAATTAAGGGAAAGGATATTAGAATTTTTTCTGACAGTCATTACAAAAAGATTTGTCAACCTCAAGACTGGTGGAGGAAACCGTAGATCTTATCAATAGGATCTCTTCCAGGTTTGAGAACAAGGTAACCCTTATTTGGGTACCAACACATAAAAGACACCATTGTAATGAAAAGGCGGATAGCCTGGCCAAAGAATGCTCTAATACTGCGTTTGTCGAGCCACAACCGGTATTACCTCACTCTATGAGCACAGCGAAGGAGAGTATTAAATACTGGGGCATGAAAGAAATTCCTTAAGGAGTGGAATTTAACCCCCAGACACAGGCAATCGAAGGAGTTTGTTACGGTGATCAAACCAGCAGAATCGAAATGGCTATTCTATATCTCAAGGAAGGGAATTAGGCGGCTGAGGTATTCTGACTGGCCACTGCCCACTGAGAAGACACCTCTCCGAAATGGGTATTCTACCAAATCCCTTTTGCCGTTTTTGCGTAATAAAAGAAGAAACGGCAAGGCACTACCTCACAGAGTGTGATAGGTATGCTAGGTCCAGATTTGAAATCTTTGAAGGAGTGGACATTACCAAATCACTCCCCGAGATAAAATCGTCCAAAATCTTGGGGTTTGTGAACAAAGTCAAGAATTTATGCAGGACACGTGAGCCGACCAAGTCCCTGACCTTTTAGGGATGGGGTACGAGTATACCCAGGCATATAACCCCTAGGGTCTTGGTCGCCCACCCTGCTTAATATATATATTACCCATACAAGCGTTCCCTCTTACCAGTTGCCTTCTTGGACCCATTTACATGCATACCCATTGTAAATTGTTCGGGCTCCCCCAAATTCCTTTATTATTGGTTGTAATTCATTCTTGTACATTGGAAGGGTGTCTCATCGGATGAGAATTAGGGGAAATGTCCATGCTGGGGTTTCAGGACGTTTTGCCTCCTCCACTCTGTTAAGGGTTACTCCCCTTGCCAGAAGTATCTCCTTTGCCCTTATGGCTAAAGTTTTTGTCCGTGTACTAGGAGTTCGAGGTTATCATTATAGTTTGGTCTTTGGGGGAAGGGTTTGTGCAGGAAATGATCCGGCTTTGCTTGTTCACATAGAATTTGAAGCCCCTGTCTTCTCTTTAACCTCCCCTTCTCTTCACAGGTACATTTGAGCGGGCTTGTTCTGAACACGCCAGTGCCGGGTGCCCCAGTAGTTAGTCGCAGGACTCGCAGCCCGCAGGCCAACCGTAGGCCATACATCCGTAAAATAGTTTTTGGCATAATAGCGATTTAAAAAGGGCTATCAGAATCTCTCTCGACGCTCCCCATTTGTAGCTTGTTAAATATCTGAGGTGGTTGATGACCCTTTTTTCACAGGACTTCAGTTTCTCTAATATGTGGGTGCCATCTCAATTTTGCATGGGATTTTATACAGAGAAAGTTCACCTTCTCTGCGTATCCGAGAGGTTGTTCTTCATGCTGAGACGAGAAGGATCGTATGGTCTTCTCAGTCTACAAAAATCGTCTACTCTCGACTTGAGGGGAACCTGTCTTCTCGGCATATGCAACCATTCTGTCGATCGTGGTCTGTACTTTTCTGCCTACGTCTTCTAGGTTTTCGGTATGCATGTAATTTTGCGGCAACGTCGACATACATTACCCGAATTGGGTATCAACCCATATGCCAATTACCGCGATCGAAAAAAGCATCACAGACAGTACCGATCTTTGAGGGATTCCGTTTTCCTGTTCTCTCTTTTAAGTTGGGTGCTTCCCAGCCTAATCCTGACACACCTGTTGTTCAGGAAGCTCTGCAGTAGTTCAGGTAGCTTCCCACGAAGGCCAAACTCGTGACGCCTCCGGAGACCATGTCTCCACATCTTGTCGTATGCTTCTCGAGGTCGAACAACACGGCCACCCTGTTGCTCTCTGTTCAGGAATGTGGTCTACTTCATCCTGAACCTGGTGAAGAACAACCTGGTCAATGGAAGCAAGGCCCTTCCTGGTGGCGGTAGTAAAGTCCTTGGGTCTCCGTACCAATCTTTTGTTTCTATAAACTGGCAGGTGGTGAGCGAGATCGGCCTGTAACTAGGGGGTTTGGAACTACGATGACCTCTTTTCATCGATCTGGGTATCTTGCACTGTCACAAATCTCATTTAAATAGCTCTAATAAGCCCTTGTCGTTAATATGGACATACGGGATTATTAATGAGGAAGCAATTTCAATTATCTGTTTCTGAATTCCGCGATCTTAATGAATGAAAAAAAAAGTATGACAGAACATTCTATTTTCCTTTTAATTGTAGATAGATAGATTCATCGATAATTATATTTGTTGTCATATTAATATTACATACATAGCAGTCGTGCTTCATTCTTACAAGGGGGCTTCTTTGTTTGTTTAATGTACATTTGAGTTGTTAGATACTCTCTTAAAATATTTTTCTAGTATTTTTATTAATTCTTCTGTTAACTAGGGTGTCCTTTGGTGCAGGTCACTAATTTTGATGTCCCGTGGATGGATGAAACCAATCTTAAAAATTTGTATTGAATTATTTGTAATTGCTTTACGTTACTTTCGCAGTTACAACTCTAGGATGGGATGGCATAAAGAAGCATAGGTTTGATCACAGTTTTGTAAATCACGATTTTTGGTACATACCTGACTCACGACAAAGGATTGGAAGTAGGGAATTATTTGCTACTTTACCATCATTTACCAATTTTTTAAACGTAATTATATAAATTCAGTTTTTTAGTCTAAGGTTGCCCCGAAGACCCATTCCGACGAATTTATGTCACAATCATCGAAGGTCACATTATCTTATCAGGATGCATTCTTGTAAGAGAATCGCGCCAGGTTTCTTTTTGATTTTTAGCTTCCACCTTTTTTAAAAATGCCGTGGTTCAGATTTTTAACTATGCAGCTAATTCGATATGATGAGCTGTAGAGAGCGATGTCATCCGCATAAATTCCCAGGTGGCATTTTATTGGGAAAACTACAGGATTTATATAAATACATAAATTTAATTGTATATTTCCGATGCCATTTGTACATATCACAAAAAAATCTTGAAATTTACTTCATATGATAATATAAAAGATTCGTATATATTTGAAAACCCGATTGTCTACCGACATTTGACTGCATAATCAGATATGTTGTCTTCCCCAATTACTGACGAGTATAATGAAGATAAAATTTCCTCGTTTTGTTAAATGGTTGACCTAGACGTCCTTGTATGAACCGACCTAATCTGTTTTGGCATTTTTCCATCGCCGGCCGTTGGGTCAGTTTGTTCTCTCGTGCGTTTGTCCTTTTTGTGTGTTGCGATAAAAACCGAAAAAAGAAAAACGGAATATGGATATTTTTTAACTCTCTTATACTATTAAATTGATGCGGGTCTTATCATCGCATTAAAATGTAGAAATTATTGAGAATCCCTCAAAATTTTCGCACGAAACTTAAGACCTTCCTACTTAAAATTTGACGTATCTATTTCCTATGTTCACACTCTGTGAAAACCAATGCTGTGAAGGATCGACATAGTTATTAAAATTTATGTATTATTTAAATCAATTTTGATCGTTGTTGAAAGTGTATGATGATTACTAACCGTTAGTCGATGATTATTCGAAATCGTTGTTAAAAGTAACCAGTGATATATATTCCAAATATCCAAAAAACAAAATCATAAATTATTGTCCGAATTGGCTCACTATCACCAAGGTAATACAAATATTGTCAGAATTTGACTTACTACTGCAGGCATTGAAGTCACCAGCTCAAGAACTCAATCCCACAGAAGTATCTGTTATTAGTTAACTTCATTAGATATAAAATCACATAGTTTAATGTACATATACAGTATATAAAAATTAAATGTGTTTTCGACAAAATACTTTTTTTAAAAAGATTTTTAATTTTAATCTATACAATTATTGACTAAGAACACCTTTCCTGATCGCGGTTAGGATTGTTCTGATACGCATTTTCTCGAGCAGAGTGGGAAAAGCGAACTGGGAAGGATTTTCTGCTGTACAATCATTCCTAGAAACAAGGCGATAATAATTTTATCTAACGCTGAATATATAGTTTAAGGAGACGTAACTCCTCCATAGCCAAATAAAGCAAGGATCACTGGTTGTAAGGGGTGGCGATGGTTGAATTTTTTCTGCGATGAATACCACATGAAGACTTCATATCCTGATGCAATTATAATAAACACTAGAATGGCATTGTACGTATGCTTATTCTCGGTGAAATATAAGATGTCTCAATAACTGGAGAAACATAATTAAGGCTGATCTCGTTAAATCCCATACTGTTAATGCTAACGGAGAATTTTAGTTGTTGATCATTGTTGAATTAAAGTTAAATATTGTTTCCAATCTTAGGATTACCAGAAATTTTGGAAGAGTAGTACGATTCTCTGGTCGAGTGCCTCCTAAGTATTATTAGTGTTGATTTGAACAGAAGGGCGTAGGTATTTAGACTAAATTTGTTTACAATTACCAATTTTTTGTTTCGGTTTTATCAAACCGTTTATATTTATTACAATTATAATAGTGCAATATTCATCTAGGTTCAGAGAGTATATGTATATATAAAACGTATGAGATTTATGGGCCGACAAACAGCTGAGGTCATCTTCCTCATGTTTTCCTCCTTCTTCTGATCTTTCGCACGTATTTTCTTAAGCTTTTTGAGTAAAATACGCATCATTGATCTTATCATTATTAAAATTAAATCTTCTCATAAACAAAATTTAAAAAAATTAAACTTCAGCGTCTCGATCTAGTTACTGACTCCTCTGCTTTTTGAATTTGCTGAAAACTAAGTCGATATCCTAAAATGCGTCTCTCGTTTGTACTTCAGGTTGTCAAATACAGAATAGAAACAAATGTGCAATACATACTTATTTATCATCACAAACATAGAAGGCTGGTCACATTCACTCCCTTTCCATTCCTTGTTGTATCCACTCCATTCTCGCTAATTACTTACTTTTATTCTGCAGACGTCACACACTCACCCCTGAATACTTATGTTCCTCGGGGCGGGGTTATAAGCAACTCTATGCAGGTATGCAGGGAGTAATTTATAAAGTTTATAATCATTATTTCTAACTATTTTCTATTACACTAGTTTTAATATTTCAGTGATTTTTACCTTATTGTCATTAATTAATCTTAAAGAATTTATAACGTTTTAATTCTTGTACTACTATCCGTTAAATAATGTACTTTTTTACTGTTTAACAAATTATTTTTCAAGTAAACAAGTTTTCATATGCAGTTGTAAAATTTTCTCGGGGGCGTCGGTGGCCGCAACGGTTTAGGCGTTGACACGGCGATCATCACTGTAAGGTAAAGGTCCCGGGTTCGAATCCAGTGACCCTGCTTTCGAACCCGACATACTTACAAATAAGCTTTTCTTCAAAAACACCGGCACCCTAAGGGTTTATATGATCTCTGCTGTTGCGAAAAAAAATTGTTCTAAACAGTCTAATTGGTTAAATAACTCTCTTAATCTAAAATAATGGATAAATGTGTTTGTGACATTTCCAACTTTGCCAAACCCCATCGCACTCGATAGAAGAACCTGGAATGTTATGAACTTCTTTAGTTTCTTTGACCTTTTAATGTTTGATAAATTTATTTTTCTATTGTGTTATGTTGATTTGGGATGATTTCGGGCAGTTTGTAAAGTTTTTCCACAATAGGAATTTATTTAGTCAGACGCGTTTCGGTGTAGACCATCTTCAGTGACGTTTTTTATATGAAGTGGTTTGACGATTTTGTATTTTGTAATAAATTCAAAAGTGGATGTCTGGACGACTACTCGCCAAAGTCGACCCTTCCTATTCGCGGTTAAGATTATTTTGTGTTGCAGTTTGTAGAGCAGTGAGGAAAAGCGAACTGGAAAGGGTTTCCTTCCTTCTGTATACTCTTCCTATAAACTAGACAATAATTAGTTTATCTTATAGTTAAAGAATAGGTAACTTACATGTTTGTAATGTGTAGGTTAAGTAAGTTTATATCCAGCTCGTTATAAAAATAGATAAACGGCCAAAAGCTACAGGTAAGCAATAGCAGTGTGTAATAGAGTCTGCTGGGATGTCGAAGAGGTTCTAGTGTCGTGGAAAACTTTCAATACCTACAAACAATAAGATGGTTAATTTCATAAGGGAAAAGTGACTACCAACTAACATTACACGGAAAGAGGGGGAACAAAAGAATATGAACTATCAAATGTTTCTAAATGTATGGTAATCAGGATGATCCTTCGTATTGGTATTAACAGCTTAGTATTCTATAGGATCCGTTACTGCCTATTTCATTTAAGGTTTGTTTTACACTTTATTGTTTACATTTCTTAACATATTTATAATAATTTATTTATTGAACAATAACAAACTGTCCTATCACTTCAGTTTACCTTCGTTTTAAACCGAATTAATTTCCAAAGCTTAGTAACATTAGGGCGTTTCCTGTTCTAAAAAGTTAAAAAACAATGGTAAACATATTGTCAGGAAATGAGTCATCAATTAATTTCACATAATCAATTTATTGACTTGAACTACCCGTTTTTGTTTGATGTTTATTTTACATCATTTTTATTTGAATGATAACAGGATTTCTAGTAATGCTAGTTCAAGAATAATTTTCGATTCGTTTGTACAAAAATTAAGTGAGAAATTAATGCAGATATTTTATAGATATATAAAAACGCTCATGTGAGCACATAGTACATGCATTAATGCTATTTTAAATTTTATTTACTTATAATTTAATTTTTAAACAATTCAATAAATCTGCAGGTTCTATTTTTTTGACTGACATCTAGCATTGGTATTACCAGAAATAATTGTTTCATCTCACAAAGACAACGATTTAGAAAACAAATTTCAATTTGTTCATAAAATATATAAGAAAATTGGACCTTCCATGTCTGCTTCTTCATAGGAAGAATTGACGAACTGATTGATTGAAAATAAGAATTGACCTATTCATAAAATTAAGTAAATAAGAAAAATGGCCAGTTTTTGTCGAGGATACTGACCGGTCGAAATATTTGACTTTATTCATTTTCTTAATTAAACCTAATGATTTCCCTCGTTTAGAGAATACAGCTGTCTCGAGTTTACATTTAAAAGTTTGTTATTTTAACCATATTTACTAGATGTAAGGACAGAATGAAGAAGTTTGACGCTGTATAGGCTTAGAGCATTTTATAAAATCAGAAAAAGAAGGAATAAGAAAAATTGTGGTGAGATTTACGGTGGTACGGTAGCTTGGTCGTCTCCGATAGTCCTTGCCTGGAGATTGGAAACGATCTAACTACAAGAAAATTTGTGATGAACTGACACAAGTTTTTCTACAGCAAGTCGAGCGGTGGCCGAGATGAGTGTATATTCCGTTAACGCCGGCCAGGAATATATGAAGAACCCCGATTTGAAGCAAGAAGACATTCTCGAGCTGAAGAAATGGGCAGAAACTAAGAAATTACCGTCAATTTCAGGTAAATCAAACAATATAGTTGTAGGTGTAGTTCGATTAATTTATACGCAAAAATGTGGATGTGCCTTTTGGGAGTATGAAAAACGGGGATTTTTCACGTAGGCGAAGACGCACCAAATTCATATTTCTTTTAGATTGACTGAATTATCTATGATCTTGTTTTGCCTATCCTCGGTGAATTTGTCAGACGCGTTTCGGCATGTTGCTACCTTGTTTTGAGTTTGAAAGCAACCAAAAATGCCGAAACGCGTCTGAATCATTAAATCAGCAAAGATAGGTAGACCACGTTGACATCAAACTATACGTTCATCAGACCACGGGAAGAAATCTCACATTCCTTTTTATAGTTCGATACATGATCTAAACTGGAGTGACGGATGCTCACACGGCAAAGCCAAAAAAAAACTGCAATTTTAAAACTGCAAAAATTACAAAAATGATCTACCAATTAAAACATTTAAATAATATCGATTATAAAAAAAAATCGTTTACCTAATGTTTCAACTGTAACGCATCTTACCTCTTTTGATTAATCAATGATATTGAATTAACAAGATGACTGTCCTTACTCCACTTTTTATTATTATAGGAAGGACATCAGGAAATTTCAATGCACTTAATTACTTCCACCAATCACAATTTCATATCTTAATGTTACTCGCAAATTAAGCATTAGGAGTATAAATCATTGCATGGAATTGTATATATGCTGAACTAGCATTGGGTCACTTATTGGGAAATTGTATGTAGTAGATAAATTATAATCTATGATGATTTTTTTTAATACAATTATGGGAAATGTATGTATTTATTAGCATGGATATATATAATATTGTGGTGGAGGCTATGGTGTAATATTACCTTTGAATCTGAGTTAAGTTAGTTATATTTCTGCATATAACATGAAAACACTGAATGGGATGATTACAATAAGTTTGTAAGACAAGAATGCAGCCAGTTTAGTTTGAGTATATTTTTAAGTTGACATAAAATTTACATGTGGGATACTGGAAGTAGATAATGAATAATATCCATAATAGATAATATGGAAAGTAATTTCAATGCTAAAGTAATTGTCAATTTAAACTTTTTTTTAAACATGGAATATTTTTGCTCAAACAAGAATATGTTTGAAATTCTTTTTCAATTCATTTTCAATTAACTACTTATATAAAACTATGTATAAAGGATTTTTTTTAACAGGCATTACTTGGTCTTAGTTAAGACTAAAATATGTTGTAATTATCTGATAGTGTGAGAAAAGATTTCAAAATCGACTAACTAATTAATTAATAATAGTAATTATAATCACCATTAATCATCTTATTTTTATATTAGATATATTTATAATTGTCCATATTTTATTGTGTATTTTGTGATGTTTTGGTGCTTGTTTTTGGATTAGCTGAATAGGATAATAATTTTGTAGAAAATTTGCATTTAAATTTTAAAAACACTTTCTAATCTGCTTCGCTGAAATAATTTTATGAATATAATGGTTAAAAAGATAATTTTCATTTCAGATGAATTGCTGATATTATTTTATCACAGTTGTATGTATGACATGAAAGCAGCCCAATCCTGTATAGAGGTTTATTATGAATTAAGGAAAAATTCACCAGAGTTTTTTAAAAACCGAGATGTCTCCAGACCAGAACTTCAACAAGCACTGACTGTTTTGTAAGTTCTAGCTAGCGTATTATTTAATATTATTATTATTTTATTCATTTTTGATAAATAATCAAAAAATAATCTTTTAAATAAATAAAAATATTTTCATAAATTGCCTGTACAGGCAATATTCATGTCTACCTGTTAAAGATCAACATGGATACCAAATCATATACCATGGCCTCCAACAATATGAAGCTAATAAATATGTATTTAATGACGGAGTTAAACTCTTGGCTATGGCTATCGATGCTTGTCTTTGTGTGGAAGGAACAGTACCAGGATATGTTTTTTTGTTTAATATGAAAGGAGTCAGGTTCTCTCACTTGATGAGATTGAGTGTATCCAGCATGAGAAAATTTTTCCGTTACATTCAGGTATATGATAATAGTTTTTAATGTATCGTAAGAAGATTGTCTTCAGTACAGTATTCTTTTTACTACATAACTCCATAATTATTAAGACGAAATAAAAATAAATACTGTATGTTATATTTATTAAAATTGAATTTTATTTATGATATATTGTATTGGGTTGTCCGGAAAATAATGCAGGATTTTGGTATTAAACAAAAAAAAAGAAACTAGTTACTTTAAAGCAATGTTCTTTAATCAAAATAATTTCCCATACTCTCAATACATTTCTCCCAACGTGTTGGTAACTTATTAATTCCGTCTGAGTAGAATTCAGAATTTTTAGAATTGATAAAGTCAATAAATGCATTTTCCAGTNGTGTGTGTGTGTGTGTGTGTGTGTGTGTGTGTGTGTGTGTGTGTGTGTGTGTGTGTGTGTGTGTGTGTGTGTGTGTGTGTGTGTGTGTGTGTGTGTGTGTGTGTGTGTGTGTGTGTGTGTGTGTGTGTGTGTGTGTGTGTGTGTGTGTGTGTGTGTGTGTGTGTGTGTGTGTGTGTGTGTGTGTGTGTGTGTGTGTGTGTGTGTGTGTGTTTAATTTAAAATTAAATCCATCATTTTTCTATATTAGTTACTGGTAATTAAGAGCTAGTCAAAATAAGCATAAATAATGCTTTGCTTACTTCCTTTGTTTACTCTTATGCCGATCAATCTTATTTCCTTTTTTGAAAGGTTTTTGTTTTCTATTTTAACAGCAATAGATAGGGTGCCCCAAAATAGATACTAGTTGGTTGTATCTATTCCATTGAAAAAAGAAAATTACTATATTTTGAGATTAAATAATAATGACATTATCCTGAAGATAACAAGGAATTGCATCATAATTTGCCATGTGTAATGAAATTGATTAAATAGACACACAAATCTGAAGTGGTTTTGGGATTATAATATTTTACTATTTTTGTCATAAAATAATATTCAGAAAAGCAATGCCCCATTTCATCTGTAATGGATTAATTCTACATTCAGTCATTGTTAAACTTCAGTTTGTTTGATAACAAAAACATGAGCTACAAGACAGGAAAAACTAACTTTTCAATCTTTTTGAAGTGGATTACTAATTAGATATTGTTTAATTGTATAATCTAATTTTTAAAAATTTCAGATTCATTTTCATTCTTCAAATTATGAGGACGTTCAGCAGTACCTTCCCAAAAATTGTCTTCCGAGTGATTTTGGAGGAGATTTAGCTTCAGTAAATGAGCTGCATCGTAAGAATGATAAAATTATCTATTGTTTAATTACATTAATATCTTATTTATTAGATGGTTGGTGAAGAAAAGAAAATGAAAGTATTCCATGGCATAAATATTTCTTTTTCTATAAAAAAATTTTTTTACTTCTATCTAGTCCGTAATGGAGATTAAGATTGAGGAATGGCTCATTGAGTCTGCTGAGGATGGGCAATGAGCCCAAAATGTCCAGAATAAAGAAATATTTATGCTATGGGACACTTGGATTTTCTTCTCTCCACCACACTATCTAAATAAAATTATAACATACAACAATATGAGTATAATTACTGTCACTGTGCTACTTTGTTTCAGAGGAATTTTGTGAGTGGATGGCCAGACTTACACCCCAATTCGTAGAAGGGGACAAGTTGTATGATGAAACCACTAATAATGAAAAGAATTAAAGAAAGCAAATGAGACCAGAACAGAACTCCCACTATAGATTGAAACATTGAGTTTAAGATTATTTACTTTTCATTTTATTTACCTGTACATAGTATTTTAAAAATTGTTTAAAACAACAATGGAAAGCCATAGCAATAATAAGAACTTAGCAGTACGTTACATCAAATAAAAACGTAACTGTTTGTAATTGAATTACAGCAGCGTTGCCATTACACAATATATTAACAACTGTTGTATCTTTTTTTTCATAAGGTATTCTTCTTTTCTTGCAACATCTCTATCTACTGCCTTATCATTTCAATAAAGTTAAACCACTACGTATTAAATTTATTGAGATTTGTTGAGACCTGCAATGGACATCATCTCCAATCATTCCAACGTAACCCTTTCACTACTTTACTTTTCTCAAATGTACATCTAATTAAAATATCATACACATCGATCGATTACAGATATATTAATTGTTTTTTGTTACAATACATGATCAAGATAGTATTATCTATAAATATCATGGAAAATTATGGTAAATTTCAAATAAGTTGACAACAGCAGAATGGTCGTGCATGTAATGTAAACATGATCATTTTTACCTTAAGACTAATCTTGAATTACAAAACCTAGACAACATATACATTAAAAAAATTTATATATACATTAAAAAATTTTATTCATATTTTTACTTGTTTTCTTCTTTTTTCACATGAAATTGTATAAATTTTATTTTGTATGGTTTGTTTTCCAATAATGAGCATATGGTCATTTTTATTTGACTATTTTTCTCAGCATGAGGACCAGCTTGGGCGTCAAAAATCTATGCAGAAAGTAATACTTCACAAAAGTTTTAGAAGATGAGCAAACTGCTCAAACTGAAAAAAAAAAGGATAAATAAAAAGGACCATGTATCATTAATGGAAAACTAACCCTGCAAAATAAAAAATATGTACATATTTAAATTCAATTTTCATGATGGACTCCCATCCACTTTCTGTTCGGTAAGCCTTCAAAAGAAGAATCTCAGCAAAACTAAATCTACACCTGCTGCAAGACATACTAAGTGAATATATTAAATATTATAAATTTACATAGTTTTAAATCTGATATATATTTATATATAAATATATATCGTTTTAAACATATATATGTATACATAGTTTCTAATGAGCCAAATCGGGCATGACAATTGCTGAATGTAAATAAGAACTATTGAAATAAAAATATAAATCACTACATATAGTTTATTGTATTTGGTCGGACTAGTGAATAAAAAAGTGTGAAGAAAATAATAATGATTGGTTTTGCCAAACAATATAGGGAGGGATGGTGTAGATGGACACACGGTTTAGCCATTAACATGGTGCATAACACTGTAAGATAAAGGTCCTGCAATCGAATCCGACATACAAATGGTTTTTAAAAAAACCAATTACATTTTGTATAAGAGTTTAAGTTATACATAAGTAATAATGAATAATTGAAACATAAATAGTAATATGCATATAACAATTATTAAAAATATGGACATATTCAACTTAACAAACAGAGGGGTACGAACGGGTACTATGCGCCTCCAATAGCCTCTAATACCCAACTCCGACTTTCCACCTTCACGAAGCTTATGCGGGTGTACCCTGTTAACTAACAAACGGAAAGAGGGGTATGGAGGGACAGGAGCTGGACCTGACACCTCCTAATCCTAAACCCAACACCTACCCCTCTTCCCACCCCACACCTTATCCTGGTCCCACTCTCCAGCCCAAATCCAAGGTGTTATGCGATCCGTGCCGATGGATGAATGGCACAGGGGTAACTGTGCCNGACACAGGGAACCAAATTGCAGCAATAACAGTCAATGACTTGATGCTTCTGAGAAGAAGGATTGAGTCTATTGACTAAACTAGGGAACTGGGAAGGTACAATAAGCCAGAAGGCTGCAGTGCCCGGGGAGTGCAAACCCCGCTTCCTAGTATCCTTTTCTACCATACCATACCATAACAAACAGAAATAAAGTATTGTACATATTGTTTCATAATACACATGTATATAAAAATATAAAAGAAGTGAGAAGGAATAAAAAAAATTAATTAAACAACAGAAATATAAAAGAAATAATGTAAAGGAAGTGACATGAATTATTTTAAAAAAATTAAAACAACAGAAATATATAAATAAATCAAATGCATTTCCATGATCAATATATTTTTTTTAAATGTTTAATTCGGCTTAAGGAAAGGTAAAACGTGTCACAATGTAAAGAAAGAACTCTTGTTTTCAAGAGTCGAGGACTCAAAATAAATTTTAAATAATTTGTATTATAATTAGATTTTGAAAATATATTTTTTGTCTGGTGTTCACTGTGGAACATGGAAATTTAGCAAATTGATTAACTGCAGAGAGTTTGTAAGGAAATATCAGATCATTATTTTATCGTCTTATGTTTAGTGGTTGCAGTTCTGCAGATTCTACAATAAGTTTGTATGGTGTATCCAAGTATGTTGTAGTAATTTTAAGCCAGAGTGTCAATAAAAATCATTGCCTGTATATTTTCTGTTGAATTACTTATTTATTTTCTGATGTGTTGACCAAAAAACTGAACAGTTTTCTAAAATGTGGCAGACCAAGGCCTTAAACAGTAAAACATATGTAAGAAACCTAAAATTTGATTTACTTGATTAATTATTCAGTCCAATGCAATTTAAATGTCAGGTTGTTAGAGTAGGTGATTCCTTTGGCCTTTAATGGTAATCTGTCTGTTCAATTGGATGCCTGCCTGTCTAATACTATACCTTTTTTACAAATTTTGCAGGGGCTCAGCATCATGAATGGAAGTTATAACGGTTATATGAATATATAATATATAGTTATGCATAATTGTATGTATGATATATATGCACTGACAGACAAAAAATCCCACCCAATTGATTTTTTTTTTTCATTTTCTTCATAAAAAAAATTCTGCCCTTAATTTGTCTCATTGTTTTTACCAATAAATGTTTGTTTATGCTAGGTTTTAAATTGGGAATTCAATTAGCTTAATCCTTAATCCAAAACAAGGATAAATGCTTTTTCATGTCTACTTTTTATGGAATTTAAAATGCTTATTCAGTCTCATTTGAATTCTAAAGCAATAAACTGTTTAGTTTTCATATATGTTTTCTTAATTTCAATTTTTAAATTTAAAAATGCCACTTAGTGCTGAATATGTTGTACGAGGTGTGGCATTAATTGACAATGGACATTCCATAAGGTATGCGGCTGTTGCCATCGGAGTCCTCTTTGACACACTGCGAGATGTCATTAGACTTTTTCGAGAAACTGGGTGTTCTGGACGCCCTAGGGTAACAGAACCACAGGATGACCGTTTTTGACTTTGAGAATTTTGTGAAACCGGCACCTTACTGTTATTCAAGCCATTCATTAGCTCCAGGAAGTTCAAGGTGCCTGAATTTCTGAATGCACTGAAGAAGATTAAATCAATATGGACTGATGGCTTTTTGCCCAGTAAGAGAATCAGAATTGACCAGAACGACCAGAGTTGCACGGCTCGCATTTGCTTGAGAACAATAATTGGTCTTTGGACGATTGGTCTGCTGTACTTTTTACGGATGAGTGTAGATTTGCTCTACAATCTTCAGACGGGCATGAAAGAGTGTGGAGAAGGCAAAATGAAAGGTACGAAGCCTATAATTTTTCCCAGAGCCAACCTTTTTAACATAGCTGAGTGATAGTGTGGGTGGTAATTTCAATAGAGAGGAACACAGAGTTGGTTGTTGTTCGTGGCGGATCTTTGATTGGCACTCGTGGATGAAATTTTGGAACATATGCAATGTCCATCCTTGATGAAATCAGCGACAATCCTATTCCAATGCATGATAATGCTCATCCACAAGTTGCGTGCATAGTACAAACGTACCTTCAACCATTACGGTCTGAGACTGGCCAGACGTTATCCAGACTTGAACCCCTTCAAACATTTATGAAAAAACCTCAAAAGACAAATAAGTGTAGGTTCATCACTTCCTGATACAATCCACAATCTTGAAAGGAATCTTCATAAAGAATGGGCTAATCTCCAGCAAAGAGACATTTCCAGACTGGTAGAAAGTATGCTGAGGGGTATCCAAGATGTAATTCAGACAAGAGGAGGAAATACCCGATATTGAAATGATAATTAAAAATCTAAAACAAAATTAAAATAAATTTTATCTGTCCGTCTTCTTTTTTTCATTTTCCTAAGCAATTTACATCATTATTTTTTTACTTTTTTAGACAAATACTCAATTATGAAACGTTAAAAAACATGAAACTTTGATTCAAATATAAAAATATATAGAAATCAAGTTATATTACAAGTGGGTGGAATTTTTTTGCCTGTCAGTCATCAATTATAAAATTGATTATTATCAATGGTTTGTTTTGTTGTTTTAAATATCTTAACTTTGTTGTAATTATTGTTTTATATATATAATGTAAAACAGTAGGTACGGCTTTTCTTGGCAGATGTTCTGAAATCAAACAAAAATATATTATTAATAACAGTACAATTGTTATAATTATTTTAAATGAGACAATTTAAAAATATTCAGTCTATACGAGAATGCTTTTAGTTTAAATTAAGAAAGATTTACATGTTGTGTAAATATGTAAATTATGTCAAAGCTGACGACGTGAATTCAAATGTGGCGCCCCTTCTCGCAGAGAGGCCAACAGACGCGTAAAGAAGACGTGGCTGGGAAATTGTTATAAAATAAAATTTCTTTCGTCTCTAAGAATGTTCAGGGTGTATTTTCACAGTACACTGTGACAATTTAAATGTATTTTCGACTTTTTTAAAATAATGATAAAGCTGTTGGCAAGACGTTAGATTCGTATCATTCCGGTTTCAGCCTCGACATTATTGTAGTCTAAGGAGGGTCTTGGTGCGGTTCACTCGGTCGACAAATTGTGTTCTATCGGTTTAATCGCGACTGTGTCCTTTGTAAAAGAAATTTCGACGTCGGCTTTATTAAAAGGATCTCCGATGAACAGTTTTATTATGTCGTCATGTCTGAGGTGACGGGAAAAATGCCGGTGACGGAGAGCGAGTCGTCCGTCGACAAAACGGATTCCACATCCTTCAACAACACCGATAACGAGTCCAGGCTGAAACGGACCCTGTCCTTCACCAGGAACGCGTTGAGCGCCTCGCGATACCACAGAAACGGGAGGAAAACCCGTAGGAACAACCAGATGATCATCAACGAAATGGAGAACGTGGATTCGAAGAAGAGACACTTCCTCAGGCCGTCTTGGAACAAATTCATAAACAAGGTCGTACAGAAGGTGTCAAATTTGAGCCTACAGAACAACAAGAATCTCTGTTCGAGTTACGCGTACAGCGGGCGCAGGCCGAACGGCGTATCGCTGAGTTCGTGCGACGTCCGGGTTCCGCCGGTACGGCCGGGCGGCTTCCCCGGCGACAAAGTACCAGGCGTCATCGGACTCAGGAACCACGGCAACACCTGCTTCATCAACGCCGTCCTACAGTGCCTTAGCCACACGGATATCCTCGCCGAATACTTCGTCCTAGACCAGTACAAAGCCGACTTGTCCAAAAGGAACAAAATCAATTCGAAGAAACACGGCACCAAAGGCGAGGTGACGCAGCACTTGGCACTCCTACTCAAATCAATCTGGTCGTGCCAGTACGATCCGGAGATATCGAACAAATTCAAACTGGTCGTCGACAAATACGGCAGTCAGTTCCGGGGCAACAACCAACACGACGCCCAAGAATTTCTACTTTGGCTCCTGGACAAAGTGCACGAAGACCTCAACACCGCCACCAAAAAGAAATACAAAGCCATTAAGGTAACAAGCTTCGACATTTCCGTTTAATTATTAATTAATTAATTAATAAACGAAAAGAGGCCCTACGAACCTCTTCGATCCAATCGGACATATTAAAACTTAAAGATAAATTGTCTTAAGCTTCGCCGCTTTTGATCTAAATTATACAATTTAACTACTTGACCAAAACACCAAGAATGCATTTAGCAATGAAAAAGTTAACGTTTTAGAATTTTGTTTTCCCGTTAAAATAGTATTATCTTTTGTAAGCTCTAAGGATGTAGTGATCCACCAGCAATTGTTAATCAAGGGGCTAATCTCTCAGCTCTTTAACAGAGGCCAAACGATCATATAAGAGAAAATCTACGTTATGCATAATCACTTCTGTGCCTCGAAAAAAACCAACAAAAAAGTATTATCCCAACAAAACATAACCGTGAAAAAAGGAAGTTCCAGACCCCTTCCAAAAAATTATCCTATCAGTGTAAATGATATGTATGTACACTATGGCCAAGTCCGTTCTTTTTTAGTCCATAATCGGAGAGAACACAAAAGAAATGATAAAAGTTCCAGACTTCCTCTCAAAAAAAG
Source organism: Cimex lectularius (assembly GCF_000648675.2). Classification (NCBI taxonomy): domain Eukaryota; kingdom Metazoa; phylum Arthropoda; class Insecta; order Hemiptera; family Cimicidae; genus Cimex; species Cimex lectularius. Next base: position 375,340 of record NW_019394218.1, read on the forward strand.
TAAAAAGTCAGCCTATTAAGGTAGTGATATTTACATTGTGGCCAATCTCACGTCACTCCTACTTTTATGAACAACACAGTTCTTTTATTTTTATTGGTTAACAATTGGCCCATTTGTGAATGAACAATGAGGAGTCTGGAACTTTTTTTCTATTCTTGTGAGTTCTCTGTCTTCCCAACCTAGGTTGGGTTCCTTTCCGGGGTGAGCAAACATGTTCGTGATGTTTTAATCCTCATTCAGAAACTGGCCAAGTGTTACCCAGTAAAAAAATAAAAGAACTGTGTTGATCATAAAAGTAGGAGTGAAGTGAGGTAGGCCACGATGTAGGTATACTTTGATAGGTTAACTTTTTTACTTTTTTGGGAATGGGTCGTCTGGAACTTGGCCCTTTTTTCCCGGTTAGGTTTTTTTTTTGGGATTGTTAAATCTAAAAGTGGATCAGGAATATGTTCCCATGAACAAAAAATTGATAAGCTTGCGATAATATTTCACTTTTCCCTTTCCTCAGGGCAAATTTGTGGAAAAAAATCTGGAGTCAACATGGACTTTACTTTAAAACTCCTTAGCTTTGTAAACTATGTAAGCTATGTAAAAATTACAAGCTCGTAGCTAAGAACTTTTAACTGAGAGTTCATGTTGACTCAAAATTTCTATTTTTTTATTATTTCATAAATTTTCCCCGAGGATGGCGAAATATATACATTGAAAGCTTTACAAACTCATAAAAGGGACCACATCCCTGATGCACTACTGGAATTAACAACTGCTGGTAGGTCACTACTTCCCTAGTGCTTACAAAAGCTATGCCATTTTAATGGCAAAACAAAATTTTAAAATATTAACTTTTTCATGTGGTCCGATGGACAAAACTTTTATAGGTTTGCCAAGCTTTCAGCGTATATTTTTCGTCTTCCTCATGGCAAATTTATAAAAAAAAAAAAAAGAGATCTAGAGTCAACTTGGACTCTCAGATAAAAGTTCTTAGCCAAGAGCTTTTTGTATATAGTTTTCTAAGCTAAGGACTTTTAATGGGGAGTCCATATTGATTCTAGATCTCTTATTTTTTATTTTTTCGTAAATTTGCCCTGAGGAAGACGAAATATATTCGCCAAAAGCTTGGCAAACTAAAAAGTTTGTTGAACCACATCCCTGATCGACTTATAGAATTTTCTAAGCACTGTTCAGCAGACCAACTATTGTGTTGGCAAATAATGACTTATTTTAGAATATTTATATTTTTTATACCTGGCTTGTTTTTTACTGTTCGGAGATGTCCATTGTTTGCAATTAATTTTTGCCATATTTTAGTGAGCATGTCTATTCCTTTCGCATAAAATTCCCATCTTTTGAGTCGAGGAACGTTTGTACACTTTCAAAAGTTTTAAAGTTTTGGTATTTAAAAAATTTTGTCGCAAGGTGGAATGTCCGGAGAAAAAAGGCGGGTATCACTAAATTTCCCAGTTGTGTTCGAGGAACATGGGGTTGGCTGTTGTCGTGGTGAAAGAATACATCTTTTCTTTTTGGCAGTGAGGCCGTTTTAGCTTTATTTGAAGGTCTAAACGGGTTAGTTGTTCACAGCACAGTTCACTATTAACCGTTGCCCTTGTGATAAAAGCTCAAAATGCTTAGTATGAAGGGAATGCTTAGTATACTTTTTTCTCGTGCATTTCTTGTTTTGGAACAACTGGGGACCGTTGACTGGGTTGGCAATAAACTTTTTTGCGGTCTAAGTTTTTGTATGTTTTTTTCATCACCTATTACCGGTCTATGAAGAAGTAAAAGTAAGAGCAAATTGAGATACGATCCGCCCAATTCCTTCGATGTGGTATCCATGTACTGTTGAACAAACCAGTCTTTGGATGTGGTCTTCAATGGTTGTATGGGAAACATTTGCCATCTTTCCTAGTTCTCAGATCGTGAAAAGGGATTCTCTTCTAGCCTATCCCTCAATCTCAGGACGTCCACTGCACGCATCATCTTCAAGAGCAAAATTTCACCGATGGACTTTACGAACATTTACAGCATTAGTACCAAACACTACGAACAAATTTTTCAGTGCAATCTCTTTGTTTTTGTTTTTTTGGAATTCATAATGTAAGCAATGCTTTAAATACGTTTCATATAGACATGATTAACTATTAAATTATTCGACACAACTAATGAAATTAAAAACAGAAACTGAGGAGAAATAAAGCTTTTAATTTAGGGATTAAACAATTGTATTTGTAAATGAAAATAATATAAACAAAAATGTAAATATTGAGCTAATTAATACTAAAATTGAAAAACGACATTACTTTCTTGTCAAACCAGTATTTAGAGAATGCATTATTTGCATTTAACTAGAGTTAGACATTTCTTGACTCGATAATAGCTAGTAAAAGTTCATAGTTTTACGAGAAATCAATCTTCTGGCGTTGTTGTAATCACCAATGTACTACATATTTTAATAATTTAGCAAGTTTGTTTTAATACGTGAACCTGCCCTGATAAACAGAAACAACTGGGCTTTTTAGCAGCTCTTTCATTAGCCGTTTCACCAATTTTTAGCTTATCAAACGTGGATCTCAAAAATTCCTTCTACGTCGAAGCCTGACATCTATCACTCTGCGTTTAGAAGCGATATTCTTTATCAGTTATTCATATTTATTTAACGGGCAGCCACACCCTTTTTTTATAGTACTAAATATTGGAAAGTAACAGTTTACAAAGTGAAATCATATAATAAAAAATATACAACGAATGACAACAATATAAAAATAAAATATATAAATACATGAAATTAACAATCAAATTGTTTTGATAAAAGTAATAATAATATTCTTGTGTGTTTATTTAGTGACCGGTTGTTTAATATTTTGTTGGATTCTTGAGAAGCGGTTTAAACCTTTATTTTGGTCATCTTCAAGGCGTAAAATGTGGTGCTATTCTTGTGGTGTAATATTGGTGTTGTGTGAAATTGTTGTGTGCGATATGTAGTCGGTCCTTTGTGAATTTACAACTCGGCGTTTTCCACGAGTAAATATTTATATTTACTTAGATTTTTTCTGATGATATTACCAAGGAGTAGGACAGTAAGTGGGCCTTGGTGCACTTCCGGCCGGCCCACGCCCTTGACATTCTTCCTGTTCCACGCCCTCAATCTCATCTGAGCACATCTCTGTTTTTGAAATTGAACCAAAAGTTTAAAAAAAATGCAAATTGACAAATTTCTTTCATCGTTAAATTCGCACTTATTCTATTTGAGGATACGAAAGAGGGGGTAATGTGCTGCTTGTAAAATGAAGGATATCTCAGAAAAGCGTTACAATCAACTGTCGTGGGATGAGAAAGTATTGCCATTTTTTAATCATTATCATTTTTAAAACGAGATCAAATTGATATTCGTGATTTTTTTGTATGTTTGTTATTAAATTACATCCTTAAAAGCACGTAGGCACAACATCCGCGCGGAGATTTTCTTTCTCCTCTTGAACACTCCAGCTTATCTTATTTTCCTTTATTGTCACAAAAGTATGTTTATTTCGGTCCTTTTTTTTATTGACTTTAAATATTTCATTGATTTACTTTGTCAGTGAAATATTGGATTTTTCCGGTTAGGTTTGCTTTTAATGATGTCGGCCGCTTTTGCTTGATAACTTCGAAGTTCGAAAAACTTTTTTATCGCCCTCGAAATATCTCATGGCATTTGGCAATGTTCAATTTAAGATAATTATCGTTGCACCAACTGTAGTAGATTGGCGTCTTCAAAATATCAGTTACATCGTTAATATGTGTACAAACAAAAAATAAGAGGTCTAAAACAAGATCCCTGGGGCACTCCTGAGGTAGATTCAAAATAAGAAGATGAAGCTCAGTTTAATTTAACACAGTATTGCCTATTAATTAAAAAGTTCGTTAATAAATTTAAGAAGGAACCATGAAAATTAAGCCAGTTTATTGACAAATTTGGGAATATTACACTACCGAACGCCTTTCATATGTCGAGTGAATCACATCAAGTTGTTTTGCTTATTTGAAGAATATTGCATAAATCTGCATATTTGACGAATATCGCGAGTTTGAAACATTTTCGGTTGTTTAGAAAAATGAAAATAATCTAGGCGAAAAGATCATGAGAGAAAAAAGAGAAGCGCCTAAAATTTTCTTCGGCTTTCAGTTTTCAACTTTCAACTTCCCAGGAACAAAGACCTAAACCGACCAACACATTAGAATTCTCTTGAAATAATCGACATCTTATTTGAGGACTCAATTTCCGTAAGATTTGGGTGCATTTTTTGCCTTTCCTGAAAAATTAATTTTCCCCAAGTAGTCAAGTTGTGGGAGGAAATTTCCTATCCTATTTCCAACCTAGTAAACCTAAAAAAATGTTTTTACCTGCCAAAGCAAAAGAGGATCCCCAACGATGCTGGAATTATAATATATTACAAAGTACATTAAAAAAAAAAATCCTTGACAAAAATATCGATTGACTGAACAGGGTAAATCATTGAAATCTTAAATGGACATAATTAAGCTGTTATACAGGGAATCGACGATCCATTTTTTTAAGTTCCTGCAAATAAGCTCCATTCACCTCTATTAACGTTGGAAACACATACAAACAAATATTTTTTGGGCGATAAACGCTGTAGTTTTGCAGAAACTAACCTTGAAAAGTATAACATTGTAAATTTTAATTCAGATCATGAACTTAATTAGGCTTAATGATTTATTTTTGTGAAATAATTTAAATTATATGATTTTATTTGTGTGACTGAAATTTTTCTGTTCTACGCCCTTTCAAAATGAATACGTACTAGACCAAAAAAAAATTATTATTTCGGGTGATAGATATGACATTTATTTGCCTGTTTTAATATTTTTTAGTGAAAATTATATGGCATATTTAAGGGTTTTTTAGTGCATATAATATTGGATATTTGAGGTTTTTTAGTGCATATTTAGTGGCATATTTGAGGGTGTTTTAGTGAATACAATATTAGATATTTGTTTTTTTTAGTGCATATTATATGGCATATTTGAGGGTGTTTTAGTGAATACATTATTAGATATTTGGTTTTTTTAGTGCCGTATTATATGGCATATTTGAGGGTGTTTTAGTGAATACAATATTAGATATTTGGGTGTTTTTTTAGTGCATATTATATGGATATTATATGGCATATTTGAGGATTTTTATTGCATATAAATACGGGCTTTTGCTATAATTTACAAGACATTGAACAGATTTCGAGCAACTGATAAAAGTGCGTAAGTTTTTTTTGTTCATATCCGTTGTGATTCGAGTTATCATCTGAAAGCCTGCTCATTTCCAATTTTTCTGCTGTGCGAATTATATTTAATTTTATTTTTATATTTTTTTATGTACATGGATTTTCTTTGACTTAAAACGGACTTTTTGCCGGCTTTTAAATTTGGAAAAGGCGTTATACTTGCGTGTCCGACGACCGGTTCAAGGTCCTCCTATATTTAGATTCTACCGCCCTAGTTGTCAACAGTTGTTTACAATGCCGTTCTATTGTTAATCTAATAAAATCGTCGTCAACCAAATTTTGTTCAATAATAAATTGCAATTTATGTATGAAGAGGTTTTTGCAGCCGCAAATGTTTGGCTTCATTCCTGCCGCCGGTGTATACCTCGATCCAATCCTTATTTGGCGGCTTAAAAATCCACTGTGTGGGATGGCCGAGGATTTATTTGGGTTGGAGACCTCATTTTCTCGGTCTGCTCTCCCATCTCTTGAGCCAAAACGATTATTCTTTGTCACAGCCGGGTCAAGATTTCGCCTAAATCTGGAGAAAAAACAAACTCTAAATTGTAATTGGACATATTGTTTATTTGAGCTTACATAAAAATTTGCCTTGACTGATTAAAATCGATTTAAGGTGTGTCATGCAGACTTAGCCTTTGCGCCTAAATAATTAAAAATTATCGATTTGAACAGACGAATAGTAAAAGTGGAGTGTTCTTAGATAAGGTCACTAACTACATAACTACATTGGAGTAGCTTGAATGCCCCGATCAGTTACCATTTGAAAGGAGGAACCCCGTGTCTGTATATCCACGTTCTGCTCAACTACACCGAAAGATTTGGTTTTATCTCTTTATCAAGCCAGTCACTCTCAACTTTATACGGTCAAATAATTCAAGAACATTTGCGGAATTTATACTTCATTGCGTTATACTACTTGATCTAAGGATACGGACAGGGATAAAAGAGGAAGCCGCAAGGCATTAGGATAACATTGCTTGGTGAAGTGATGGTCTGGCATTCTTAAAATTGTCTGCCATCAACCAACCATTCTTTTTAACACCAAATTTTAAATGGACCCTTCCACATTCTAACCTGACGTACGGGTCGAGAGTGTTCCTTGGGAGATGTAAAATTTGTTAAACAAATTTTACCTGATCTCTTCCAATTTTGTAGGGAATTTATGTGCCCAAATCTCAACTCAAATACTCGTATATGAACAGCAATTCTTATCAGGAATATGTGTACCTGTGTACATGTTTCATAAAACTAGGGATAGAGTTAGGGATAAACATGGCCTACTGCACCTCGACCTGAGTAGATCTTTTGTGCTCTTCTATTTTTATAAATCATTGCCAGCTTCAGGTTGTTAATCAACCTCCGTAGCCTTACCATTAGCTACTTTCTGTAGGGTGCTTGCTTCTTTTCCTCTCCTAGCTTCAAGAATCTGCATCTACAGACCCTCAAAAAACAAAAAATGTGGCTGTATCTGCTCATCCTTTGTCTCTGCTGCTATCTGATGATGTGCCTAATTAGGCGGCAGTACCCTGTCAGGAGTCCACGAATCCTAGTTCTGTTGCGCTTACTAATTACTACTACTATTAGTAATACTAATTACTGGAGAGTAATTCCTTTGTAAGTCTTACAAACCTTTCTATGAATATCTTCGAGTCATTCACTGCCAGATTCAGGTTGTCAATCAACCTGCAATCTTGCCAGTTTCCCCTTAATGTAGTATCTTATTTGCGGCGTTAGTTGCAAGAATCTGTACCTTCACAAAAACATAAAATGTATTCTATGGTCTCCTATTCTTCCTGACGATATCTATTTGATCTAATAATTCATATAACGTTTGTGAAACGTAGGTTTCCTTTTTTTCTATTTCGCAGCCCTGTCCTGGAAACTTAAGAACTAACATTCCAATGGACGGTGTCTTCACCGCCTCGTACAGTACTTTGACGTTTATGTTAAACTTCCATAAGCCTCTTTTACTCCTGACTTGGCACCAATAGTCAAATAATCTTTCTATGTTTAAGCAGTTTTCATACTTACCTTTGCGTATCAGTGCGAATTTTCACACTCCAACTCTGCGAGTTGATGAACTGAGTTTGATGAGTTGTAGTTTGGATGTTTTCGTTCATTTTTTCTATCCTTGGTAGTTTGACTGTCAGTCGCGTTTCGGCATTTGACCAGCTTCAGATCAACTAGTTGATGGCAAGAAAACAAAACAGTTTGGTAGAACGAAACAGTTTGATAATAGGCAGACTAAAGTGTTCGGGAATTACCAATCCAAAACTAATTTTATCACGTTCAAAAATATCACGCTGGTTACGAATTCTATGGCTGGGCTGAGGTAAGGGCACATGTCTTTTACTCTTAGCATTTCAGCATCGATTATTAAACCAATTAAAATAATTTTGATTTTGAAGTTTTGTCGTTTCAGTTCGTTTTTAGTCTCAAAAAACGATAATCAGATCAAAATGATTGGAAAAGACCAAATTGCAGGTTCGCCACCTCGCTGGCCATAAGAGGAAATGTCACACAAACATTTTTAGTGTCCTTTGTAATATCAAATATATTTGCTGAATTTGGTAAATTTGAAAAATGAATCATTCGTTTTGTCTATATCCTTTGAACAAAGTACAACAGTTGGTTAGGGTGCTCTTTGAACAGCTGCTTCTTTTTTTGAGATCCGGGGCGCCTACTTTCGTCATAACGATTAAACACAAATATAATTTATATTTAATTAGCTTGATATTGATTAATCGTTTTATTAATAAAATCTCTAAAATCCAGTTCATCGTATAGACTGTTAAGTTTGGTTTAATATCGTCTACCTTTATAATACGTACTTATCTATGTAATGTCATAACGTTATTCGTTTAAAAGTTCGGTAAATTTTGATAATTACATATATTATTATTAAACTTACTAAACGAAGTATTTAACATTTTGTTTGAAACGATGTGGAGGCCAAAAGAAAGCTGCCAGCTTTATAGCAAGCCCTTCCGATTACGACGGACGAACGCAGGCGACCTGCTTTCTTCCTCGAGAAAGTCGTTCGCTCCATAGAAAGATCCAGTCCACAATTGGGGACGATGTGATTTTAAAATGCTTACTTATTTCCTAATAATATAAGTCGGTTGAAGCATCTCAAATATCTTGTTATGAGCTTTTTATTAAGAGATTATTTTGTTATTGCCGTTACACGAATTGTTCATTGATTGTGACTGATCACATTTTATACACAGATCCCAGGAAATTTAATCACAAAGTTAAATCACACCAGATATTAATTTTTCACCGCTAGCGTCTAATTAACACGCCCTAGCCTGTTGAGTTATGCCAAAAAATACCTATTAGATTCCATTGTAACTTCAACTATTGTTAAGAATTCAACAAATCTACATTTGGCCAATGGATACTCACCGATTGCAGGCACATCATATTTTAGGTCATTTCCACCGGATTGAACGGAATGTACGTATAGATTATAGGTTAGGATGATATCCTACGATGATATAAAAACAGTTGAGTTATGGTTCAACGGTTGAGAACGAAAATGGACGACCAGTTATACAAGCTAAAAATTTAGTTACATTTTCTTGTTTAGAAGTTGTCTTGAGGACATTAAAGGAATTTTGCTATTTCTGCTATTTTAAGGTCACCGTTATATTTAACGTCTTTCAAATAACGTTTACGCTATTTGAAGACTTCGCAAAACGAATTTTGCTGCTAACCCTAAGTTTCCTGTGGAGTTTGTAGTAGTCAGGATTCAGGTTTTCTTTCAAGTTTGTAAGCAAAAGGTGCCATTCACGGATGTTATGGATTTTCTCTTGATTTTGACGATAGTTTGGCAAATACTGACCTGATAGTTGTAGAAGCAATAACGTGCAAAGTAAACATTAATTACTGGGTTGATTCGGGGCAAATTCAGTTCAAATAAAATAAGTCAAAAACGCTTTAAAAAAGCTTATAGCTTAGCATTTTTAGGAAAAAAATAAAATATTACAGTGCACTTAGTTAACCATACACATTATAACGACATTCCATACCTGCCTCTTAGAATTTTAGCTTTTAAATTGTATTTAGGCGGTTCAGCCAAATAGCCTGTTTTACACACGCTTGATTGTCCATAAAACAGCTTAATGTAGGTACACCAAATATACACACATACTTAGGAATCGGGATTCATGAAAACCTGTACTAAATTTAAAATTGTGCGCATGTGCACTTCATTCAATTTAGTTACCGTTTACGCTAACGTTATGCCAAATCAACCTTTGTTGATTATGACGTTATGACAAAAAATTAGAAATGTCCTAAATGCAACTTAAAAGAATTTATGTTTTAATTAATTTCCTTATTTTGATACTTTCTCAAAAAATTAATTTCATTGCCACTCTCCAATTAAATTAATCTGTCACGCTATACTTTTGAATGACAGAAGAGCCCATTTTCACTTGTCTTATTTCACGTACTCCTTGATATTCATTAAAAACCTTTCCTCTTTGAATTAGAAAAATATATTTTAAAAGAATTTCTATAATAATAAACATACACAATTTAAGATAGGATTGTAAAAACACTAAAAAATTATTTAAAAACATTTTAATTACTAGTTTTTTCAGATGAATTCGTTCATTCAGCTGAATGTAATATCATTTTACTAATGCCTGTTGACAAGTTAAAAGGTTTTATCTATTTGTTTTTGTTATCGCACATTTTCCTGATCAGAAAGGCACATGACAAATACATTAATATGCATGCTTAAACCGATTAATCAGTTTATTAAACTAAAAAAGTTAATTCAATGTTCTATTGAATTGGAAGATTTATTTTAGTCATGTTTAGGCTAACTAAAATAAAAGTTTGTGGTTTTCGGATTTTTCTAACTTTAATAAACTATTCGTCGGTTGTATTGAAAAAAATAATTATATTTCAGAAATGACACATTGCCCCCCTCATGTTACGGACAAACGATCTCCACTTGCGTCGAAATTTTAAAGTTAATATTTTCCATTACTCCATTAAGCAATAGTCCTTTAGAGAGTTTGTTTCTCCAAACTGGCACTGGAATAATTTGACACAAGCAATAATGGACGCCAGTCAGCGATTAGCTTAATTTGTTCAAATAGATGTGCATACGTTTCTTTATGGGAAAAACAAGACATTTATTATACGTGAATTCGATCGAACTAGGCCAAAAGGTGAACGAACGACTTTACGCTTGTCGTCGGCACATTGTATTCGACAAAAGGAAAACCTTACGCAATAGATACTGCAACCTAGATTTAAAGCCTAATTTCCCTTTTTTACGTAAAACTATATAATTTAGATGAAAAGTTTGGGGCCTTTAAAAATTATAATTTCATTGATAATTTTCGCTAACAGCGGTAAGAGGTTTTAGAGAACTTTAGAGGAGGAGAGAAAGTAAATGTCTAAATAATTACCCCTTTATCTGACATGTTTTATTTAATTTTTATAATAAGAGAGTGAAATAGTATTTTTAATTTCAGTTACCTCTGTGGGCTATAACAGATAGTTCTGGCATTTTTTAAGTAATAAATGCAATGCTTGTAGATATTATAAAATGAAAATTATTGTACAAACAGGGAAACCGCATAATTATCTCTTGTCGGAGAAGAAGGAAAATATGCCTGATTGAATTAGAAAATAATTCTGGGTGGGATTCTTCTTTTAGGCGTGGGGAGACATTTTCCTACCTGAGAATACCTCATACTTTTACAATTAAAACGTAGTTTTAAGTGAACGTAAAAATCATGTTCATCCTGAGGTATAGAAGAAGCAAGGACCTTTTTAGAAAATATAGTGTTTTCATATATAATTTAATTTAACATTTATTAAACGACGAAAGAAGTAATAAAAAAATCTCAGTAGTGCATAGTTTTAATGCTACCGAATTTTATGGATACGTTAATTGATTCATTATTCGTTATGCAAAGTATGGTTGAGTTGAAAAATTAGTGTTAGGAACGGGACTCGAACCCAGGACCTCCGGATCAGTACCTAGGCTATCGTGACTTCTCAAGACACCAACTATATCTCAACCAACTTTTGTATTTCCCTCTTTTTTTGCCAGTATTCATAATTTTCACCTCACCCATAGTTTGCATAAAGAATAATGAATCAATTAAAACAATAACTTTGGTTAATTGGGCAAACTAAAAACATAATCATTAGCATTTATTGCGAAGTTAACCCCTTTTTTTGTACGTTGGATTCTCCTTCCCTTCTTCCTCCATTTAATAAGTGTTGAGACTGGCCTCTTTTCGCTGAAAGGAATTTTTTGTTTAAGTCATCGTTCTATTTAATGTAATTTTGTTACGCGATAATTCAGACCCAATTTCGTAGTTTGCAACTGATTTATGTTGACATATTTACGAAATAGTTACATGTTACACCTTCTTTGATGCACGGATGATTGCGATAATCGGGTTACTATGTCAATATCAGAAGTATTCAATGCAATGGTTGTGAGACTTAAGTTAAACTTGACTTAGACTATGTTTTAAAGGGCCGGAATATTAGTTAACAACAATAATATTGTCTATGTACTTATAATAAACTTATTAAGTAAACTTGCTCCATAAAACCGCTGAACGATAACACAAGAGCAATCCCTCTATATAGTGTCGTCGTATGAGAAAGCACATATGTAGACACGTCTTCGACGATTTGAAAAGATCTTATGCTCCAAATTCTAAACGAATAACTCGAATCAAATTCCTTTCTCACTTTCGTTATCGTTGTGAATGACGGAGGAATCTCTCTCTCAGGGACGACTACGCCGATAAAACGCGTTGACGTGGGCAAGTTGGCAGTTTATCTCAAGATGATAAGTCGTGCATTATATTTTATTTTGCGGTGAACAATGAACACTTTGTACGCTAATAATCTTGCTTCCATTCGATCGAAAAGACACGAATTGAAGAAAAACAATTAATCCATTATTCTGAAAATATCTGTAAATAATCAGTTAAAAGGCAGTTGACATAACGACCATGAAATAATATAACTTGTACGATGGTTGAATCACTGACATCTTGACTAGGCTCGATAACGTCATTTTATCTCTTACAGGGTTCAGGGCTGAAGTGAATATTTTAGTATATGTACATCATACATATTTTTAAGGGTTGGGGTTGATTAAGAATTATAAAAATCCTTTCCTCCATTTCGACCTAGATAGGTCCTATGGTGGAACCCCTTCTTCCTACAATATTAAGCTTTTCTCGGTGCCACTTCGCGCATTTCTATTGGTGTGAGAATTGGCTGTAACCGGGCTAATGGAAATTCACATTCATAAAGGATATGTGCCGAAGTTTCTAGTTTCTCCTGACAGAGATGACATGTTTCTGTTGAATCCAACAATCAAAATGTAGAATGGAACACCGTAGATAGTTGGAGAAAACATAAAATGTTGAATATCTGCGAAAGGGTTGAGAATCTGACAATCATAAGAACTTTTTTGCCACTCTGGAGTGTGAAATTGGCAAAGTTTGTGACGCGAGTAGCCTGACAGCTTGTATGGTACAATATGAATTCATATAGTCCGTATTGTCTCGTTCAGGTTCTAACGAAAATGTCCGCAAGAATTATTTTTTTCCGAGGAAAGCGTGATTTGGTTTGTTGGGAGAGATTCAAGGCTTCTCAAATCATCCGTTCAAGGGCGTTTCCCCTGGTCGAGCTAGCACACGGTGCGATATTATATATATTTTTTTCTATGGAACAATTCGATCTATTTTCATTTCAGGACGTAAAATCACGAATATAACTTTTATAGCCTTGTTGACACCTAGTTGAAACTGCAACAAAACTGCGAAAATACTCGCCTCGTTTACACATTCGATCGAAAACTTTTCGTACTGACGTGATTAATTGCAACAACAGAAATATGTTTTCCCTAAGATTGTACCCCAGAGTACTTTCATTGTTGTCAGATAAAATAATAAAAAGATAAACTAATCTCACCATTTCGGTCACGTTTTAACGTCTTTAAAGCAACAATTAACGTTTATTTTTTACAAACTTTTCCCACAAGGAAATAATTTGTACATGGTTGTTGAAGTTTGATCGAACAGTTGGGGTTATCGTATATAATTTTCCTGTTTATTGTCGGGGTAGTTGCTATTGTAATAAGTACGCTGGCTGGAGGTAATAAAAAGTTTCTGGAAATGAGTTCACCATCACTAATAGTTTTTAAATGTAAGCCATAATACCCAAATATGATGATGATGTGGATTATCGACCAGTGGTACATAATGTAACATGTGGTTCTGGTGTATGGGCAGGATTAAAAAAGAAGAGACTGCAATCTCTTTGCCAAGCCTTTATTATGTAATCCTCAGATCGGTAATGCATCTTAGAAGTTACTTACATTACTTGACTTAGTGTGGTTGTCAGCAGGTTTTCGGAATTGAAAACTGTTCCAACGCATGGATTTTGCGTTAAAGGTACTGCTTCTAAATCTTGGATAAAAATATGAAAAACAATATAATACATTTTTTGATAGTGTCCATCCTAATTTTGTGGAATCCATATACCTCCATTTGACAGTTACACATTCTTGACAGACTACTCGCCATGTCCATAGTCGTCCAGATATTCACTTCTGAACTTATAACACTTGTAACAAACCATCAAACTACTTTATTTTTAAAAAAGACACTGAAGATGGTCTATATTAGACCGAAACGTGTCCGACGAAATAAACTCCTATTGTGTAAAAGGTAGTTTATTTCCTACCCATCAGCTTAATACAATAAATACTAGTTGCCGGAAGAGATCAAGAGAGACAAATAGAAGATGCATCTCTACTGTAAACTGGCCCTACCGAAAAGACACGTAGTATTTATATTATTTTTAATATTTTTATCCAAGTTTTAGAACGACTTTTTACGCAAAATCCATGTGTTGGAACAGTTTTAAATTCCGAAAACCTGCTGACAATCATACCAAGTCAACTTAACTAACTTCTAAGCTGCAGTACTGCCATTTAAAGAGGCAGTAAACTTGGCAGGTGGTTGCAGTATCTTAATTTTTTTTTAATCCTGACCATATACCAGATCCACATCCTACAACATAATGCTCAAAGAACTGTATCTAAATGTATATGTATAAACAAATTTCATCGATATTGGAATTTGTCTTCGTTGCCCCCGAATACCATCAAAGGCAAAAGTATTGTACATAGTAGAAAGGGGACATTTGTTTTCGTAAGTATACTCTAAATCCAATTGACATCTTAATCCGAGTTTCACATTCCATTGAGGAAAAAGGTTACCCTTATTCTATTTGTGGCTTTGAGGCATGTGGCTTCCAATCAAATAAACACATGGGCCGAGCTGGAATGCTTCTTTTTTTAGTATGCATTTCCCTTCCCCATAAAATTCTTAGTAATTCTGCCCGGAAGCTAATGGACACGTGTCGAAATTTTTCCTTTCGTCGTCGCCTCGAATAAACGTTAATTGGATAAAACAAAACATGTTTACGTATACGTTTAGAGGCCGTGTAATTTACAAAATCACTTATAAACACATAAATGTGAACTATCGGAACTTGAGTGAAATAACCTTGAATGATATAAGCAATTTATTAAGTTTGTATTAAATACGTCAAAGACTGTATCTTTTAACATTTTTGACAATAGTGCTAAAACTACCGGTTTTGACCGATTGTTCGAGCTATTTTTTTATTATATGTACTAGGTCCTAAAAGTTTAATCAGTTTTCTGAAATGATAATCACTCAAAAGAAGATCCGTAGTAGACCACTGTTCAATTTTTTCGAATAAATTTGCTAATGTGAAGTAACTACGATAGGTATAATAATTTTTTTATATTTATTATTATTTACACTTGCAACTTCAGTTACAGCAAGTAAATTTGGTAATACATAGTATAATATGATAAAATTAAACGTGATGGGAGAAGCCACCCACTGGTGACACTGTGCATACACACATCACTGGAGCAACCAGGCCATTGCCTCTTTAGCCGATCTGGAGGATTTCCAAGTGGATTCCTTGAATAAATTTATTGGACGAGGGGTTTGGGTGTACAGAAAGAATACTGTGTAATAACTGACAACGTACTCTTACAAGGTAAATTAAGGATTTTTCTTAAGATTTTGGCTTGGAGAGACAAGATAGGGGATGAATTGGAAATGTTTGGTTGAGCCCAAAACCTCTACTCCTATTATCGCCTATTATCGGACGAATGCGAGTTTTGTAAATGGTAAGTTTGGTGTTAAGGTGTAACCAAGTCGTTGGTTGAGTAGTAAGAGTACGGCGGTTCATGTCTTGTTTCAGGCAGTCTATTTATCGTTACTTTATGAATACGTCTGCTCGGTGAAAGTCAGGACCACTTAGAATCCTAGAGCGACATACCTTCCAGGGTGGATTTTCTGTCCAAAACTAAATAACTATTCCAGTTGTTAGATTTCGAATGTGTTACAACTCGCAAAAACAGCCTCCGCTAGTTTGTCTAGTGTCACCAAAGTCAGCGGATTCTTTTCATAACTTAAAAAAATGCAGTGCGTTCACAATAGCCGTTTTAGTATCTTCAAAGTATTGTTTCCAGAAAAGCATAAGACTCTAATGACATCGTAACTGTATCTTTCGTAACATAATTGCAAACCGTTGTCAGATATCAAAAACACCCAATTTACCTCCTTCCCACTTTAAACATGCAAAATGTTTTTGTTTATATTTATAATAGTTTTCGATATAAACATCTTGTTTATGCTGTTATTTCGACATGTTTCGATTTAGCTTTAGATCTCACTCACTCACTCTCTCTAAACATCTGGACAAACATAAAAACATACATACACAATTTTTCTCTCCTCCATCGCTCACATTATCACTCTCTACCTCCCCTCCCCTCCGTCCGCCTTCCTCCCTCTCTCTTTCAATCTCTCTCCTCCATCTCTCTATCTATCTATATCTCTCAATCACTCACTTGCTCTCTCCAAACGATTAAACAAACATAAAAACGCACATACACACTTTTCTCTCCTCCACCGCTCACATTCTCTCTCTCTCTCTCTCTCTCTCTCTCTCTCTCTCTCTCTCTCTCTCTCCCCCTCTCCCACTCACTCCCTCAATTCTTTGTACCAACGCATGGTAAATTGCTTTCCCCGAGCTTCCTACTTATTGGTTTAATTCTTGTCTGTGTGTNCACTCTCTCTCTCTCTCTCTAATTGACATTGCTGACCCCTTTTTGAACTATGCAGGGGAGGTTGCGGGAGTTTGATAGAAATTGTTCGGGATTGGCAGACACTGTCTTACATTGAAGGTTCATTTCTTTTTAATCATCGTAGTTTTACCTCTCCGAAGGATGGATGGATATGTCAGACTTGAACGTAGTGAAACGGACCTTACCTTTTACTTACTCAACTGCTTTTATACTTGCGACGGCAGGTTTGGGGAAAACCGCATCCAATCTCTCACCTTTAAGTAATTTCAAAGGCCGAACTGCGGATAAAAACACAAGTTGCGATATTATATACAAAGCTGACCTACCATAGTGAGCATTATTAATTTTCTCGAATGTTGTCAACCAGTAGATTAGGCAACAAAATGAAACACATAAACACGACATAGCAAGGCTTCTTGTTCTTCCTTAGCGAACTTAACTGAAACCGTATCTACATGTTCAGAAGACAAAAGTCCAATTTTTTTGGGAGCGATGGTTATCTAACGTTGGACGAGGTTATTTGCCGGCTGAGTCCTTCACCCAATGAGGACGACGGCACGCCATCCTCCAAAATGACCCTGATAACAAAACCGTTGTTTGTGCCGTCCAAAACGGATCAGTGGTCATTGTTTAGAAATCGACAATAGACTTTCTCCGTTTTCGAAGTGCTGCCAAATGTGAACACTCCCGGTTTCTCAACTCCTGGCGAATTGAAACATTGCGTGACAACGACGTGGTTGCGACCTTGCAGCAAAAGGACCTTCGACTTTAGAATTTATTCCACGAAAAGGGACAGCCGGGTCCCTAAATCGAGTCCCACCGCTCACGCCATTTACCTTCTGCCTAAATATGTCACGATTTTACAAAATTATTTTCACCAAGGCCAAATTTGAAATGATAGCCAGAAGAACTTTTTTACATTAGCCAGAATTTTTCAGTTAAAATAAATCAAAAACGACTCCGCCGACAAAGTATACCACCAGCGTATATTTTCAAAATGAGGATCTTGGTGTAAACAATTTAAAATTTTTGTTAAAAAGAATACAACAGGAATGGTCAACATTTTTTTATATCTGAACCCTCAAAACACACAGCAAAAGCTTTTGGCATTTTAACGTTTGTGTAAAACGGACTTCATTTTGGTTAAATGAAATAAAAAGTTCAAGTGATAGTGCGCCTTTATGGGCATTATTCAAAATTTATTTGCTCCAACGTGATTCCTAATACACACAAACAATCAATGACCTTACGACTATTGTACAATAATTCCGTTATTTGGTTTAATAGGTGTTTTTCATTATTTTATACCTGACTAGAGTTATTTTTTCTAACAAAAGTATGGTGAAATTTAACTGTGATCAGTCATTTTCATTCGGAACCACCTTCTTCAAGAAGGAAGAATCATAAGTTTGTCATCAGTTTTAATACGGTGTTGCCGAAATTACTTGTAGGGCCCTTTTTTTAACATTAATTTCTTAGATAGAATATAATAAAGAAATATTACGAGTGATTTTCAAGGCGGTTGTAGAAAGGGTTTCTCAACCGCAGATAACTTTACGTTCTAACTAGAATAATAAACATGAAATATAATGTCAATAAACAAAGCGTGTAAGCATTTTTTGGATGTTTTTATCGCCGCCTTTGACTCAGTAGTTCGGAATGCTCTATTTTTCAAACTGACTAATCTAGGCGTATCCTATAAATTCATTAGAGCGTTGCAAGGACTTTACGACGGCACAGATTCTGCAATTTGGGATGGTAAAAGCCATTCGGAATGGTTTTCAACATAGTCTGGGGATAAACAAGGTTGCAACCTAAGCCCCTCGCTGTTTGCTTTATTATCTGGATCATCTATCGGAGTGTTTAGGAGATGGAGTTAGAATCGGAAATAGAAAAATCAAACTGTTAATGCTGTTGATGTCGTATTGCTGGCTTTGGCGTTTCGAAAAAAGATACAACATTTAGAAATGTATTGTGATTACTGGAAAAATAGCCAAAAATTATGATGTTTAATGATAATAAACGTAATTTACGGCCAAAAGAAGATGTGTTCACATATCGAATTATTTATATTGTTTTCGTGCGATTGGAATTGGAGGCCGTGGTATTTTGATAGTGTGTTTTGTCAACCTTGGAGGATTAACCATGTATCTTTTCTTCCTCATACGCAAGTGTTGTCTTAAAGGTACAATACTTAGATTAGGTAAAATACGTAAATATGTGGTTTACATAACTAATTATCCTCTACTTGTTTATTCAGTTTTACCTCAAAAACAACGATTGATATCTTTTGGCTGTACGCACTTCTTCTGTGATCGCTATGAATTGTAGCCTTGGCCCCGAAGATCACTTCCTATTATCCTATTAAAGAACTGGGTCATGCTCGACAAGAACACTGAACGCGGAAAATACATTTGATAAACTTTATAGGACCCGCCGTCGCCAGTCTAGTGCGAAGGTCTCTTACCATTTTAAGGCAGGCGGAGGACCCCGTTTATAACGTCCATGGTATAAAACTAATTGCAAAACAAATGGAATGCAGTTGGAAAATAGAAATATTTTGAGCACGAATGCGCTCGTCAGCATATTCAAAGGATTTTCTCGATTTATCACCACTATGGTTGAATATTTAATAACAGTTTTATAATTGGTAAAAATAGGGATAAAAAAATTAATTGCAACAGCAAGGAAGATCAAAGATGGAGACACTGAGTATTGCCGTAAAACCCCTAAGTTATAGTACAGTGATAGTATTAAGTCAATTTAGTGCTTAGTTCATTTTATGTATCAGTGTTGCAATTTTGTTTTTGATATATAAAAAAAACAATTGCAACTTATAGTCCCTTTGAATATCAGCAATTACAAGTATTATTTTTAGGAACTTTTTCATATAATAAAATTGTTTTACTTTTCGTCCTTTAAGTGAAATATTAATTATGTCCCAGTTAGTACCAGGATTAGTCGAGGACTGGTTAATTTCCTCAGAGCTGGTTGTCCCCCTTTTAAATTTTTTGATTGGAAATTTTGACTTATGGAAATTAAATCGAGGGAGGTGAATGTGAGGCGTATGTTGGCAGAACGAACACCAATGGAGGCGGTAGCTCGAGCCCAGGGTAACCGGATATGATAGGGCACGTTTTGACCTTTAACCGCCCTACGTTATGCCCTCGGCATGGGGTTTCCATCCCCATACTCTTTCTTTTTCTTTACTTCCTCAGCACAAATAGTGTATGGGAGGTACTATTAACCTAAGCCCGTTTGTTTTCAGAGTTCTTGTAAACATGCGTTTCCAAGTCGAGGGCCACGTATTTTCAATTTGTTTAGACGGCGGCACACGGATAAACACTCGCATTATTGAGTTATTCCAGTGGTTGAGTCATTCATCTTACAATCGAACTGTTAAATTATCGTCCTTACGAAGCAGGCGACTTTAATAGATTTGCTTTCCTAGGGCATTTGCTAAAACGTATATTTGATTTCCTAATATGATGTATAGTGTACAACTTTAAAATCTTCGAACCAACTTTACATAAAGTGTATTAACATAATTAACTAAAATTTAAAACATTACCGAACGTTTGCGCAAAAAAGCTGGATGACTTTGAGGGTAGAACGTCTGGGAGGGATTAGGCCTGAAGTTATTCTCACACTGAAATGGATTAACTATACAGGCTAAAATTCACCCTTTCTTTACTAAATGGACGTCAACGGAAATGGTTCATACTACCAAATACCTTTATCGATGTTGTACTATTATTGTATAATAATTGATTGGTTTATTCTTCCGCAGAGTATATTTCCAATTTGAGAAGAACTAAATTTTTCGTTTATGAAAAGGAAGAAGAGAACTCAGTTATTTCTCGTTATATTTTATTCTCCCCTCTGTTTATCACCGCTTAAGACTATAAAACAAATATTAATCCGATTGTGGATATTATAAGAAAGAGATAGCTTAGATAAATCGATAAACTCATATAATATTTTTAAAGTTTAATATACTATTGCAGCTGCGTTTCACCTTTTCTCGAGATAAAATGTATTTTGAACTTTTATCGTTTATTTCTTATAAAGTGAAAGCCGATTAATTTAAACTATAGCTGGTAAAATACCAGACAAATTACTCATTTTGGTTGAGTAATCTTTATCAAATATTTGTCGCGTCGTATTCTATCTAAAAATTTCCTTTAAACAAAGTGATGTAATGTTAGTTCTGAAGTGATACTCAGTAGAAATGATAGAGCCTTTAGTAACAATTTTAAGGTATGTAATATTAATTCGAACGATTTTCTTAATATGACTCGCTCGTTGCTTTTAGTAGGACGACAGTGTTCGCTGTCACTTGTGATATAGTCAATCAAAATTGTTTTCCATTTATTTATTTACACCGGCGCCAATTGTTGCGCTTAAGTAAATTTAATAACACCCTAAAGGGTCAAACAAAATAAATAGGAAAAAAACAGAAAAAAAGAGGAACTCCTCATTAGTAGTCACTTCTGTATATTAGCGTTAATCACTGTCACTTAGGTCCCTTTTTCCATTTTTACTCTCTCTTGCTTAACTGTTGCATGTATATAAGTAAACATAAAATAATATAAATATAAATTTTTAATTTAATAATTAATTTATGTATTTTTAACTGGTGAATTGCCGGTTCTAGGTTGTTTCTTTTTCCGCTTTACTCTTAGTAGAAGTATTTTCTGTTTGTTTAAATTTTACTTTCTTTGTACTTACTTAATTTTTATCAGCTGTACTCCACCTGACCCCCCCTTCGCATATTAATATCTACAAATACATAACATGTACACGTATTTTTTGGCAAATCGCCGAGGCATTACATTTATAATTTCTGTCAACAGCTTTCCTTCATCTTTACCTTTCAGAAACATACTGTACAACACTTGCATACCAGGACTATTTACAATTAAAAACAGATATGAGGCCTAACCAACGTACTCGCCCTTCTGACCGCTTCTCCCGCATACAAATAAACTTCTTTTAGTCCTTTCTTCCTATCCGTTCCTACAACCTCTGGAATTCCCTACCTAACTCCATTCGTTGTGCCTCAACCCTTTCCATTTTTAAGTCTCGACTAGAGGATGGTTAATTTTCCCCCTTTTTATTTAATTTTGTACGTGTCATTTTTTGATGCTATTGCATTTAGATATTTATATACTCATTTAGTCACGAATTGTGCCAAATTTTGTACTGTTTTGTTATTCGAGGGGGCCCAAAGCAGAATAAAATGTATTTATAATTTGTTGTAAATTATTTAGACTTGGGTTTTTTTTGTAATCTTCTTAACGGGGTATTTGACTACTTAGCTTCAAAAACCCCGATTGTATCTGTTAACAATGCATACTCAAAGCCCATAAATATAACATCTTGTGTTTCACAAGGTGGACATTTATCGCGGTTAATTATTTATTAACCATGTTCTTGATTGTTTTATTAATTAAATGCAAATTGTTTGCCAATGATCTCAAGGCTGTGGAAACACTATCGACTGTATCATCTAAAGTGACTTTAATAATTAAGTCAAATGGCGTGATCTTAACAAAATGTATATTATATTGTTAAATGCCCAGACTTAAGATTTCAGTGTCATAATTGACTCCCCTATCTTTTAATGGGCTTATTCGAGTCATCGTAAATACAGATATAAAACTACCAGAGAATTCATAAAAAGAAACACAATCTATTTAAAAAATGTTAATTGTATAAAACTGTTAATATTTCTCTAATCAGTTTCGTGTTGGAATACAATTCCACAGTGTGGTCAACATTTTATGTGCTGTATACCAATAAAATTGAAAATGTGCAAATCAAAACCGATAATATTTGGTGTTCAAAATTCATCAACCACTAGATAACATTTTACACAGAAGGCTCATTACTGATATTTTTATATAAATTGTTCAACAATGGAATCAATTGTACTAAGTTACTAGAAAGAATACATTGTAAAGTTCCTTCCAGAACAAATCGCAGCCGTGATACATTTTAAATTCATACGTGTGCCACAATTTGTATAAACCGTGCCTGTAGCAATAAAACAGTTTAGAAATAGATGTTTTCTGTAAAAAAATGTAATCCGTATTAAATCAAATGCAGTTCAAGAAGGAGTAGTTAATAATTGTTTTTGGCATTGTGAACCTTTAAATGTTTGTATATTTGTTTCTTTTGTAAACTGTTCAAAATATGGGATTTGGCCCGTCAATAAATAAATAAGAAATGAGCAATGTAGTACAAATCAGGTAATAATATGAAATGATAGCAAACGCAAAACCGACCACTGTCTTCCTACTCTTGTTGAACTTGTTATTATTTTATTTATCTTGTTGTTTCTCTTTCGGCTGGTCAGCCCCCACGGAACGAGGCTGTGAGGAGCTTTCACTAGAGTCGGCATCAACGTTCCGTGAAATTGTTACACAACGGTTGTAAGAAAGTCAAGCCAGTGCGAAACTTTTGTGGGGAATATTAAAAATTTAAACGGCCATTAAATTTTAAAAAAAGTGTAGAACACGTGAAGAAATTAATAACAAGAAATTAAATATTTTCCCTTGACTGTCGAGATTACGATTACGAGAATACGATTTACAATCGCATCCAATCCTTCAAGAATTAACATCCGTTGAATAATTCAGTAACAATAAGTATTCTTGCATTCTCTACAACAAAACTGTTTATAATGCTTTCTCTTTCTGTAGTCAATTAATTGTCCTGGCATTTTTACCTAAATCTTTCATTACTATATTTTTCCATATGGTTTTCTTACCAAATAACCTAATAAATACTATATGATGAATTTGGCAATTCGGCCCAGTTTCTATTTTTAGCTACAGCTCGACTTCATTACCAATCCGTTTTAAGTTATTCTTAACTCGCGTACTGGTACTTAAGAAGAAAACAAAGAATATAATATGAAATAACTGTTTGAACATCATTAATATAAAACAAGAAAAGAAGAGATCCCAAATGGGATCCTTGTGACATCCCCGAAGTACTAAAAATCTCACTTGACATTTTACTAAGAAATTTAGCAAATAGCCTTCTTTTTGGCTATTCTGTTTATTCTCAATACACAAGACTGGATCCAGTGTAAAAATTCACATTCAAAAGCTTTGGAAATATCAGCGTAAATTGAATCAACCTGCTTACCATTTTTAACAGATGCTAACAGACACTTCTTGCAAGCCATTAAGTTTGTAGATGTGGAACCGACCCTTGATCCATTTGGTACATCAATAAGAAATGCCTTAGCAAAATGACGCAAAACATCAGCCACAATCGACTCCAGAATTTTTGAAATAACATTAAGATTATAGACGGGACGATAGTTTGAAACATCGACTATGTTGCCCTTTTTAAAAACTGGAACTACATAAGAATCCTTCCGAACTGGAATTTACCGGAATCCAACGATTTGTAAAACAATGTGGTCAACATAACAGCCAAAGAATCGGCACATCTAAGGAGCTAGGGCGGGAAATAAAAAACTGAGGTCTCTTTAAGAGAAAGTCTCTTTTCATAACCATTTTTTTTCATTCACTTTGTTAAGACAGTTATTCAATCCTCTTAAGTTTTTATTACTTGCCCATGATATTAAAATTTTCAGAACGATGAACTGCATTGATGACTATTAAATTGTTACAAAAGGATTTAGATTGGTTCTCGAATTAATCTTAATAATTTTAATCTTAATTTTTTCTATTTATTTTTATAATGGTAAAAAGGGGTTTCCTTCACCTATTTTTTGGGTGGCCCTGCTTTTGACAACTGTTCTGAAATTAACGATCTTGGCATGGTATTTGACTGTGAACTAACATTTAAGAAGCATATTGAGCAAGTAGTTTCTAAAGGATACCACAATCTGGGCTTTATTAAAAGGAACACCTCAGACTTTACAAATTTGAAAAACCATTAAAATTATTATTATTTATTTATTTGTTGTATTGTTAGGAGTATTTTTGACTAATGCTTCTCTGTTTGGTTTCCTCAGAATTTGTTTATTCAATCAAAATGGAATAGGTACAAAAAAGGTTCGTGAAATGCGTGGCTTTTAAAATGGGACTCATGGGGGGGAAAATATGGTTCTTCGGCTCAGGAGTGCTGGCTCATGGCCCTTGAGAATCGTAATTTGGTCCTTGGCATATGTTTTTTATGGAAGTCGGTGAATGGGGTCTATTATTGTCCAGAGCGATTAAGTAAAATAAATTTCCTAGTTCCCAGTAGAATGAATAGAGATGTTATTTTATCCTGTATTTCATCGAGCTCCTTACGAACAGTGAGGGTTGATTTCTTTCTATTAGTGGGCTTTTGAAGACAATTTTGTCAGTATAAAGTTTCTGGCCTGTTAATTTGATACCTTTAAGAAAATTTGCAAAAAGTCATTTGTGGCAATAATTTAACCTGTTTATATTTTGTATTGCATTGTGTTACGTACCGTATTTACACTTTTAACTTTGCACTGGGCATATTTTATGCTGCTTATAAATTTTATACATATTTCTTACTACTCATAAACAAATGTTATGTAAGAATGTACTACTTGGGAATTATCCCATGTTGTACTTAATATTAATAATAAAGAATAAAGGAAACATTGACGATTTGCATGAAGATCGAACACAGGAATTCAAGGCAGACGCATTTCCCACCCCTCAGAAACAATTTTCCTGGAAAGGACCATCTGCCTAGAAATAGAAAATATTTACGACTTTTATACAAACTACAAGTTAACTTTTTCTTTTGCTTCCTATTAGCATTAATCATTTATCCGCATTATTAATTCGTGTGAACTGAAAAAAGTAACTTAGCTTATATAATAATATAATAAGTTAACCGGTCGAAAAGATATTGTGTCACGTTGACTGACTAATAGAAACAACAATGTTATTGTTTCTGAAAACAATTACACTTATTTTCATTTTCATTCTTGCCCAGTAAACGTACCGGTTGTAAAATATAAGCGCCCGTCCTGTTCAAATCGATTTATGTTAATTGTTTGCCTAAAAACAGCAAAGAGTAATACGTTGGATAGAGGTAGTCAGTTTTTCCTTACAACTTAACATTAGTATAATATACGTTTTTTGTTGCATACCATAATATGGATTACCAGTTAATACATCATATTCAACACATAAACAACTGTATTATCATACTTGATAATACTGTTATTCTTATTTTTCTACAATAGGTTGTATTAAAAAAATAATTTTTTATCTTATTACTCACTCAATTCTAATGATAGAGGCAACCAAAACCATACTTAATACAGCGTTCCATAAACTGCCCATTTTAGAGTCAAAACAGCTGAAAAGGGGTACAAAAAGAGTAAAAACTGCTTAACAAAAAGTTTTTGGTCTCTGTCTGTGGAATAGAGTGAATAATAAGATAATAAATAAATATTCAACTTTATTGAATTATATTTTTTAATCTGTGACAATTGGCTCAGAGAAACAGATTTTTAATAGTTGAAAAAGGATATCTCTATTCACAAACTGTAGTATAAAATAATGAAATTGTCCTATTTTAATTTTAAAATTCACCAGAGAGGAGAATTATGTTAATTACCTGTAAATGCAATTGTTGGTATTAAGTTTTTGACAATTGTAGTCACACTTTATTCCAATTTAATTATTATTAATACAAAGTGAAATTGTAATTGAATAAAACAAAGAATAGAATAAAATGTTTATTTGTGAAAGAGCATAGGTCATACAAAGAGATATAGATATATTTTAATTAAAAATAAGTCAAACAGAATACAATAGAAAATATAAATGGAATTACATTCATATGTTCATACATCAATAAAAAATTTCCGCTTATAATGCTTTTCGTGTATTGATAGAAAATGGTTACCCTGTGGACAATATATTTAATGTATTAATTACGTAGTTGTTAGTAACATTAAGTTGTTCAAAATAATATTTACATAATGGTGTGTAGGCTATAATTTGTGCTGTTTAGTAATTGCAAATGGCATTTTTGTCAACAAGTAATCTTGGGGAATTTTACCTCTCAATGGCAAAATATAAATTGGATTGTAGCATGATTGATACTGAGTGTAGATCCTTATTGATTAGGTGCTGCTTGAATGACATTAATTATTTTTAGACTAAACTATGATGGGCTTTGCTGTAACCATAATTTTTAACTCTATAAATAATTCACTAGTTTTCGTGGACCGCTTGACCAATTAATATCTTTCAATTAATTAAGGTTTTTAGTTGTGATAAAAAAGTTAAATACTAACTATAAATGTATGGTGATTAGTGACCATTAATCGATATTTATTTAGAAATCGTGAGATGCGGTCTGGTGTGATGTAGGTTTCAGAAAAACATTTTCTTTGTCGTGCCAACGTTTCGATCTTTATTGAGATCATCTTCAGGGCCTGGGATTTACAAACATTGTTTACATATAACAATTACATTTTGGATGTGGAAAAGTGAATTTATACAATGCAAAATATATTTTTTATATATTCAATCAAAGTATTTCTACTCACTCAAAGTGTTTGTCTTCTGTGTAATTGTGCCATTCTTGTGTCGTGTCGAGAGTGCTAATGAGATTTTGCTATTTTGTGTTTATATACATTGGATTTTGAAGGGGTGGGGAAGGATGTCGGTATAGAAAAAACTAACTATAAATAATTTTTTTTTTTGCAACACCCAGTTAAGTTTTGTTATATTACTTGATATAATTGTATAGAGAAAATACCTATTGTAGCAAATACTGGTTGCTTGCATTCTTAGCACTTTACATAGCCACCCAATTATCAACATTAATATTTGAACGTCATATGAGGGATACCACTTTCCTGTCTAACTATACAATCTATAAATAAATAATAAGACTGTAGTCTTTTGAAGAAACTACTTTAGGCCTTCTCTAATAAAGCTACATACCTCAAAGACCAACCAGGTGATCTATATAGCAGGGTACTTCTAACGATACTATTAAATAGTGTTACTCGAGATTTCCAAGTTTCTCACTTTGTTGATTTAAGAATATTTAAAACTGTTCTGATAGCTAGATTAATTTTTCTAATTGTGCAGTGGGTAGTTTCTAGAAAAAAAGAGAAACTATTAAATTGCACCCCCAGGTATAAGAAAATTTACATTGTTTAATTCTTTATTGTCATAAATAAAATGTTTATGTTTTTTACTGCTATCATTGCAAAATATTAAAAGTTTAGACTTTTCAGGGTTAACTTTTAAAGAATTTAATTTACAATTATATACACTATAGCTGTCCAAACTGAGACCTTTAACTCCCCTTTCCCTAAAAAAGAACTCAACATTGTAAATAAATAATGGAAACAGTAGCAGACTCAGCACATCCCCTGTAGCACACCCCACCCTCTGTTAAGGCAATTTCAATTGTAAATTAATTTTTAGGTGAATGAACTTCACTTCCATTGGGACTAAAAAAGTAAATATCAATATCAAATAAGTGCCAATATCAACTCTATTATTAACAAGGGATTAAGTAATCTAATTAATTAATTAATATGATTTTTTTACTCTCCTAAAAAATTGCCGACTGTCATTGAAAACATTTAAATCAAAGTGAAATAAAAAAAATACTTTTCAGTATTAGTAATCACAAAAACACTGTTTATTATTCTGTTTTAAAAAGAGGGTTTCACCTGAATATTAGATTATATCACAAAATAATTGTTTCCTTTTATTATTGAACAATGTTTAAACAAAGCTTTAATTTCCATTTGATAGTATTTGTGCATTTGAGACTTGCTTATGGGTTTTTAATGAAATTAACTCTCATGTTTAAAATAGGACATATACCTATTTCTCATTATTGCCTAATTATTTGCATGTGGGTCTGATTATACTAATACATATTCTCCAGATAAATACAATAATTTATGGCAAATTCAAGCTAATACTTGTGCTAATTAGATCATCAAATTGCTGCATTGTTAATAGTAATCACTGCATGCTGACTGATGTTCGTGCGATTTATGCTGCAATTTTTTTTTCAGAACTCATTCGGGCGACCAGATGAAGTTGTGGCAGCCGAAACACTGGCAAACCATGTCCGACAGAATGACAGCTTCGTATTGGCTGTTTTTCAGGCCCAGTTCCGGTCTTCGCTGACATGTCCAAGGTGCCATAGGCAGAGCAACACTTTTGACCCGTTTCTCTGTGTCTCTGTACCAGTGCCTCAGGATCAACTCCGACCATTTTTTGTCACCGTCCTTTACACCTCACAGCAACCAAGGCAGGTCAGTTGTGGTTCCTCCCGTGTACTTTGGCCATATATAAATATTACCTAGTTATGGAATT
Organism: Cimex lectularius; assembly: GCF_000648675.2. Taxonomy (NCBI): domain Eukaryota; kingdom Metazoa; phylum Arthropoda; class Insecta; order Hemiptera; family Cimicidae; genus Cimex; species Cimex lectularius. The sequence continues at coordinate 404,130 of NW_019394218.1, forward strand.
TCACTTGTTTTATTCCTCAAGGTCAAACTTGGTCTATCTCTGCCTGCACATGCAGAAATACGAGACCTGAAAGAGCAACTTGCTCTTGACACTGGTATCTGTGAACAACACATGCTCATTACCGAAATTGATGATCTTGGCTTTCAAAGAACCTTCTCAGGTAAGTCATATTTTTTGTGTGTGAAACATCTGCCAAATATCCCTTCTTACTTGTAATGAACATTTGTTTAGATAATCAACCTCTGAGCATGATAAAAGAGACTGATCCCATCTATTGCATAGAACTTCCTCAGCTCAAAGAAGCAACCCAAGATACCGGCGAATATATACTGCTTGTATGGGTCAATACTTTAATTGTCGATGATCAGTGTGCAAGGTCAGTGCTTTTAATTCACAGTCACAGTAACATTTCAAATTAAAGCCTGTATAGTTAATAATTTATTATTTCGTTTAGCTTTGATTTTTTTAAACCAAGGCAAATGCAGCCAGTTGTATCAGTTGTAGTGATAAACAATTTTTTTTGTGGAATTTTTTTCTATTTTGTAAAGTTACAAAAGTCCCATATTGGGGAGAGGGAGTTAAACAGTCATCACTTAAACTTAATTATTTTTTAAAATTGTAAATACGTTTTGTTTCCAGGTTCAGTAGCCCATATACAATGCAAGTCTTTAGAGAAACTTCATATGCTGATGTTGAAAAACTCATCCTTAAAGAGATGTGTTGGTCAGTAGCTGATGGCGTCCTTGAGTCAAATATTGTAATTGCTCTATTTCTAAATTATGCAATGGATTTAGTTAGATTTTTTAAATTTTTAAATTTAATGTTTTTTTAAGGAGGATATGCCAGGTAGAATAAGAATGAGGATAGTTTCACCAGGTTGCCTTACTAGTTATCTTGATCCAACCCTTGAGCACCCTCTGTATGATGAATCGGTCGACAATGCTATTGCCTTGTGTGATACTACCTCTGCACCTCCTCATTTAAAGTTAGTGTTAGAATGGGATCTCCAAGCCAAATCGAGGTAATTTTACAGATTTTCCTCCAAATGTAATATTATAAAAGGTGTTTTTTGATAAGAAGTGTTCATTCTTTTATGGATTTTTTTTCCAGTATGGTAATTGATGACACAGATCATATTGAAGAGCATTCAAGTGTAAAACAATTGAAGCAAAATGCAGAATTGGGTGGCTCTGTTACTCTGGAAGAATGTTTCGAGGTAAATAAATTACATAAAATAAATATAAATTGATTTGAAAAATTCTTTTTTGTACAATTTGGTGTTTTTTAAAATAAAATTGTTAAATCATGAATTTTATTGTTAAAAACACCTTCAAATTATAAGGCCTACAAAAAAGAATATTTCATCTATATAAAAAATAGAAAAATACAACAATAACAAAGAAACAAAGTAAGCATTTAATTTTAAACTTTTTTCATCCCCCTCCTAGCTTTATACAAAAGAAGAAGTTTTGGGAGCAGAAGATGCATGGCACTGTCCCAACTGTAATTTGAAGCAAGAGGTCGTAAAGAAACTCGGCCTCTGGACACTACCAGACATTTTAGTCATTCACTTGAAAAGATTCAGGCAACCACCTGCCAAAAATCATAATAGGTAAAGCCATCAATGAAGCACGGTTTTTATATTTTTTTATTGCTAATAAAGTGTAGCTTGTTTTTAAATTTAAGGACTTTAGAAAGTACCTTTTTTTGGTGACATTTTGGCAACTCGTACAAACATTGTTCATTTTTTTTATATAAAAAAAATTGTTGGAGAATTATAATAAATAATTGAATTATGACAAAATTGTTTTTAAGAGAAATAAATAATTTATATAAAAATGAAACAGAGGATGGCCAAAAATTGGAACTGAATTACATGCTTAAAAAGAGGGAAAATAAAATATATATTATATCACTACAGATCTACAATTAAACTTACAACTCTTGTCGACTTCCCGGCTGTTGGATTTGACATGACGCCACATCTGTGTGGAAGTGGGAGCAGTGGCCCTTGGTGGAAACACAACAATAACAACAACAGCAACAATCCTCCCCAGCATAATACATATGATTTGTATGCTGTTTGCAATCACCATGGTCAAAATTTACATACAGGGCATTACACTGGTAACTAAATAAAAATCTTCGCAAATTTTTGTATCCTACATTTGATTTTTAAAAACATTGTGTGTACAGCTTATTGTAGAAATCCATACAATGGAGAGTGGTACTGTTTTGATGACACCACTGTCAGCACTGTGAGTGAATCGCAGCTTGTCACGTCTTCAGCGTACATCCTTTTCTATCAAAGGAGGGGACTTCTATCACCTTCCTCGTCCTCATCTGCCTCTTCAACCACCGAGCACTGGGCGACAAGATTACTCCCATCCAATCCATTACAAAAAATGGGTAAATCAAATAGACCTAATCATAGTAATAATGTTTTCCACTTACTCAATTTTCCATTTTTATGAGTAGATAATAAAGAGCAATTCGCAAGGAACTCGAGACAATATGCTACAGCACCTATAAAACGCTCTAACATTGTTAATAACAGCAGTGACGATGCAGCAAAAGTCAACAATGTAAGTTTAAAAAAAAATTATAATTGCGAAAGACGTGGTAAGCATGCGCTGACACTCTTATGTGCTTGTCACTAAGTGATAAGAGAAATTTAGTGAATGTGCTTAACTATTTTTTGGGTGGGGGAAGGTAAGGCTCCAAAAATAGCATACAATAAACCAAAGGGATAGTATGTATAAACATTTGTTATTATACTGGCCTGTCTTAAGATGGCCATTCACGATCGCTCCAAGCAGTCCAAACGGAGTGACGCCGTTCCAAAAACCACGTCAATGGCAAAACTGAACTGGCATGCCCGGCTGTGCCGAATATTCGACCGGTCCAAACTCCATCGCGCCACTCCAAATATCTATGGCGTACGACGGCATGGCACATTTGTGAATGGGAAAACCTGGCGTGGAGGGTGGGGATTTTGGCGCGGTGGCCTGGTCGTGAATGGGAAAACTGTTGTTTTTTTTGGCGCAGTCTCCGTATTTCTATCACTGAGCAAACATCTCCGTCGTACATTCTCAAAAAGTCAAAAACGTTTATTCTTTATTGGTAATGATATCCAATCGAGATTTTATTGTTGAGGTGATTGAATTGTATGAAAGTTTACCATGTTTATGAAAGTGGTGGACAATGATTATATTACCACGATAGAAATAAAAGAAATTCGATCAGCTGGAGTAAATATAAATAAGACGTTAATCTTTTTTTTGTAAGGTTTTGGTTGAAATGAAAAAATAGTGTTACGAGGGGATTCGAATCCACGACATTTGGCTAAATACGCCGCTGCGCTAACCACTTGAGCTATCCTGACTTGGACAGTTTGATCCACTCGGGCACCACTCCCCATCTCAACCTACAACCTTTCGAATTTTCCTTTTTTTGCCATTTTTTGGTGTTGGAGAGGATTGAAGTCACGATAGCTCAAGTGGTAGAGCAGCGGTGTATTTAGCCGAAGGCCATGGATTCAGATCCCGCTCGTGGCACCAGCTTTTTCATTTCAACCAAAACCTTACAAAAAAGATTAAATAATTGAAATAAGTAATTTGGTCAATAGAACACTAAATATAATGAATAAATAAGACATTTCATCCATCCTTAAATAGTTCCTCCAATCAGCGGGTTCAAGGGAAAGATCTTTCATCAAATTGATGTGGGTATTACGGCTTCTGTTCGGGAGCCACTTCTTACACCATTTTCTCTTCGATTTTTTGCTTTTAATATGTAAATAAACAGAAGAGTAGCACAAGAGATCGTCATCCATTTTGAGAAGGTAATTCACTGGTTGACGTTCGGAGCGACTGGCTGTGGAGCGGTCGTGAATGCCCCCTCAAATTTCAGGCGCTCGGAGTGGAGCTGTTCGGCTTGGCGCGGTTCCATTTGGAGTGATCGTGAATGGCCACCTTTATTGTAATAAACATTCAAAAAGTCAAACAAGGCAAGTCAGCCACAACTCTAACTGGGAATGAGCTTATTTACTAGAGTAATTACCCCAATTGATGCTCCTCGACAGTAGACTATTATTCTGTTTGTTGCAATGGCTGCCCGATTCCCTAACTGAGTGTTCCATGACTTGTCAAACCATCAGCAAACTGGCTCAAACCAAAAACTCAAACAGTCAGGCAGTTGTTCCAACAGGTTTGTCACTGGTTTTGGACCATCAAAACAGTCCTAAGATTTTACTAGGGACTGGCAGTCAGAGACATGCGTGGAGGTACCCAGCCCTTTCGCTCTTGTCAAATCAAGTTCTTACCCAACTAGGAACTTATTATGTGAAATAAAATATAAATGTGCATATATATTTTTGTGCGTTTTGAAAAAATACCCAAGTAAAAAAATGTTAAATAAAAAACATTTAGTTATGCATTTTTTAAAAGAATTTATTTATACATATTGGTATAACCAGTCCCTAAAAAAGACATAAAATAGGCCTTTAATTTATTTTAAATAGCAAACATTTTTAAATTTTCATACATAAAAATGTATCTTTCTAGTGATAAAAAATCTACAAAATAAAAATGCATTAAATAAATAAAAATAATTGAATAAAGCAAACCACATAGATAAATCCCACAATATTAATCATTAATTGTCTATTCTGAGTAGGTTTACCTTAAAATTAGTTCCCTAATTTTCGTGGTCCGCTTGACCAATTAATATCTTTCAATTAATTAAGGTTTTTTAGTTGAGATAAAAAAGTCAGTGTCACGAGCGGGATCATTTGCCGCTGAGAATCAAATAGATTACACGACATTTGAAAAATGGCAAAAAGGTGGGGTTGAGATGGGAAGTTGGTGTCCGAGTAGATCGAAGTCACGATAGCTCAAGTGGTAGAGCAGCGGCCTATCAAGCCAAAGATCGTGGGTTCGAATCCCGCTCGTGCCATTGACTTTTTTATCTCAACTAAAAACCTTAATTACTTAAAATTAGTTTTACAAATTTAATGAAATTACTGATATTTTTGTGATTAATAAGTGGTACTGCTCAATGTCCTGCTAAAATGTGCTTGTAATCTGTTTTTAAATTTTAGAGTTCACCACTCACTGAAAGGACTAATTCAGAGAGAGTAACATTTTCCGGAAGCGGAGGGATAAAACTGACGGAGTCAATTGTCTGACCTCAAGCATACATTATGTAAATTATTATTTTTTTAAATTATTATTTTGTAAATGTCCTTCAATAGTGTAAATAGCATTTAGAACTACTAGTAAATACGTATTTCCATTCCCTAAGACATGTATTATTTGTTAAGATTAAATACAAATTTTCTGCTTATCAAATGTTTAAAAAAAATGTGGGACCAAATGATTACTAGGCCAAGGCATGGGTTCAAAATGTTTTTTTATTTCTAGACTAAACGGATGAATTGCCAAATGCAGAATGGAAGTACCTAAATGAACACCAGACGTCTTGGTTCTTTACTCTTTACGGTCGTTACCGGCCGAGTAGGACTGAAACCTCGCAATTTATTGATGTTATAATTTTGTTTTTATTTTTGTGAGCGAGGTAAAACTTTTATTTTTTCTGTATGTATATAGAAGTATATTTATATTTTTATCTTACTGTTATCTATTTTAAGATGACTTTAGCAATAACTGTTGACAAGTTTATTTATTTTCTTTGCATATGAGTGTTTGCTGTATGAGTAATTTATTTTAAGTCAGTTCTGTAATATTTCATTGAAATTTGAAATTTCTTTTACAAAAACTTTTATAGTCAGTATAATTTTTATATTGTTTAATAAAATAATTCATTATATTCAATATTTTCACTGTCTTAATGAAGGCAAATAAAATTGTGATTGTTAAATTATAAATATTAAAAAAAAAAAAAAAAAGACGTAAACTTTTTTATTTGTGAAATAAATATCATAAAGATTTTCATCTTGTACAATTCTCTTACTGTAAAGATTAATTTGACGTTTTAAGATTGAATGTATGCAAAATTTAATTTTACACAATAAGGCACTTGTCTTGCACACGCTAGTCATAACAACTCTAGTTTATCCAATTCCAAAAAACGTGTTTATTATACTTTATATAAAAATAATAATATAAGTGTTTATAACTAAATATTAGATTTGAAGTAGTCTAATTAAAGTTATATGATATGTAATAAATCAATAAGTAAAAGAAAATAAACATTATATTTTTTAACGTGTCTTGTCTTATTGACTTTGTGAAAATGTTTTCCTTTGATGATTTGCCACAATGAAATTCATTTAATTGAATGATTGAGTTTCCTTGTGGTATAAATTTTTTGACAACAAAATTTGTTCAATTTCAAATTGAATGATACCATAATATTATTTTAATCCATAAATGTATTTAGAAGTCACAAGTGAATGTATTAATTATTTACATTAATTATACTTTTTACCTAAGGCTTGGTTGAGATGAAAAAAAACTAGTGTCACGAGCAGGATTTGAACCCATGGCCTTTGGCTGCTGCTCTAACTGCTTGAACTATTGTGGCGTTGAATCACTCGGACACCTACTCATCTCAACCTACAACCTTTTGAATTTTCCCTCTTTTTGCCATATTTCAGTGCATGAGTTCAAAGCCTGTACAACTAGACATTAATATTATAAATCAGAAGAAATCTCATTAAGAAATATTCATAATATTAGCATATAAATAAATCATTAACACTGAATTATAAACCAAAGGCATTACTCAAACCTGACAGACAACTGGTTTTCATGTTTTCTTTTAATTACCCCTCTATGTAATAAACTGTTTATGTTTGATGAATAATTATTTTGTACAAATATCAACACTTTTTAATCCTCTTCCAAACAAAAATGTTTGTTTACCTCAGTAGCATTTCGTTACTTGGGAGTAATTCAACCTTTACTAAGATGTCAACACGTGATTTTCACGTAATTTCTCTTTACAATTTTAAACTTGGTCGGAACGGTGCCTAATTGGCCAAAAATATTATTGAAGTTTGGGACGATGGCAGTGAGTGAGAGTACTGTTTAGAGATGGTCTAAATTTTTTTTTTTTTTTTTGAGAGAGAGAGACAGTCTTGAAGACAAAGATCGAGTCAGTATTTATTTCGTCGATGATAATGTTCTGCAGTGCTTTGGTCAAAGAAAATCCCAGAACAACTGTTGCAGAGAATCTTTCATTTAGCAAATCATCCGTCGCTGACCACCTTAAAGCAATTGGACAGGTGAAAAAGATCGAAAGTAGGGTTCATCAAGCATTAAACAACCACCAAAAAAGGTAACACCATTTGCCGAAACAGAAAAGATCATTTTCTGGATAGAATTGTTATTTGTGATGAAAAGTGGATTCTGCAACAGAGAAGCAGCACCAAATTTTCCAAAGCCCCCAATCTTAAAAAAAAGGTGATGGTGACTGATGAGCGTAATTTGGGGTGATTTGCTACAGCTTTTTGAACACCAGCAAAACAATCATTGCCTAAATGTATTGCTCCTCAAATTGAAGTAATGCACCAAAAATTGGCATTATTTTAGCTGTCTTTGGATTAACAGAAAAGGCCGATTCTGTTAAACGACAGTGCTCAGCCCCATCTCACATGAACACTGATCATAAAAACTGTTGGATCTTGATTACGAAGTTCTGCCTGACCCTCCCTACACTCCAGACTACCATTTTTTTTTAAAAAAAGCTGGACGTTTTATAACAAAAAATTTATTGATCAAAAGTTGTTAGAAAATACGTTTACCGAATTTGTTAATAATACACTCAAAATTATATTCAGAGGATATAGACAAGTCACTAGCACATTGGAAAAAGTGTATTGAGAATGGAAGGCTATTTTAATTATTAAAAAATTATTTTTAATATTTATTAAAATTGTTTTTAGTACAATTAATTAAGGTTTTTAGTTGAGATGAAAAAAAGCTAATGGCACGAGTGGGATTCGAACCCATGATCTTCGGCTAGAATACGCCGCTGCTCTACCACTTGAGCTATCGTGACCTCGATCCACTCGGACATCAACTTCCTATCTCAACCCCACCTTATGAGTTTTCCCTCCTTTTTGCCATTTTTCAATTTAAATTGTTTTTAGTTTGTAACAATAAACCTACATTATTTTCCACCTGTGTTTATTTGGTCCTATTAACCAAAGTAACTATTTTAATTAATTTATTTTTTATGCAGTGTTATTCACGATGTCAGTTGAAAATTTGTGACATGAGGACTCGAACCCAAGACTTCTGAATCAGTACCCTGGCACACCTACTTGAGTTATCATGACTAGTCCTGCTCATGACACTAATTTTTCAACTCAATGACACTTTGCTTAAAAAAAATTAAATCAATTAAGATAAATATTTAGTTGTTGAGATGGAGAGTTGGTATCAGAGAGGATCGAAGTCATGGTAGTTCAAGTGGTAGAGCAGCGGCGTATTTAGCTGAAGTTCGTGGGTTCGAATCCCGCTCGTGACACTGACTTTTATCTCAACCAAGACCTTACATAAAAGGAATAATTAATTGAAAGAAGTAACTTGGTCAATTGACCACTAAAATGTAAATGGATAAATATTTATATTATTTACTGATATCAAATTAACACCGACCTCTCTTACATTGTTAACTTTTAAGAAGAACTAATAGAAATTTTTAATCAATTCAGTATTACTTCTGTTAAGCTTTAAGGGTAAGCATAAAAAATATATATAAAAATAAAAGCAATTTATTATATGTGAACAATACATAAAATATTTCTCAAGATGAATGTTATGTAAACTCAATGATTCTGTCAGGTGGAAGCGTTTTAACATTGATTTGAGAAATGCCGCTGATTAACTCTTGGTTATGTAAATTTTCTTCGCATATGCATTTTATAGCAAAAATAGACCACTCCCTGATGAACGGGTTTTTAGGGTCAATCGTGCAGCAGTCCAATATCACATGAAGGGCTTCCAATTCCCTGCACATATCTTGCACCTCTTTGTTTTTGTACGCCAGGTTCCCGATTAATCTAATAAGATTTCCTTTAAAATTAAATTCAGGAGAGGGTCTGACGTCTGTGCTCATGTTGGCCATCATTTCATTTAAGGCGTTCAGTTCACTTTGTTTACTAATTTCTTCTCTGTCCCGAACGGCTTTGTGCATTCCTATGAGAAGATACATGCAATTAATAACCAAGGACTTGTCTTTCTGCAGCACCGTTCTGTAATTTTCAATAGTCGAGGCATGCCCTAAAACTTCGAGTAGGCAGGAAACTTCTTTCAAATCTACTTTTTCAACATACTCGGGCTTTGTTTTCAAAATTGCATCCGATTTTCTCTTAAAGTGCAAACTGATAAAATCTATTTCGTTTAGGTATTTGAAGTTTTTCGTGACGACGGAGTCGAGGAGTTCCAGTAAATAAATCCTCTCTTCAGAAGCACCTATACCGAGGGAGTTGTACATAATTTTAAAACCACCGGATTCTATGCACCTCTCAAGCAGAAACTGGGAGAATTCCGTCCCTTTCATGGAGCTTGCGATCGCGTACAACATCTGCTGCCGATCGTCGAGCAGTTCCTCGATCAGTCTGACATTCTCGACCAATATACTGTGATACAGTGCGTACAAAAAATTCCTCGCCTTATCATCTTCTAGACAACACCATTTCTTAATGGACGTAGAATGGTTTGACCATACAAATTTCTGAGTGTAAGCATTGTTGACAACAACGTTGACCAAGCACTGCAAACCCACTCTCAACGAGAGCAGGGCGTTTTCGTCGTAGCTCGCACCGACAGTCAAATTCTCAAGGATTCTGATTAAAACTGAAACAGTTCCTGAATCGCAGATCTCTCTTTGTTCCTCTTTTGAACAGCAGACGGACCGCAATCGGCGAAGTTCGACCAACAGCTCTGTATAATCGTTTACACCGAGTTTAAACTCCACAAATCTATTCAACATCGTTCACTACTGAATTTATTTCATGTTCATTAAAACAAAAGTTCGTTTTTTTTTAGAAAGTAGTTTTGTTTTGACCTACTTTGGACGGCAACGGTACTTCGATGTATCTTGTATAAATAACAGATTCAACATACAAATTTATGGATGGAAAAACCAAATCGGTTCAACTTTATTCTCAAATCAACAATATTTTTAACTTCTGAAGCCTTTCCCGTGTTATAAACTCACGAATCGATACATTATGAATGTTCTAGGTAGGGTGTACCAATATCGTACTGGTAAGTATCGATACTGGTATCAGTTAAACTTATGGTAAAACACCAACGACAACAAAGTACAAAGGGTAATGAAACGTGTTTTCCACCAGACTCAGAATAAGGCACACATGTCATACACACATGCCTTGCATGATGGCACAGAGCTCTCCATCAATGTGTGCTCGCTGTGACGACCCGCTGTCGGTGAGGCACTTCTGGTTGACTGGCTCGTTTATGAGCATCTTATTGATTTACATAGATTATTTTATTTATTTACAGACCAAACCCCCTTACAGGTCAGGTACCCAAGCATAGGACAGTCAAACAACACAACAAATCAATCATTAAAATATAACTAAAAAAAAAGAATATAAAATAAAAAATAAAGAAGGGCCAAGACTTTTAACAAATATCAACATTATAAATTGATTATAATTAATTAAGGTTTTTATTTGAGATAAAAAAGTCAATGGCACGAGCGGGATTCGAATTGAAAAATGGCAAAAAGGAGGGAATACTCAAAAGGTGAGGTTGAGATGGGAAGTTGGTGTCCAAGTGGATCGAAGTCATGTTTTAGAAAGTAGTAGAGCAGTAAAGTAGTAGTCAGAAAGTAGTTGAAGTGGTAGAGCAGCGGCGTATCTAGCCGAAGATCACGGGTTCAAATCCCGTTCGTGCCATTGACTTTTTTATCTCAACTAAAAGCCTTAATTAATTGTAGTATATTAATTGGTCACGTGGACTACAAAATTAGTGAATTATAAATTGATGAATAACTAACAGTAATAAATTGGATATGGACAGGTTTGCTGTGGGCCCTCTCGTAGTGCTCTAGTTAGAGAAATATGCGGAGCTGGAACCCCTCGGCAAAATGGTGGTTGTTGTCTAGGTTCTCGGACACATCAGCCGGGAGGGTAACAAACGGGATGTCCCACCCTCCAGATCAGACCATCACGATCAGGCCCTCTGATGCTAAGCACACAATGAGAAACACAATAAAAGAAAGATGGCAATGTCAGTGGGCGGGGTCATTGGAGAGGCTCTTGCGAGTCAAAAGCACGACTGGCCCTCAGAGAACCTGAGCAGGAGACGAGGGATCATCCTCACCCGGTTCAGGTTTGGCCATACACAGTTGACACACAGGCACCTGCTTTTGGGCCAAAGCCCGCACAGGTGCCCCTGTGTCATGCCTTGGCTCCATATAGAGAGCATGCAGGCAAGTTTCAGGGTCCCCTGTTCTGCTTTTTAGGGGAATTGGGAATTTTTTTTATTGTATATAGCCATCAAAATATGTGTTTTGTATGAGCGAATGTATTTATTAGAGTGAATGGGCAGGGGCTGATGGTGGACGGAGGATTATTGCATACTCTATCTATGTCTACTAAACAGACTGAATGCAATGTATATAGCTATGAATGTATTTATTTATTTGTGTGAGTGCATATGGAATGTGTGTTGTATTTCACATGCACTCGGGGCTGAAATGAACAAGCTGTTGGATGTCCCTTAAAAAAAAAAAAGTTTTCATTTTAAAGCTCGTTCTATATTATTTTTAAAGGTCCATAGGGTTGAGGATTAGCCAATATGACAGACCTTGATGATCGATCCAAGTGTCTGGATGAATTGTTTCAGCTCCTTGAAGCTTCCAATCTATACCCGAAAATTTAACAAAGATGAAACTCCAAATAAAATAACTTCAGTAAAAATGAAATCCAAAAATTAGTCTCGATCATGACCTGATTTATCTTGCTCCATTTATTTTCCTTTTACATCTCTATTAGTGCTGCGTTACTTTCCCAATGCTTTTGGGATGGTCAACCATGGCCGACTTATTTGGAAACTTGAAAATTTGTCTGGTTTTTCATTCACTAGTTCCAAATTAATATGTTATTGTCATGTCGTAAACAAGTTGTCAAACTGCCTAATAACAAATTCTCATCTTACCTTCCTGTTAAGACTGGCGTTTCTCCAGGTGCAATTTTAGGACCCTTATTGTTTTCAATTTTTATTAACGACCTCCCTTCTTGTTGAAATTTATCCAAATTTCACTTATATGCCGACGATACCCAAATCTATACAGAATGTCCCCTGGTTTATCTATTCAACTCATTAACAAAGACTTTTCTAGCTTCAAACAATGATCCCAAACTTAGCCCAATTAAATCCCAATTGGTTATTATTTACAACACACTTCTGCCAACTGAAGATTTTCCTCTTGGCTTGCTTGCCTTAATACCCTTCTTTAATCAGGTGTAAAACCTCGGTACGATTTTTAATTTAGGGTTTGTTGCTATTAGGGAGAATGGGATTTTAAATTCACTTTGGAAATATAAATTTTTCTCTCTGACCAAAAAAGCCTTATTTTACTGTTTTTTACTATTTATTGCAGTACTATCTACTCTTTTTTCATTCAATCACACTTCTACTAAAGAAAAATTAGAATACTTTTTAATAATTGCACAAGATTTGTACGTTAGTCGGGAATTGTACTTGTTCCAAAGGAGTGAATCTGACCCTTGTTTATGCAAGTTAGAATAATATAGAAGTTAACAAAATTGACGACTGCATCAAAAAGAGAATGTTAGTTAAATTAACCAAACCTTATATATAAAGTATAATTAATTAAAATAATCAATACAATCAATTATGACTGCTAATTGCACATATGTAATAATTACAGAAGTACTTACTTTGCTAACACCTCTTCATGGCCACTTCATAAATTGCCGAGATATTGGAAAATATGGCAAAAAAAGGGAAAATTGGAAAAGTTGTTGGTTGAGATGGGGAGTTGGTGTCCGAGTGGATTGATGCCACGATAGCTCAAGAGGTTAGAGCAGCAGTGCATTGAGCCAAAGGTCATGAGTTTGAATCCCGCACATTACAACCGCCGAAGGTTGTTGGTTCGAATACCGCTCGTGACACTAGCTTTTTCATCTCATCGAAGACCTTAGATAAAAAGTATAATTAATTAAAATAAATGAAATACAGTCAACTATGACTACTAAAAACATACATGGATTAATATAATAAAATTAACAATAATTTTAACCCAAAGGTTGTAAAGAATATAATACTAGTGTAAAAACCCAAACAAAATTATTATATAAATGGTGTTCCAGATGATAAAATATTGTTTGAGTGAAAAAACCGAAAACAAATGTCTTTTTTTATTATACAAAATAAAATAAGGTCTAATTTGTTTAAAAAAATTAAATAAAATGAATTTTCTTTTATAGATTTACGATAATTTTAACACAGTGAAATGAAAATACACTAACCCTCTTGCTTAAACAAACAATTAAGAAAATGAAATTATGAGATAATGATATTCCTTTTACCAGTTAATAGAATCTTATTTAAATGAAAAACCAAAAACAATTTTTTTTTTATATACAAAACAGAAAAGATCTTAAATGCATAAAAAAATTACTAATTAATTGCAAATCAAACACTTGATTATCATTACGTTTAATTAGTCGTTGGCTTGAAGAATAATGAAAAAAATGTCTTCTATTTTGAAAAATCTATTTTTCACTTGCGATAGCAAATAATAATAATGTAAAGTGAACACCAACGGGTGAAGAACACCGGAACGGAAATTTTCAGTTTTTTTAAAATCAGATGCACTTTGTTTCCTTAACATTAGAAAAATTAGACCGTCCAAAGGCACTTCTCTTTCTATTCATTTATTTTTAATTAAAATTTTCTAGCATTGTATAAATTCTTTTTTTTTATCTAAAATTTTTTAGCATTGTATAAATTCTTTTTTTTTTAATCTAAAATTTCTTGCATTGTATAAATTCATTTTTTCACATCCTACACGTATTTGTAAAATTTAAACAATGTTTATAAATCCCAGGCCCTGAACATTATCTCAATAAAGATCGAAACGGCATGATAAAAAAAATGTTTTTCTAAAACCTACGTCACACCAGACCACATCTCACGATCTCCAAATGATCATGTAGTAGTATTGTTGCTATTTACCCTGTAGATATTCTTCATTTGATGTGTAAAACAAGCATACTCTGGTCTCTCCTTTATCGTGTGACTCGGTTTTAACTGAAAACTTTGATGACATCTGATTGAACATGTTTTTATATTCTGACTGGACTCTTTTCCCCATTTCCAAAAATAATAGTTAAAAAATTCACTGCATTATGTTTTTTACCTCTCCATTCCAAATTAATAAAAGGTGTACAAAATTTTAATTAACTCATTTTCACTATTTTATTGTTCATTGTTTTGTCATTACTAAGAAAAAACCAATTATTTTGCCCTGATATGTACCTGATATAACTATATCATTAGTTATAAAACCATATTGCTTTTAATTATGTGAAGAGTCGTGTTGTACTTAAGCAAGCAGGAAAATAAAATTTGAAGAACCTCAACATCTGTAGAAATAGTTCAATATCTAAATGTCCAAGTAAAAAGTAAAATAATTTAAAAAATAATATTAAATATAAAACGTATACAAAACAAAGCTCCTTTGTATGAGAAATATCTAGTAACATGCTTAAATGAAATGCATGACCTTAAACTCCATTTAAATAAAATAACTTTTATTTCAATGTAAACACTGAAAAGAAAAAAAAAATAACTAGAAATAAATCTAGTAAACTGGTAGGTGTAATTATCTACAAGTAAAATATCTAATATTCCATTGACAATAAAATCGACCATATTTTTTCCATACCAATTCGTTTAACAAAATGAATGCTGAAAATAAATTCGAGATGTATTTTTATTATTTTAAAAACAGTATTATTTGCCCAGATGAGAGTTTACTTCAGAGTCTTATGCTTTTATATTTTATTGTTTAATTAGCTCCCCTTAACTTTTTTGCTTGTTCATTAGAAATTAATTAAGTTAAAAAATGCACACAAAAATCAACTATAAATTTATCAAATAAAAAGAAATGAAACTGCATTATACTTAAATGCAAATGCTCCAGCTGCTATTTGATCCATTTGTAGGATTTTTCGAATACGAGGGTGTATCAAATATAAATGGGACTGTAGTAACAGATTATTATCAAGGTTTATATCAAGAATCGTGAGATGCGGTCTGGTGTGATATAGGTTTCAGAAAAACATTTTCTTTATCATGTCAACGTTTCAATCTTTAGTGAAATCATCTTGGTGTCGTGGGCACTCTCAACACGACACGCAAGAATGGCACAATTATACAGAAAACAAACACTTTGAGCCCTGAAGATGATCTCAATAAAGATCGAAATGTTGGCATGATAAAGATAATGTTTTTCTGAAGCCTACATCACACCAGACCGCATCTCACGATTTTTGAATAATCATTGACTAATGGTCACTAATCATCACACATTTAGATCAAGGTGGGGGTGAACCTAATTTTGGGACGATTAAAGGGGGCTTAAGTAAGAGGACAACACCCTGTCAAAAACCCGCGTATTTTCTGGGCAAAAATAATTTTCTGGAGTGAAAAGTTGAGAATGAGTCACAATTGCCGCCCAAGGACGAGTGATTGAGGCGGCTTAAAATCTCCATGATTGACACACAATTAATGTGCAACGTTATTGAGAATTATCGGACGCTGCAAAGGTGACATTTAGGAGGAAAAGGAAGAAACAATCGGAAGTGTACTTGCATGACAATGCCAGGCTATATACCGGTTAACCCTGTGAGGTAAACATTGAATACAACGGAATGAGAAACGTTATTACAGCCACCCTATTATAGTCCAGACTTGTCACTTTGTGCTTTTATCTTTTTGAACGCACTTGGAGGTCAGTGTTTCAACGCAATAATGAAGCGGTGGAAGCATCTGTGCTCCAATAACTAAAAGAACATCCCAAGAGTTTTTATGATGATACAATAAAAAACAACCAATCTGATGGGGAAAATGTATTTCTAGGGCAGTAAAATATGTAAAAAATAATATATTTTGTAAGCTTAATAAAATAGATTGTTCTGTTTGCTTTAAATAACCCTCATAAAAACATTTATACATATTCTGACTATAGCTGAGCCACCTTTGGCATTAAAAAAATGTATCGAAACACTAAACTCATTAGTATGTATATTTAATATAAATATATTATGTGCTTATGTAATAACTAGATAGTTACTATCCATTGTTATAATTAATAATTTATTTAAAAATCGTCAGATGCAGTCTGGTGTGATGTAGGTTTCAGAAAAACATTTTCTGAAACCTACATCACACCAGACCGCATCTCACGATTTCTAAATAAATATTGATTAACAGTCACTAATCACTACACATAATTAATAATATTATCTTGCTTAATAAAATAAATATAATTATTTTTATAACAATAAAACTATGATGCCAAAATCAGTTCAGCCAATCTGATTATAGAAATTATCTTATACATTCTATATTTTTGAAGACTACTTGACTATACATATTCCACTGAGAAGTATGGTAAAGTTACTAAGGCAGTCGATAAAAAAGAAGTTACCATACTTCTTTCAAATGTGGGGTTGTAAATTCAGTGGGTTTAGTCTAAACTAACATCACAGACACTTTAGTTGTAAACAACTGCATGATAATCAAACCTGAATTATTTAGGTTGTGTGGTTACGCACTTGTTACAATAGAATATTTAACATCTTACTTTTCTTTAGTAAGAACATGAAAACAATCTGTCAAATTACATAAACACATTCGATGGATTCAAAGTGTAGTGACACCCGATGATCCAACAATATTCTTCCTCTGCTCTATGCTCTGAATGGCCAAATGAATATCTTTTGCAGTAAATCCTGTGAACTCTAGAACTAAGATAAACAACAAAAGATTTTAGTTAGGTCTTTCCCGATTATCCTGATCTCACAAAAATAAAAAGCTACAATATTTAAACAGCACATACCTTCTATTTCTGAATCACAATCAGAACATGGTGCTTGGTCATCAGACAATTCATCAAAACTAAAAATTTATATATTTTACTCATGTTCTGAATAGATTTTTAAAGAAGTTGTTAATACCTGTCACTACTATTTGTAAATGATTTACATTTTTTCTCAAAATCACTTTTATCACTTGTATTTCCATCATATTTTCCATTATCTGTTGCACTAACAGGCTGGAACATTCAATGATACGTAAGGAATTTTAATGTTAAATAAATATAACATAATATATGTATAGTATTGACACCTACAGCACAGGAAGCTTCAGATATTAAAGTTTGTACATTTTTATTTAAAGGTTTTTTCAGTTCATCTTCAACTAATGACGAGAAATTTGATTTACTTTCTAAAATATAACCTAAAGACAAAACAAAATAATAACATGATACATAATAATAAAAGAAAAGGCTTGTACAAAAAGAGTATATAATATATTTACTTGAACTAACTGATCTCTTGAATTCCAACAAAATCTCCTCATCTACAGAGTCGTGTCTGGCATTTATTTGTAAATGCTCATTATATTTCTGAAATTTTGTAACAATAAACTTTTTGAAGGCAACAAACAATTAAAAATTAAAGATATTCAATCACCTCAAGGTTTTTATTTGAACTGTTAAAGAAGTTTCCATTGTATTTAGATAGACTGATAACATTCTCCCTCTGATGGCAATTTTCAGATAAATCATGAAATTCACAAACCGTTCTGATCTGTAAATTTAATTAAAGAAAAATAAAATTGTACTAAGTTTCATTATTAATGGTAAATAATAACTTAAATGAAACTTAGTTCACTCAAAGTAGTTTGATTTTAAACCTAAAAACTGACACATCTATAGCTGCTGCTTACACATTATTTAAAAAGAGAGAGAGAGAGAGAGAGAGAGAGAGAGAGAGAGAGAGAGTATGTGTCTGTGAGAGAGGAAAAATATGATATTCCATACAATAAGAAAATTTTTTATCTTGGTTCTAGAAGAGGAGTTTGAATATAAAATAATAATACCTAATTAAGTATAAATGTGTTAAAACATTGTTTTATCTACGAGAGCAGTGGTTCCCAAACCATCCCTACGGACCCCCAGGGGTCCCCAGTATCAATCAGGTGGTCCGTGAAAAATTAAAATTGATTTGGTGGTCTCTGAACAACGTCAGGGGGTCCACGCAAGGTTTAATATAAAATAAATAATAATATAAAAAATTTAATATAA